>NC_137149.1:29217534-29734308 GCF_951394435.1 Stenella coeruleoalba | reverse complement strand
TGTCTGGAAGGGTTATGCCTCTAGCTTTGTTCTTTTTCCTAAGGATTGCTTTGACAATTCTGGGTCTTTTGTGGTTTCATATACATTTTAGGATTATTTGCTCTATTTCTGTGAAAAATGTCATGGGTAATTTAATAGGGCTCACATTAAATCTGTAGGTTGCTTTGGGTAATATGGCCATTTTAACAATATTAATTCTTCCAATCCAAGAGCATGGGATATCTTTCCATTTCTTTGAATCATCTCCAATTTCCTTTATCAATGTTTAATAGTTCTCAGCATGTAAGTCTTTCACCTCCTTGGTCAGATTTATTCCTATGTATTCTGTTTTTTTTGGGGGGGGATGTGATTTTAAAACGGATTGTTTTTATGCATGTGCAGGACTGCAAGGACTCCACCCCCTCCCTGCAGACCAGAATCCTATAAAGAAGCCCGACCCATGGCCTGTCAGGAAGAGCGTGTCCTCGAGAGCTCAAGCTTGCACTTCTCCATTCTTTGATCGAAAAATAAAGCTTTCCTTTGCTTCTGCACTGAAAAAAAAAAAAGGATTGTTTTTACTTTCCCCTTCTGATGTTTCATTGTTAGCATAAAGAAGTGCAACAGATTTCTGTATGTTAATGCTGTATCCTGCTACCTTGCTGAAGTCATTTATCAGTTCTAGTAGCTCTTGTGTGTAGTCTTTAGGCTTTTCTGTATAGTGTCATGTCATCTGCATGTAGTGACAATTTTACCTCTTCCCTTCCGATTTGTTTTTATTTATTTTTTATTGAAGTATAGTTGATTTACAACGTTATGTTAATTTCTGCTGTAGAACAAAGTGACTCAGTAATACACATATACACATTCTTTTTTATGTTCTTTTCCATTATGGTTTATCCCAGGATATTGAATATAGTTCCCTGTGCTATACAGTAGGACCTTGTTGTTTATCCATTCAATATGTAATAGTTTGCATCTACTAACCCCAAATTCCCAGTCCATTCCTCTCTAAATCCCACTCCTCCTTGGCAATCACAATCCTGTTCTCTATGTCTATGAGTCTGATTCTGTTTCATAGATAAGTTCATTTGTGTCATATTTTAGATTCCACATGTAAATGATATCATATGGTATTTGTCTTTTCTCTTTCTGACTTATTTCACTTGGTATGATCATCTCTAGGTCCATCCATGTAGATGCAAATGGCATTATTTCATTCTTTTTTATGGCTGAGTAATTTTCCATTGTATATATATACCACATCTTCTTTATCCCTTCATCTGTCAATAGACATTTAGATTGTTTCCATATCTTGGCTATTGTGAATAGTGCTGCTATGAATGTAGGGTGCATGTATCTTTTTGAATTAGTTTTGTCTGGTTATATGCCCAGGAGTGTGATTGTTGGATCATAGGGCAACTCTATTTTTACTTTTTTAGGGAACTTCCATACCGTTCTCCATAGTGGCTGTATCAATTTACATTCCCACCAACAGTGTAGGAGGGTTCCCTTTTTTCCACACCCTCTCCATCATTAGTTATTTGTAGACTATTTATTTATTTATTTATAACATCTTTATTGGAGTATAATTGCTTTACAGTGGTATGTTAGTTTCTGCTTTATAACAAAGTGAATCAGTTATACATATACATATGTTCCCATATCTCTTCCCTCTTGCATCTCCCTCCCTCCCACCCTCCCTCTTCCACCCCTCTAGGTGGTCACAAAGCACTGAGCTGATCTCCCTGTGCTATGTGGCTGCTTCCCACTAGCTATCTGTTTTACGTTTGGTAGTGCATATATGTCCATGCCACTCTCTCACTTTGTCACAGCTTACCCTTCCCCCTCCCCATATCCTCAAGTCCATTCTCTAGTAGGTCTGTGTCTTTATTCCTGTCTCACCCCTAGGTTCTTCATGACCTTTATTTTTTTTTTCTCTTAGATTCCATATATATGTGTTAGCATATGGTATTTGTTTTCTCTTTCTGACTTACTTCACCCTGTATGACAGACTCTCGGTCCATCCACCTCACTACAAATAACTCAATTTTGATTCTTTTTATGGCTGAGTAATATTCCATTGTATATATGTGCCACATCTTCTTTATCCATTCATCTATTGATGGACACTTAGGTTGCTTCCATGTCCTGGCTATTGTAAATAGAGCTGCAATGAACATTTTGGTACATGACTCTTTTGGAATTATAGTTTTCTCAGGGTATATGCCCAGTAGTGGGATTGCTGGGTCATATGGTAGTTCTATTTTTAGTTTTTTAAGAAACCTCCATACTGTTCTCCATACTGGCTGTATCAATTTACATTCCCACTAACAGTGTAGGAGGGTTCCCTTTTCTCCATGCCCTCTCCATCATTTGTTATTTGTAGACTTTTTAATGATGGCTATTCTGACCAGTGTGAGGTGGTACCTCTTTGTAGTTTTGACTTGCATTTCTCTAATAATTAGCAATATTGAGCATCTTTTCATGTGCCTATTGGCCATCTGTATGTCTTCTTTGGAGAAATGTCTATTTGGTTCTTCTGCTCATTTTTATTTTCTGTTATTTTAACCTTTGTATTATCAGCAGTAACAAATTAGAAAAAATCTCATAATAGGAATCCTTCACTAAAAACTTCATTGTGATAAAATTAGTATCAAATTAATCCATTCTTGATTGTTTGTTTAAAAAAATCTCAAACCTTTTCAGCAGTGGTCACTAGTGTTGTCAAATATTACAAGGCTTCTTAGGCCATAACCAGTTTTGTACTTCAAATATTTCAATAAGAAATATGGAGGGAAACAAAGTGCTTTTTGTTATTGTTGGAATTTTGTTTATTCTACTTCCATATAAAATGTAACACATAAAATCATGGTAGCTGTAATCTGTAGAAATTGCCATAATGTACGTGACATTTTACTTCTGTTCATGGGCTAAATAGTCAGCACAAGGGTGCTTTATTTTATTTTTGTGTAATGGACAATTTGAAGATTCCTTTTTATCTTTATCAAATGTAATTGAATTTATACTTCTGCTAAAACAGAGATGGATGGATAAAATTCTGTCTTTATACAATGAAAGCCATATGGTCTTTTCAGTGAGGGGGAACAAAAACACAGCTTTAGAGTTTCACACAGGAAAACCACATTGGATCAAGTAGACCTGACTGACCTTTTTTTCCTGTCCTTTTTTATCCTTTAGTTTTTATTTTATATTGGAGTATAGTTGATTAACAATGTTGTGTTAGTTTCAGTACAGTAAAGTGATTCAGTTATACATATAGAAGTATCTATTTTTTTCAAATTCTTTTCCCATTTAGGTTATTACAGAATATTGAGCAGAGTTCCCTGTGATATACAGTAGGTCCTTGTTCGTTATCTATTTTAAATATAGTATGTGGAAGAGAAGTGGTGAGAGGGGGCATCCTTGTCTTGTTCCAGATTTTAGCACTTTCAGCTTTTCATCATTGTGTGTTGTATTGGCTGTGGGCTTGTCATAAATGGCTTTTATTATGTTGAGGTATGTTTCCTCTATACACACTTTGGAAAGAGTTTTTATCATGAATGGATGTTGAATTTTCTCAAATGCTTTCTCTGCCCCTATTGAGATGATCATGTGGTTTTGTTGTTTCTTTTGTTGATGTGGTGTATCACATTGGTTGATTTGCATATGTTGAACCATCCTTGTGAACTTGAGATGAATCCCACATGGTTGTGGTGTATGATCTTATGTGTTGTTGGATTCAGTTTGCTAGTATTTTGTTGAGAATTTTTGTATCTATATTCCTCAAAGATATTGGCCTGTAATTTTATTTTTATTTTTGTCTGGTTTTGTCTGGTATTTTTGTCTGGTATTTTTGTCTGGTTTTGGTATCAGGGTGATGGTGGCTTCATAGAATATCTTTGGGAGTATTCCCTCCTCTTCAGTCTTTTGGAAGAGTTTGAGAAGGATTGGTAAAACTCTTCTTTGTATGTTTGTTAGAATTCACTTGTGATGCCAGCTGGTCCTGGACTTTTGCTTATAGGGAGTTTGTTTTTGTTTTCGTTGTTTGTTTTTTTGTTTTTGTTTAATTACAGATTGTATTTCACTTTTGTTGATCTGTCTGTTCAAGTTATCCCTTTCTTCTTGATTCATTTTGGTGCACTGTATGTTTCTAGAAAGTTGTCCATTTCTTCTAGGTTGTCACATTTATTGGCATATAATTGTTCATAGTATTCTTTTTTGTATTTCTGTGGTATTGGTTGATATTTCTCCTTTTTCATTTCTTATTTTGTTTATTTGGGTGCTGTCTCTTTTCTTCTTGGTGAGCCCAGCCCGAGGTTTGTTAATTTTGTTTACCCTTCGAAAGAACGAGCTCTTGGTTTTATTGACTTTTTTCTATTTTTTTTTAAACAGATTTTTAAAAATTTTATTTATTTTATTTAATTTTTTTGGCTGCGTTGGGTCTTTGTTGCTGCGTGCAGGCTTTCTCTAGTTCCAGAGAGCGGGGGCTCTTTGTTGTGGTATGCAGGCTTCTCATTGTGGTGGCTTCTCTTGTTGCAGAGCATGGACTCTAGGCACACAGGCTTCAGTAGTTGTGGTGTGCGGGCTCAGTAGTTGTGACACATGGGCTATAGGGCGCGCAGACTTCAGTAGTTGTGGCGCACGGGCTTAGTTGCTCCACTGCATGTGGGATCTTCCTGGACCAGGGATCAAACCTGTGTCCCCTGCATTGGTATGCAGATTCTTAACCACTGAACCACCAGGGAAGTTCCTCCTATTGTTTTTTAAATCTCTATTTTGTTTATTTCCTCTCTGATCTTTATTATTTCCTTCCTTCTGCTGACTTTAGATTTTGTTTGTTCTTTTTCTAATTATTATAGGTGGTAGGTTAGGTTTTTTATGATTTTTTCTTGTTTTCTCAGGAAGGCTTGTAGCACTATGAACTTCCCTCTAGGAACTGCTTTTGCTGCATCCCATAGATTTTGTATGGATGTGTTTCAATTGTCATTTGTCTCAAGGTATTTTTTAAAAATAAATTTATTTATTTATTTATTTTTGGTCTCTGTTGCTGCATGCAGGCTTTCTCTAGTCATGGTGAGTGAGGGCTACTCTTTGTTGCAGTGTGTGGGCTTCTCATTGCGGTGGCTTCTCTTGTTGCAGAGCACAGGCTGTAGGCATTCGGGCTTTCGTAGTTGTGGCTCGTGGGCTTGGTAGTTGTGGCTCGTGGGCTCTAGAACACAGGCTCAGTAGATGTGGTGCACAGGCTTAGTTGCTCCACAGCATGTGGGATCTTCCCAGACCAGGGCTTGAATCCATATCTCCTGCATTGGCAGGCTGGTTCTTAACCACTGTGCCACCAGGGAAGCCCTGAAGGTATTTTTTTTAATTTCCTTTTTGATTTCCTTGTTGACCCATTGGTTTTTTAGTAGCATATTATTTAGTCTCCATGTAATTGTTTTTTTCTCATTTCTTTTCCTGTGGTAGATTTCTAGTTTCATGCTGTTGTGGTCAGAGAAGATGCTTGAAATAATTTCTATGCTCTTAAATTTGTTCAGGTTTGTTTTGTGCCCTAGTATGTGGTCAATCCTAGAGAATGTTCCATGTGTGCTTGAAAAGAATGTGTATTCCGTTTTTTTAAACATGTAATGTCCCAAAAATATCAATTAAGTCTAACTTTTCTATTGTATCATTTAGGATCTCTGTTGCCTTACTGATTTTTGGTCTAGAAGATCTGTCCATTAATGAGTGCATTGTTAAAGTCTCCTACTATTATTGTATTCTCAACAATTTCTCCTTTTATGTCTGTTAGTATTCGTTTTATGTATTTGGTTGCTCCTATATTAGGTGCATATATGTTGGTGAGTGTAAAATCCTCTTCTTGTATTGATCCTTTTATCATTTTATAGTGTCCTTCATATTTCTTTACAGCCTTTGTTTTAATGTCTATTTTGTCTGATATGTATATTGCAACCCCTGCTTTCTTGTTATTTCCCTTTGCATGAAATATCTTTTTCCATTCCCTCACTTTTAATCTATGTGTATCCTTTGCCCTAAAGTGGGTCTCTTGTAGGCAGCATATTGTAGGCTCTTGTTTTTTTTATCCAGTCTGCCCCTCTATGTATTTTGATTGGAACATTAGTCCATTGACATTTAAGGTAATTATTGCCATTTTAAACCTTGTTTTCCAGTTGATTCTGTTTCTTTTTTGTCCCTTTCTTTTTCTTTTTTTTTTTTGTGCAGTTTGGTGATTTCCTTTTATGCTTATATTCTCTTCTTTTTGGTTTCTGTGAATCTATTGTATGTTTTTGATTTGTGGTTACCCTGTTTTTCAAGTATATTAACTCCTTCCTATATCTGCTTACTTTAGACTGATACTCATATAGGCTCAAACACCTTCTAAAAAAAAAGAAATCTACATTTTCTTACTCTCCTCCTCCACATTTTATGATTTTGATGTCCTCTTTTACATCTTTATGTTTATCCTTTTGCTGTTCCTTTTGTTATCATCACTTTCACAAATAGATTTTTTCTTTTTGATCTGTATACTGGCTTATTTAAGTGATTTACTTTCCAACTGTGATTTCCTGTTTTCTATATCTTCTTGCTTCTTTTCTATTTAGAGAAGACCTTTCAATATTTCTTTTAGGATAGGTTTAGTATTACTGTATTTTTTAGTTTTTGCTGGTCTGAGAAATTCTTTATCTCTCCTTCTATTCTAAATGATAATCTTGCTGTGTAGAGTATTCTAGGTTGCATACTTTTCCCTTTCAAGACTTTGAATATATCTTGCTACTCCCTTCTGGCCCACAGTTTTTCTGTAGACAAATCAGGTGATACCCTTATGGGGGTTCCATTGTAACTAACTCTTTGTTTTTCTCTGCTGCCTTTAGAACCCTCTTTATCTTTAACTTGCCATTTTTATTATAATGTGTCTTGGTGCAGGTCTGTTTGGGTTCATCTTGTTTGGGACACTCTGTGCTTCCTGTGTCTGGATATCTGTCTCCTTCTTTAGGTTTGGGAAGTTTTCAGGCATAATTTCTTCAAATACATTTTCAATCCCCTTTTCTCTTTTTCATCCTTCTGAAATTCTTATTATGTGTAGATTGGCACACTTTATATTATCCCATAGGCCTCTTATATTGCTTTCATTTTTTTCATTGGGTGATTTCATTATTCTATCTTCCAGATCACTTAGTTGATCTGCATTATTCATTGCCTTTAGCTCAGCTTTCGTCTCAGCAAACAAATTTTCTAATTTTTCTTGGTTCCTCCTTACAGTTTCTAGTTCCTTTTTACAGTAATCTACATTTATGTTGATAGCTTTTCTTAATTCCTTCAGTATTTTCATTACCTCCTTTTTTTCCCATGTAATTAATTTTTTTTATCTTGATCTTTTGTTAGCACTTTTATGAATTCATCAGTTTTCCATTAGAGTTCTGAAAATGCTTATTCATTCAGTTCATCAGTATAGTCAGTTACCAGAAACCTGTACTTGTCAGAGTCTTTTCCATGAATTCCTTGTCAATGAAATCCTTTTATAGGAACATTTTTGCAAAAGCGTCAGAGTACACCCAGAACTGTCTGTAAATGACAAAAGACTTAAAAATGACCATGGTTAAAGATTTGATGAAAGTTCATAATAATGCAATTGACAAGGAAATTTAGTTATTTCTGAGATATACATTTTAAATTAATAACTAGAATTATGACTCATAACATTATACCAGAACATATAAGATTTATAGAAATTTCATGTAATGTCTGAAACATTTATATTAACATATTTCCATACAAATAACCCAAAGAAAGATTAGTATTTGTTGTTTTTTTGTTTGTTTATACTGCAGGTTCTTATTAGTCATCAGTTTTATACACATCAGTGTATACATGTCAATCCCAATCGCCCAATTCAGCACACCATCATCCCCACCCCACCGTGGTTTTCCCCCCTTGGTGTCCATATGTTTGTTCGCTACATCTGTGTCTCAAATTCTGCCCTGCAAACCAGTTCATCTGTACCATTTTTCTAGGTTCCACATACATGCATTAATATACGATATTTGTTTTAATCTTTCTGACTACACTCTGTATGACAGTCTCTACATCCATCCACGTCTCAACAAATGACACGATTTTGTTCCTTTTTATGGCTAATATTCCATTGTATATATGTACCACATCTTCTTTATCCATTTGTCTGTTGATGGGCATTTAGGTTGCTTCCATGACCTGGATATTGTAAATAGTGCTTCAATGAATATTGGGGTGCATGTGTCTTTTTGAATTATCGTTTTCCCTGGGTTTATGCCCAGGAATGGGATTGCTGGATCATATGGTAATTATATTTTTAGTTTTTTAAGGAACCTCCATACTGTTCTTCATAGTGGCTGTATCAATTTATATTCCCACCAACCGTGCAAGAGGGTTCCCTTTTCTCTTCACCCTCTCCAGAATTTGTTGTTTGTAGATTTTCTGATGATGCCCATTCTAACTGGTGTGAGGTGATACCTCATTGTAGTTTTTATTTGCATTTCTCTAATAATTAGTGATGCTGAGCAGCTTTTCACATGCTTCTTGGCCATCTGTATGTCTTCTTTGGAGAAATGTCTATAGGTCTTCTGCCCATGTTTGGATTGGGTTGTTTGTTTCTTTAATCTCGAGCTGCATGAACTGTTTATATATTTTGGAGATTAATCCTTTATCCGTTGATTCCTTTGCAAATGTTTTCTCCCATTCTGACAGTTGCCTTTTCGTCTTGTTTATGGTTTCCTTTGCTGTGCAAAAGTTTTGAAGTTTCATTAGGTCCCATTTGTTTATTTTTGTTTTTATTTCCATTACTCTAGGAGGTGGATCAAAAAAGATCTTGCTGTGATTTATGTCAAAGAGTGTTCTTCCTATGTTTTCCTCTAAGAATTTTATAGTGTCCGGTCTTACATTTAGGTCTCGAATCCATTTTGAGTTTATTTTGGTGTGTGGTGTTAGGGAGTGTTCTACTTTAATTCTTTTACATGTAGCTCTTCAGTTTTCCCAGCACCACTTATTGAAGAGACTGTTTTTTCTCCATTGTATATCTTTGCCTCCTTTGTCATAGATTTAGTTGACCGTAGGTTCGTGGGTTTATCTCTGGGCTTTCTATCTTGTTCCATTGATCTATATTTCTGTTTTTGTGCCAGTACCATATTGTCTTGATTACCATAGCTTTGTAGTATAGTCTGAAGTCAGGGAGTCTGATTCCTCCAGCTCCGTTTTTTTTCCTCAAGACTGCTTTGGCTATTCGGGGTCCTTTGTGTCTCTATACAAATTTTAAGAAGATTTTGTCTAGTTCCGTAAAAAATGCCATTGGGATGGGCTTCCCTGGTGGTGCAGTGGTTGACAGTCCACCTGCCGATGCAGGGGACACGGGTTCATGCCCTGGTCCGGGAAGATCCCACATGCCATGGAGTGACTAGGCCTGTGAGACATGGCCGCTGAGCCTGCGCGTCTGGAGCCTGTGCTCCGCAACGGGAGAGGCTACGACAGTGACAGGCCCACGTACCGCAAAAAAAAAAAAAAGAAAAGAAAAGAAAAATGCCATTGGTAATTTGATAGAGATTGCATTGAATCTGTAGATTGCTTTGAGTAGTATAGTCATTTTCACAATATTGATTCTTCCAATCCAAGAACATGGTATATCTCTCCATCTGTTGGCATCATCTTTAATTTCTTTCATCAGTGTCTTCTAGTTTTCTGAATACAGGTCTTTTGTCTCCCTAGGTAGGTTTATTCCTAGGTATTTTATTCTTTTTGTTGCAATGGTAAATGGGAGTGTTTCCATAATTTCTCTTTCAGATTTTTCATCATTAGTGTATAGGAATGCAAGAGATTTCTGTGCATTAATTTTGTACCCTGCAACTTTACCAGATTCACTGATTAGCTCTAGTAGTTTTCTGGTGGCATTTTTAGGATTTTCTATGTATTGTATCATGTCATCTGCAAATAGTGACAGTTTTACTTCTTCTTTTCCAATTTGTATTCCTTTTATTTCTTTTTCTTCTCTGCCATGGCTAGGACTTCCAAAACTATGTTGAATAATAGTGGTGAGAGTGGACATCCTTGTCTTGTTCCTGAACCTAGAGGAAATGCTTTCAGTTTTTCACCATTGAGAATGATGTCTGCTGTGGGTTTGTCGTATATGGCCTTTATTATTATCCCTCTATGCCCACTTTCTGGAGAGTTTTTATCATTAGTGGGTGTTGAATTTTGTCATAATCTTTTTCTACACGTATTGACATGATCATATGGTTTTTATTCTTCAGTTTGTTAATATGGTGTATCACATTGATTGATTTGCGTATATTGAAGAATCCTTGCATCCCTGGGATAAATCCCACTTGATTGTGGTGTATGATCCTTTTAATGTGTTGTTGGATTCTGTTTGCTAGTATTTTGTCAAGGATTTTTACATCTATATTCATCAGTGATATTGGTCTGTAATTTTCTTTTTTTGTAGTATCTTTGTCTCGTTTTGTTATCAGGGTGATGGTGGGCTCATAGAATGATTTTGGGAGTGTTCCTTCTGCTGCAATTTTTTGGAAGAGTTTGAGAAGTATTGGTGTTAGCTCTTCTCTAAATGTTTGATAGAATTCACCTGTGAAGCCATCTGGTCCTGGACTTTTGTTTGTTGGAAGATTTTTAATCACAGTTTCAATTTCATTACTTGTGATTGATCTGTTCATATTTTCTATATCTTCCTGGTTCAGTCTTGGAAGTTTATACCTTTCTAAGAATTTATTCATTTCTTCCAGGTTGTCCATTTTATTGACATAGAGTTGCTTGTAGTAGGTTTTAGGATACTTTGTGTTTTTGCAGTGTGTGTTGTAACTTCTCCTATTTCGTTTATAATTTTATTGATTTGAGTCCTCTCCCTCTTTTTCTTGATGAGTCTGGCTAATGGTTTATCAATTTTGTTTATTTTCTCAAAGAACCAGATTTTAGTTTTATTGATCTTTGGTATTGTTTTCTTTGTTTCTATTTCATTAATTTCTGCTCTGATCTTTATAATTTCTTTCCATCTGCTAACTTTGGGTTTTGTTTGTTCTTCTTTCTCTAGTTCTTTTAGGTGTAAGCTTAGATTGTTTACTTGAGATTTTTCTTGTTTCTTGAGGTAGGCTTGTATAGCTATAAACTTCCCTCTTTGAACTGCTTTTGCTGCATACCATAGGTTTTGGATCGTGTGTTTTCAGTGTCATTTGTCTCTAAGTATTTTTTGATTTCCTCTTTGATTTCTTCAGTGATCTTTTGTTTATTTAGTAATGTATTGTTTGGCATCCATGTGTTTGTGTTTTTTACATTTTTTCCCCTGTAATTGATTTCTAATCTCATAGCATTGTGGTCAGAAAAGATGCTTGATATGATTTCAATTTTCTTAAATTTACTGAGGCTTGATTTGTGACCCAAGATGTGATCTATCCTGGAGAATGTTCCATGTGCACTTGAGAAGAAAGTGTAATCTTTTGTTTTTGGATGGAATGTCCTATAAATATCAATTAAATCTATTTGGTCTATTGTATCATTTAAAGCTTCTGTTTCCTTAATTATTTTCATTTTGGATGATCTGTCATTTGGTGTAAGTGAGGTGTTAATGTCTCCCACTATTATTGTGTTACTGTTGATTTCCTCTTTTATAGCTGTTAGCAGTTGCCTTATGTATTGAGGTGCTCCTTTGTTGGGTGCATGTATATTTATAATTGTTGTATCTTCTTCTTGGATTGATCCCTTGGTCATTATGTAGTGTCCTTCCTTGTCCCTTGTAACATTCTTTATTTTAAAGTCTATTTTATCTGATATGAGTATAGTTACTCCAGATTTCTTTTGATTTCCATTGGCATGGAATATCTTTTTCCATCCCCTCACTTTCAGTCTGTATGTGTTCCGAGGTCTGAAGTGGGTCTCTGGTAGACAACAT
The DNA here is from genome assembly GCF_951394435.1 of Stenella coeruleoalba. Classification (NCBI taxonomy): domain Eukaryota; kingdom Metazoa; phylum Chordata; class Mammalia; order Artiodactyla; family Delphinidae; genus Stenella; species Stenella coeruleoalba. The sequence goes on along the minus strand of NC_137149.1, from coordinate 29,722,406 downwards.
ATATATGGGTCTTGTTTTTGTATCCATTCAGCAAGCCTGTGTCTTTTGGTTGGAGCATTTAATCCATTCACGTTTAAGGTAATTATTGATATGTATGTTCCTATGACCATTTCTTAATTGTTTTGAGTTTGTTTTTGTAGGTCCTTTCCTTCTCTTGTGTTTCCCACTTAGAGAAGTTCCTTTAGCATTTGTAGAGCTGGTTTGGTGGTGCTGAATTCTCTTAGCTTTTGCTTGTCTGTAAAGCTTTTGATTTCTCCATTCGAATCTGAATGTGATCCTTGGTGGGTAGAGTAATCTTGGTTGTATGTTCTTCCCTTTCATCAGTTTAAGTATATCATGCCACTCTCTTCTGGCTTGTAGAGTTTCTGCTGAGAAATCAGCTGTTAACCTTATGGGAGTTCCCTTGTATGTTATTTGTCGTTTTTCCCTTGCTGATTTCAATAATTTTTCATTGTCTTTAATTTTTGCCAATTTGATTACTATGTGTCTTGGCGTGTTTCTCATTGGGTTTATCCTGTATGGGACTCACTGTGCTTCCTGCACTTGGGTGGCTGTTTCTTTTCCCATGTTAGGGACATTTTCAACTATAATCTCTTCAAATATTTTCTCTGGTACTTTCTCTCTCTCTTCTCCTTCTGGGTCCCCTATAATGTGAATGTTGCTGCATTTAATGTTGTTCCAGAGGTCTCTTAGGCTGTCTTCATTTCTTTTTTTTATTTTTTGTCTTCATTTCTTTTCATTCTTTTTTCTTTAGTCTGTTCCACAGCAGTGAATTCCACCATTCTGTCTTCCAGGTCACTTATCTGTTCTGCCTCAGTTATTCTGCTATTGATTCCTTCTAGTGTAGTTTTCATTTCAGTTATTGTATTGTTCTTCTCTGTTTGTTTGTTCTTTAATTCTTCTAGGTCTTTGTTAAACGTTTGTTGCATCTTCTCGATCTTTGCCTCCATTCTTTTTCCGAGGTCCTAGATCATCTTCACTATCATTATTCTGAATTCTTTTTCTGGAAGGTTGCCTATCCCCACTTCATTTATTTGTTTTTCTGTGGTTTTATCTTGTTCCTTCATCTGGTATATAGCCCTCTGCCTTTTCATCTTGTGTATCTTTCTGTGAATGTGGCTTTTGTTCCACAGGCTGCAGGATTGTAGTTCTTCTTGCTTCTGCTGTCTGCCCTCTGGTGGATGGGACTATCTAAGAGGCTTGATGGGAGGGACGGTTGTGGGTAGAGCTGACTGTTGCTCTGGTGGGCAGAGCTCAGTAAAACTTTAATCCACTTGACTGTTGATGGGTGGGGCTGGGTTCCCTCCCTGTTGGTTGTTTGGCCTGAGGTAACCCAACACTGGAGCCTACCTGGGCTCTTTGGTGGGGCTAATGACAGACTCTGGGAGGGCTCATGCCAAGGAGTAGTTCCCAGAACTTCTGCTGCCAGTGTCCTTGTCCCCACGGTGAAACAGAGCCAACCCCTGCCTCTGCAGGAGACCCTCCAACATTAGCAGGTAGGTCTGGTTCAGTCTCCCCTGGGGTCACTGCTCCTTCTCCTTGGTCCTGACGTGCACACTACTTTGTGTGTGCCCTCCAAGAGTGGAATCTCTGTTTCCCTCAGTCCTGTCAACGTCCTGCAATCAATTCACACTAGGCTTCAAGGCTGATTCTCTAGGAATTCCTCCTCCCGTTGCCAGACCCCCAGGTTGGCAAGCCTGACTTGGGGCTCAGAACCTTCACTCCAGTGGGTGGACTTCTGTGGTATAAGTGTTCTCCAGTTTGTGAGTCAACCACCCACCAGTTATGGGATTTGATTTTACTGTGATTACACCCCTCCTACCATCTCACTGTGGCTTCTCCTTTGTCTTTGGATGTGGGGTATCTTTTTTGGTGAGTTCCAGTGTCTTCCTGTCGATGATTATCCAGCAGCTAGTTGTGATTCTGGTGTTCTCGCACGGAGTGAGAGCACGTCCTTCTACTCTGCCATCTTGGTTCCTTCCCTCATTACCTCCTTTTTGAACTCTGTCTATTAGACTGAAGAGGTCTGTTTCATTGTTTGTTCCTTCAGGGGAATTCTCTTGGTCTTTTAACTGGGAGTGGCTCCTCTGCTTCTTCATTTTACTCGTATTTCTCTTACTCTGTGAGTTTAAGAGAAATAATTATCTACTGTAGTCTTGGAAGACTATATATGTGAGCATCCCTCCATAACTTGTGTAGGTTTAATACTTTTGGCGAGAAGCCTGCTTTTCGTTTGGAAGCTTGCTGCCTCTTTCCTCAGTGTGTGCTGGCTGTTATCCTGTTGATAGGGAGTGTGCAGGTGTGGTGGCCTGCACGTGCTCAGGGGCCCTGTGCTGGGTGGGGTCAGCAATTGGTGCCTGCTCATGGGTCATTCAGTGGTGGTGGCAGCAGCCTGTGCATGCTCCTCAGGTGGTGAGGGCAGCAACTGGTGCCTGCTCAGGAGTCTCTCAAAGGCAGTGGCCTGTGCCTACCTCTGGAACCCAGGATGGCAGCAGCAGTTCATGTGCGCCCCTGGAGCTCCTGTAGGCAGTGTTCTGTTCTCTGAGAGCATGCTCAGGGGGAAGGAAGGTCCTATGGTGGGCCCACCCCTCTCCTCGCATGCGCTCCAACAGTGGCACCTTGCCTCTCTGGCGGGCCCAGTCTTCTTCCACAGACACACTCAGTTGCCATACTCCAGCCCCTTCAGGCTGTCTCTGTGCAGCCATCCCTGGTCCTCCCCCCAGGTCTGACTCCTGAAGCCTAAGCTTCAGCACCCAGCTCTTGCCCACACTGGTGGACAAGCATCTCAGGCTGGGGAGCACAGGATGGCAGTACCCACCATCTGTGCAGGTCACTCTGTTTTGCCTTTCTCAAACTGTTTGCTGTGTTCTCCTCCAAGGCTCCAAAGCTCCCTTTCCATCCAGGCTGATCTCCCTGCCAGTGAGGGTACATTCCAGGGTGCAGGAACCTTTTCTCCTTTACAGCTCTGTCCCTGGGACACAGGTCCTGTCCTGATTCCTTTCTCTCCTTTTTCTTTTGTCCTGCCTGGTTATGTGGAGGTTTTCTTGCCCTTTCGGAAGTCTGAGGTCTTCTGCCTGTGTTCAGTAGATGTTCTGTGTGAATCGTTCCACGTGTAGGTGTGTTTCTGAGAGGAGGTGAGCTCTACATCCTACTCTTCTGCCATCTTGATAGCTCTCTTCCCTTCCAATTTGGATACCTTTTATTTCTTTTTCTTCTTTGATTGCTGAGGCTAGGACTTCCAATACTCTCTTGAATAGAAGTGGTGAGAGTGGGCATCCTTGTCTTGTTCCAGATTTTAGTTGGAAGGCTTTTTGCTTTTCACTGTTGAGTATTATGTTGGCTGTGGGTTTGTCATAAATAGCTTTTGTTATGTCAAGATGTTCCCTCTATACCCACTTTAGTAAAAGTTTTTATCATGAATGGATGTTGAATTTTAAGGAGTGATTTTTTTAAGCAAAAAAATTTTAGTTAATAAATGTGGAAAAAATAACAAAATTATAAAATCTCAATTTTTTTATCCCCCAATGGAATAGATGATTCAGGCAACTGTTATCAAAATGGATGCCAAAAGGATTAGGTGAAAGTTTAGAGGGAACTGGATATTTGAAAGATGTCAAAGTACTAGCCCATAGTATAAGGGGGAAAGTGGACATTATCAAGGGTGGATTGCCATTTGAGCCCCTTGTCAATCTCAGCCTCCCTAAAAGTGGGACACACAGGCGTTTCATGCCTCCTTTGAGAAGCAATATGACATACACAGTACCACCTAAAATATACTTGCCAAAAAATAGCTTGAATCTAATCAGACTTTAAGATCTGACTTCTCAATGATAGGCAATACAAGGGACAGATGAATAAGTTAAATGATACCGCAGCTAACAAACAGAACTCTAACAATTTCCTAGGACCATTGACCCTGATTCTTTAATAAATCACTCAGCATGAAAAAAAAAAGCAAGGAGGTGCTCTGTGAGCAAAGACATTTTGGGCAGGCAGGGAAATTTTTAAAAAGGCTGGGATATTAGGTGGTAATAAGAAATTATTATTAATTTTACTAAGTATCACAATATCAATGCTCTGGTTATGTAAGAGTAATGCCTTTTTTTAAAAAGCAGTGCTTCTTGAAATATTTAAGAATGAAATGTCATAACACCCAGGATTTGCTTTAAAACAAATATGGTAGATGTGGCAGAAGTTAATAAATGTTAAAAATCTAGGTGCTGAGAATATGGGAGCTCATTATATTATTCTCTCTGTTTTATATATGTTTAAAAGTTCTCTTAATAAAAAGTTTAATGGGTGGTTAGGCTCAGTAAAATTCCTTAAGAATTAAGCTCTAAGGAGCAGTTCAAAATACAGAAAAAAACGGAAAATTCTTTCTAAAAATACACATATATATGTAAATGTGGGACATTTTGATAAGAACTAAAATAGCTTTTCAGATGTAATAAGGATTTTTCTTGATAAACAATTTTTATGTGACAAAAAGAAAAATGAAGATGTAAGCAGGCTCTAACATCATATTTTTTTCATCCTTTCAACAAACATTTAGCCCTCTCCCAGGCCGTGAAGTTGCCAGGGAGGACAGGAGAACTTGACTCTTTGTCCTATAAAGCTTTAATCTGTTGAAGACAGATTTTTCAACAGTCCACAAATAACTAATTATTTATTTACCATGGTGATAAACCCCACGAGGTAGAAAAGCACAGGGCTATGAGAACTCAACATGAGTGTCCTAACCTCTACTTTCCAGGCCGACGAAACGGGCACATGGGAAGGCCACGAGTCAGGCATAAACAGAGAAAACCTAAGAAATTATTGTGACTTTCTGCAGTTTGCCTGTTTAATACAAAAGCTGATTTTCACTAGAAAAGAAAGCACTTGTTTTAAGTATGTTTGCATTTCATTATTTATTTATGTGTGTGGCAGGCTGCCTGGACTGAATTTAAGTGTGTCTCAGAGATGTCTGGACCTGGGGTGGGGACAGATAATGGGGCTTCAGAAGGAGACCTGGGGCACTTCTAGAAAAGCAACTCCACCTGTGTCCTCTGCTAAGCTCAGATATATCAGGGCAAGTCTGGGGAGCAGATGTGGTGGTCACAGGAGTCCATTTATAGTGGGGCTGAGGACCTTCCAGGGGCAATACTTATCCAAGTAAAAGGAGAAACGAGGTCCAATGAGCTCAACCTGGGGGCAAGCTTTGCCCCGTGCAGGAGAGGAAATGGACATTCTGATGCAGTGTGATGGCCGTTTCTCCAATCCATCCCTTGGTTCCTGGATGCATGTCTGGCTCCTAAGTAGAGAAGGGGGCCGATTTTCTCACACAGCACATCTAACCAAGGGAAAGAGGCATTCTTGCCCCACTGCAAAGCAGAGGGCACCCTCCCTCTCTGAGGGGTGGTGGATGCCTGCTGAGAACTGCTAAAGCTGGCCAGGCCTAGAGATTTCAAGGCCCAGTGGAGAGATGAAATAGCAGCTGGGCCGGGTACGGATGGCAGGGAGGTGGGGTGGGAGTGACCACATAACAGAAATGCCTGATAGAGGCTGTGAGACACCCCTTGGCAATTTCCAGAATTAGATGCAAGGGACTTGGCAGGAAGTCAGAGGTCCTGCATCAGTGGGAGCTACAAACCAGCAAACAGTTTGCCTCTACAGGCTGGTGGGTCCGGGGGAAATTCGGGTTACGTGGAAATGAACAAATGAGTTGGCATGGCCGCCTAAGTCAATTTGGAAGCTCAGTAGGTTTATTTATGTTGTATTGATTTGATTATTCTAAAACGAAGCTAAAATCAGAACTGCTTCTAATTAGGAGACAAAGTGCTCGTTTTGCAAAAATGATCTGGTATTTTATAGTAACTCACATAGAGCTATGAGCTGGGCGGGGTGCAGGAATAGCTAACACTGTTTGCCTTCTCTTTGTAGAGAGATATTGGCTGCCTTAAGAAACGCCCACTGGAGTTTTCATAAATAAAACATAGCAGAGAAACACCCAGGGGGGCAGTTTTTCCCTCTAGTATGAAAGGAATTAGTGTAGTCGATAGAAAAGGAAGCTGTGTATGAAACCCCAGACTGTAACACAGGGTTTTTGCCCTGAGGGGCTGAAAATACCAAAGATTGCAGAATCCCGTGAGATCTCAGGTGAGGTCGCAGCGCTGTGTCAGGAGGGGGCTGCCCACATATTTAACCCTTAGGCTGCAAAGTTGTCTTCCGAGAGCGTATGTATGTTATCTTTCCTGTATAAATATGTATTCTATAACGCATATATAAATAAGGTGGACTACCAATGGTTACATCTTTCAACTAGTCTATAGATGAAAAGGAATGAAAAGTAGAAGAAAATGTAAAAGGTTACAGGGTAAAATGGGATAGTGAATTTGATCTGATCTGATCCAGAGCTTCTTGTCTTGCCTAGAGTCCTTTATGGTGACACAAGTTTGCAGGCATCACGGGCTGAGGTGGAGAGCGGGTGCGAAATTCTGTACATGTGTGAGCGTCCAGTTTTGGGGGGAGGGGGTTGGGTCCCTCTGTGCAGCCCACCCCTCCCCCCACAATGGAAGTCCCTATGGCCACCACTGCTTCTCAGCAGGGCCTCCCCATTTAGTCTCAGGACAGGTGTTTGGCAATAACTGAGACCTTGCCCCAGACCTACCAGTGCTGGAGATTCATCTGCTACAGACCAACCAGTGGGGAGACCTTTTAGTTATTTTAACTGTGCTGACCATTGATTTAGGACACTCACTATGGCTCCAATTAATTTCGTTCATTTTGAAACAACAGCCAAGAGTGGTCATGTTGCTGAGGTTTTGTGTTCTGATCCCATTCTTATTTTTTCATTCCTAGGAAGCCTGCTATAACATATTTCGTGGTCTTGAAGTGACATAAGCACAGCCTTTTTGCTGGCTAGACAGTGATATAAAATGCTTGTATGTTTTAATGCATGCTGTATTCATTTCTGAAGCTTGCATTATAGGAGACTGTGTTCCTATCAGAAGCTACCTGATGGCGCAGTTGTTTGTATTGGGTTCTGAGACTCCTGTCAAAAAGAGAAGCACCCCTAAGGTTTGCTTCTGCTTTTCCTTTTTTTTTTTTGGTGAAGTTAATAAAAATAACTTTCTGTGCAGTATGGGTCTCCCTCTCCCCACCCACCCATTTTGCCCTGAGTTAAGAACATACATTAAATGGTTTACAAATAAAATAGAAAGTTCTGTCTTAATTTATTCTGAGATGATGTGGAAGGAGACAGGCATGTTCATAGTAATTTAGCTGTGGAGAACCTTCACAAATAACAGGTTCTTAGTTTTAAATATAAATGCTGTCGGGACATTGCTGTTGTACACACTGTAGAGAAAACCGTAAACAATGCCATGAACCACTTAACCTGAAACATATACAATAGAACATACAGAAACACTAGAAGAAGGCCAAACTGTAGGAGCCGGGAGTAGATGGCTGCATCCCCCTTGCTGGTAGCAAGCAGGTGTGTGTGTACTGGGCCCTCCTCGGGGGGAGGTGCTGTGCTTCCTGTTTGCCCGATCACACATTTTGTCCTGAAACACTTTGTCCAGTGACATGGCCAAGTGCTTCCTAGTTCAGTGCTGAGCATCAGAATTTCATTCATTTATACTCTACTTCTTTTCAAAAAATTTGAATGGCTACAGTGAAATCAGATTTAAGGAGATTATGTTCACATCTCGTTCCTTCTACTTCTGTGACATTTGATCTAATGAACAAATTTTCCTCAGCGGTAAAATGGGGATCCAGCTTAGACTATGTGCCCCATGAGGACTGCTCTGATGCGCCCTCAGGTCTGGAGAACATGTGAAGTGTTACACCCATGACACACCATGGGCGCACTAGACACCTGTGGGGTTTTGATCAGCAGTATCCGGGGACCACATCATTCCTGGGCTATGCTCGAGAACTGAGGAGTTTTAGGGACTCACCTGTGTTTTGTGAACACATTGGAGTCAAATGTGGGATGGGCTTTTTGAGATTTTTGAGTAGCCCTTAGTGTCCTGGACGCCCCCTTTGAATTGCCCAGACAAGAGAGAAAAGAAGCCAGAAACATAGTTTAGTTTTCATCAAAAGTTATGATTTTATTTTTAATATACCAGAAAAAAATATTTCTTTTAATGTCGTGAAATAAGCACTTGAAAATAACAATTCCAGCATTGCTGTGATTTGCTCTGTGAGGCTTATATGGGCGGGCTTTTATCTGAACAGAGGCGCTGGGGCCTCCAAGAGGCTGAATCTTCCAGTGGTTTTCAAGGTTGCAGCAAGCAACCTCCTGCCTGAACACGCCAAGAGAGCAGACCTGCCTGAATCGGACAGGCTTGGGCAGCCTTATGGGGCTACTTCTGGAGAATTCTAGATTCTGCCCACTGGGGAGAAAAGTCCCCAGTGCCGCCAAGCATTGGGAAAATAACAGCGTTTCAATACCAACATGAGTCAGGACCTTGCAATCCTGGCTTAAATGTGTTGCAAATATGGCTTGACCCTGATTTATGGGACCAGTTTCTTTAATTTAACCAGTTGCTTTAGGAGATGTTTACTACAATGTAGTTTGGGGTCTGGATTTCCGGTGAAGTGTGTCTGATGTCAAGACTTTTGCCTGCTCAACAGAAAACCAAAATGCCATTCTTAAGAGCTCCCTAATCCCCCTCAACCCTGCCATGGGTGTGTTCCCACTGTCTATCTCTTTAGTGCTAGAATAACTTTTGTTTCACTTTTTATTTATTTATGGCTGTGTTGGGTCTTTGTTGCCGTCGGCGGGCTTTCTCTAGTTGCGCTGCGCGGGCTTCTCATTGCAGTGGCTTCTCTTGTTGTGGAGCACAGGCTCTAGGCGCACAGGCTCAGTAGTTGTGGCGCACTGACTTAGTTGCTCCGCGGCATGTGGGATCTTCCTGGACCAGGGCTCGAACCCGTGTCCCCTGCATTGGCAGGTGGAGTCTTAACCACTGTGCTACCAGGGAAGTCCCCACTTTTTGTAAAGTGTAATTCAGGAGGAAGGGAAATCTGGGGCTTATTTTTCCCCCTTCTGCTAGCCCTGACTTTTCAGTGTCTGAGGATGAAGCAGGTAACTTGGTGATTCAGCAGGTTTGTGGAGATTCTTGGATGCTCTGCACAGGTGTACCTAACTGGTCTCTTTAGCTATGGGTTCTGCCATGTGACTCCAGGATGTTTATAACTGGCGTGTTACAACTGGCATTCAAGAAAATACTATAACTGCACTGATGCTTATTTTGCTTAAATATTGCGTACCAGCGTACAGAGGCCTTTGGTTCATTGGAAGACTGGGACCTAACACTTCACGCTGATTGTCAGCACAAAATAGAGTATCATTGCTTTATCAGCTCTCACTTGAGTGAGTACGCACCACAGGCCAAACCCTGTGGTGCATTCTTAGCAAAATCTCTTTTGGTTGGTGAGGGGTCTCAGACACAAAGAATTGGGTCTTGTATACAAATAGAAAAGGGACAGAAGAACAAGTTAAGCTACAGGAGACAATGACTCACAGCACGAAAATAGGCTCTACTACCATCCCAAATCGATAGCAAAATATTTATTATCGAAAACAAAAAGATTGGACCACTAAACTTTCATCATAAAACTCTCACACAATTGTACTTTTCAGGATGGAAACATTTTTGGGGAAATAAGTGTCTATGAGACAGACATGGACCATGCACACACAACTCAAAGCACTCCTGAACTCTGGGAGGTGGTCTATTTGACCTTCTCCACTCTCCTAATAGCCCTCTTGAGTCAGCACGTGGCCAATCCAACGACTGTGTTAAAGATTCATTCATTGACCAAACTGGAAAAAAAAAAAAAACCCTCAGAATGTGCTGGAGCTGACTTAGTTATGTCTGAGGAGACGCTATTCTCTCATAATAAAGATAGCAACCTGAGCTTGTCTCTCCCAGGTAACCCAGCAGTCTGGGAACCAGGCCAGACTTCTGGAACTTTATACTCCAGTGTAGTTGACTCCAGGCGCTTTGTTAGTCTTATGTGAATTTTTATCTTATGATAAAGATACCATGTCTGATTAAAAAAAAAAATTCTGTGGGTCTCCTAGAAGTGTTCTTCCATTCAGTTCTACAGAAACCCCACTCAGTAAAGTTTTAGACTCAGAGCTACATTAGTAGAGAGAAGTGAGAGGGATGTACTCAATTTTTTCTTTCCCCTTCAGCAACATATACAGCTGTATTGTCCCTGCCCCCTCATTTTGATAGTGGAGTATGGTTAGAAGGATGGGAGTAAGTTACCTGGAATAATCGCCTCAGTACATGGTTTTAACTTGGTACATTGGCCTGATATTGAATATGAATATAGTAGTGGCTCTTTTTTCATGAGCAAAACTAGAAGGTGCAGATAAAACCTCTTGCTCTATGAATAGAGCATTTCTCACTAGAAAGGTTTTCACTGCAAACTCAGACTTGGGTTGATGCTCAGACCTTGTTTATCAAATTGCATGTATTTATGTGTGAAGGTTTGGTTAAAAAAATTTTTTTTTAAATCCAGGAATGTTTTCACCAAACTGCAATTGGAATGCAGTGGAAAATCTTCAATAGAAAGATAATCTATTGCAGCATAGTGGGGCAGCTATAAAAACCTGCCTGCCCAAGTTTTTCTGGAATGTTAAGTGACAGCAGGATTCTCTGTGTGGCAGTCAGTTCTCTGATAGGCTTCAGATTTGCCATGGGCTAGTGGTCCAGCCTCGTATCTTGATATAATTAAGCAGTTAAGCTGAGATGTTAAAAACATTATACTGAACCTGTAATACCAGAATTTAGATTTTTTTTTTACAGGTGTGTTTTCTTTTTCCCTCCCATGATAATCATCGGAAATGCCTTTAGATATATTTACCTAATTTTAAAACTATTTATTAGACATTCAATCTGTAAACAAAAATTCTAAATTATCTCACAAGGGAACACAAGTATGAACCTGTATCAAGATGAAAGTGCTTTGGAAGCATCATTTAGGGTCTATTTAAGGTCTATGCTCATTTCCTTATTCTAACCTGCATTAAAGGATCACTGATAAATCAATGGATTAAATAATTAAATCAACCAGAGTTGAGTTTAACTGAAGGGCCAGTTAGAGCTTAAGTCAACTGTTATTTGGCCTTTTCCTCATTTTAATTATTCTGCTTTTTTTCTAAGAAAAAAAGCTTATTGCACAGTATCATGTATTTTCAAAGCTCAAAATAACATTATTTGCATCTTAGGTCCTGCTATAACTAATAGATCCTTATCTTTTCAGCTCGTGTCAGTTTTTGCCCTAAAAATAATACATTCCTCCATCAATTCATCTATGAACCAACGTCAAGACATCATAGACTGTTCACAATAATTTAACACAGGTGTAACAGCTTCCCTTCCCTGCATACCCCCCCCCCCCGCCCTCCACCCCATCAGTCATGACTTGGTTTGCACGGATTCTTTGTTCATGGTTCAGACCATTCACACAGAATGGAATAAAATTTTATTCTTTTCAATTCCACACATAAACGAGATGCTGAGAAAGCCCTTGTCATCTCTGACAGAGAAGCAGAGCAGCTCTGTTTCATGAATGACAGCACAATTAAAGCTAAAATAATATAAAAATAATTTGAAAAATCCCTTTTCTGTACACTCTCAAATAAAGCAAGAAAGATAAACAACAGCTTCTTTTTCTGCTAGCCAGAAAATGTGTTTCTATTCATTTGAGCTTTGAAGTTCGGTGGACCCCTCATCTGTGTGCCTATACGTGTGGTTATGCGTGTCTAATCTATGCAGTGTAGTGGCCCCTAATTTTTTCATCTAGTTTGTGTAATCATTAAGCTACTTAACCAATGAGAATACTATTATATCACATTGAACAACTTGACATAATTGCTTCTTTGAAATACTAGGAATGTTTACACATTTGGCTTGAAAAGGACTGAAATATTACAGATATTATATTATCTAGCTTTTTTTTTTTTTAAGAATATGGCTCTTAATAAATCGATTTTCTGAGTTCCAGAGCAAAAGTCCCTTTTAAAAAAATTTCTGAAGCTGACTTGAAGCAGGAAGAATGTCTTCTGATTTGGCCAAAAACATGGTGAGTATTTTATATCATTTAAAATTTGAAGAATAAGTCTATAAGGGGCCCTTTGTTGTCAACTGTTCCAGCCAAACTTGCCATGAAGTGTGTTTGTCAAAGTATCTCCACTCGACCAGCAGAGGGCACTTTAAACACCTCTGCATTGCCTCAGGGAGCAAATGCAGATGATGCAGAAACACAGTGTTTACCCAAGATCAAGAAGAGCCCTGCAGGTTGTTTGAAATTCACAAAAATATAGAAAATATGGACTGTACCACAGGGTTTCATTTGAAAGTTATGAATATGTGTGAAGTCACCGAGGGAGGGGTGTACTTATTGTCTATTATATTGATCTTCGGCTCCTTTCCCACTGTCTTTTTCTCTTTCCCAGCTCAAGAACGGTACAGCGCTGCATCTTTTTACAGGTGGTAGAGAGTCGATTTTTCAAATCATTTGATTGAGCTGTATCTTTTTTATTCTGTATTTACTCCTCTGTTTGAAAGCCTGAGGCAACAGAACAAAGGATAATGCTTCCTACCTCATTTAGGGGTAGAAATTAAACTATCAGAAATGCTCTGAGATGGGGCTGCCCTTTTAGGAACTGGGCTGCATTATTTCCTTCCTCCCAGGAAGAACCCTGGAAAAATATTGTGCCCCGTTTGGTTTTGGCAAACTCACTAGGCTGAGGCTGTGCGATGAAGGGAAACGAGCCTTTCTCTTAGTTGAAATATAGTTGTTTATATCCATTTTCTCAGGAGGTGATTAAGACATCTTTTCTCATGGGGGCTACAACTGCCAACCTTTCTTAAAAAGGCTTTCATTTTTGCAAAAGCATTATTGGTCTAGATAGACACCCTGTGTCTCTTCCATTTTTATCTTTTCTGTTGGCTCCAGTTTAGTGTCAAAAAAGATTAGAAAGGATTGTGTGTATGGGTTCGCACAGTCTTTTAAGTAAACTTCTTTGATCCTTAGAGAAATATAACACTTAGTAAATACATTTTTTTTTCATATACTGTTAATAGCTTTTGTTTGCCTTCTCTTTCTCTCTCTCTGCCTCTGGCCCACTTTTGTTCTCATTTGTCCTGGAGTTGACAGATAAAGAGGGAATGGGGTCTTCCAGCAGCAGTCCTTTGAGATGGAGGTGTACTCAGTGAGTCCTCACCCAAAAAGGATCATAAACTTACTGGGTTAACTCAACCTAATTATCCCTAAGCTGCTTTGGGTTGTGTGTTTTCTCATGTCTTGTTTTGTTTTAGCTGCACCATATGTGATTCCTTGTGCCATTTTCTTTTGTCTATTATTTATTTTTCTTGATGACCCTGAGCTATGGCTTCCTCCTCAGTTCCGACACTAGTCAGCCTTCGTTGTTTTCCTCATCTTGCCAATGTAGGCCTCAAAGAAGAAGTGGCAGAAGAGCACAAGATAGCTGAGGTACATGAGTGAGGACCAGAAGATGTTCTGAAAGTGAGAGTGACACTGGTCATGCTGCATCCAGTGGAAGACCAGGTAGTTAACGACACAGCCCATCAGCATCTGAGTGATCTGGGACAAGGTGATGAACATGGCAAACTTCCGGGAGACTCGGAAACCCGCTGCTCGCAAGGCATAGTAAGAGTACATCACGGAGTGCACGCCATAGTTCATAGTCATGAACCAACCACCCCCGGCAACCATGTCCTTGTAGGAGTACCAGGAGTACAGGAGCACAGTGATGTGGTGGTACCAGTGCAGGAAGATCAGCTTCTGCTTCCTCAGAATGATGAATATTGTATCTCCTGAAAGACAAAGAAAAAAATGGACATGAGCCCCTTGACCGTAACAAAATCATAATCTATATCTCTGCAAGAAGGTAGATGTCTTGAACGGGCACTTGAGAATGAGATGGACTGGGTTAGAATCCTGGACTGATATTTACTAGCTCAGTGACCCTGGGCAAGTTATTTATCCTATTTTCCCATTTCATCATCTGTAAAATGGGGATAATAATAGCTTGAAATTATCTGAGGATTAAATAGGATACTCAACATGCCCTCTTGGCACATGGTAAGCACTCAATAAATGTTACTTTCAGAAAGGTGTTTTGCACAAAATCATATTAATTTTTAATTTGGAAGGGACACTAGTAACCGTGTTGTCCATTTCCAACTCAGCCATGCATTTTAGGAAATAAATATCACCTGGAAGAGTCAAATGATATTTATTAATCAAGAGAAACAAATTAGAATTCAAGTGCCCAGCAAAATGTTCTTAGGCCTCTCTGGAGTAGTAAAAAGATACTTTTCTTTTGTCCATGATAAAGGTACTCTTTAAAAACATATCTTTGTAAGCGCCCAATAAAGTGTGAAGCCTTGACATATGGAAGTTAGGAAAGTAAAATTTAAACAAAAGGCTATTCTGGGATGAGAGACAAGATGGCAGAGAGGAAGGACTTGAGCTCACCTCCTCTCACAAAAACACCAAAATCCCAACTAACTAACTGCTGAACAACCATCGACAAAAAAGACTTGAACCTACCAAAAAAGATATTCTTCACCCAAAGACAAAGAAGAAGCCACAATGAGACGGTAGGAGGTGCGCTTTTGCAATATAATTTAATCCCACACCCACTGGGTGGGCGACCCACAGACTGCAAAAGTATATTGCAGAGGTTCTCCCACAGGAGTGAAAGTTCTGAGCCCCACATCGGGCTCCCCAGCCTGGGGGTCTGGCATCAGGAGCCACCAGAGCATTTGGCTTTGAAGGCCAGCAGGGCTTGAGTGCAGGAGCTCCACAGGACTGGGGGAAACAGAGACTCCATTCTTGGAGGGTGCACACAAGGTTTCACCTGCACTGGGACCCAGGGCAATACACTGATTTCATATGAACTTGAGCCAGACCTACCTGCTGGTCTTGGAGAGTCTCCTGCAGGGACAAGGCTATGGTCACTATGGGGGCAAGGACACTGATGGCAGACACCCCAGAGAACACTCATTGGCATGAGCTCTCCCAGAGGCTGCCATTTTGGCACCAAGACCTGGCACCATCCATCAGCAGACAGGGTGCCTAAAGTTGTACTGAGCTCACAGCCACCTCTAAACACACACCTTGACATGGTCCTGCCCACAACAGGGACAAGACCCAGCTCTACCCACCAGTGGACATGCACCAGTTCCTCCCACCAGGAAGCCTACACAAGTCCCTGGACCAACCTCACCCACCAGGAAGCAGACACTAGAACTACGAATTACAATCTTGTAGCCTGAGGAACGGAGACCACAAACACGAAATGTTAGACAAAATGAGATGGCAGAGAAATACGTTCCAGATGAAGGAGTAAGATAAAACCCAGAAGAACTAAGTGAAATGGAGATAGACAATCTACCCAAGAAAGAATTCAGAGTAATGATAGTAAAGATGATCCAAGATCTTGGAATAACAATGGAGGCATAGACTGAGAGGATACAAAAAAATGTTTAATAAAGAGCTGGAAGCTTTAAAGAACTAACAAACAGAGACGAACAGTACAATAACTGAAAGGAAAAATACACTAGAAGGAATCGCTAGCAGAATAAATGAGGCAGAAGAATAAGTGAGGTGGAAGACAGATTGGTGGAAATCACTGCTGTGGAACAGAATAAAGAAAGAAGAATGAAAAGAAATGAGGACAGTCCACGAGACTTCTGGGACAACATTAAATGCACCAACATTCACGTTATAGGGGTCCCAGAAGGAGAAGAGAGAGAGAAAGGGCCTGAGAAATTATTTGAAGAGATTATAGCCTAAATCTTCCCTAACGTAGGAAAGGAAACACTCAAGTCCAGGAAGTTCAGAGAGTCCCATACAGGATAATCCCAAGGAGGAATACGCTGAGACACATACTAATCAAAGTAACAAAAATTAATGACAAAGAAAAAATATTAAAAGCAACAAGGGAAAAGCAACAAATAACATATAAGGGAATCCCCACAAGGTTATCAGCTGATCTTTCAACAGAAACTCTGCAGGCCAGAAGGGAGTGGCATGATATATTTAGTGATGAAAGGGAAAAAAACTACAACCAAGAATACTCTACCCAGCAAGGCTCTCATTCAGATTTGACGGAAAAATCAAAAGCTTTACAGACACGCAAAAGCTAAGAGAATTCTGCACCACCAAACCAGCTTTACAACAAATGCTAAAGGAACTTCTCTAGGCAGAAAAGAAAAGGCAACAACTAGAAACAGGAAAATTACGAATGGGAAAGCTTGCTGGTAAAGGCAAAAACACAGTAAAGGTAGGAAATCATCCACACACAAATAAGATGTCAAAATGAGCAATCATGAGAAGGAGAGGAGAGTACAAATGCAGGATATTGGAAATGCATTTGTTTTAAGTTGCTGGTCTCTTAATTTCAATCTTGTCTATATATAGACAGCTATATCAAAACCTCATAGTAACTGAAAACCAAAAATCTGCAATGGATAAACACACACAAAAGAAAAAGCAATCCAAATACAACTCTAAAGATAGTCATCAAATCACAAGAGAAGGGAACCAAAAAATGAAGGGAAGAATAAAGACCTACAAAAACAAATCCAAAACAACTGACAAGATGGCAATAAGAACATAATATTGATAACTACCTTAAAATGTAAATGGATTAAATGCTCCAACCAAAAGACATAGACTGGCTGACTGGATACAAAAATAAGACCCATATATATGCTGTCTATCAGAGACCCACTTCAGATTTAGGGACACATACAGACTGAAAGTTAGAGGATGGAAAAAGGTATTCCATGCAAATGGAAATCAAAAGAAAGTTGGAGTAGCAATACTCATATCAGACAAAATAGACTTTAAAATAAAGACCATTACAAGAGGAAAAGAAAGACACTACATAATGATCAAGGGATTAATCCAAGAAGAAGATATAACAATTGTAAATATATATGCACCCAACATAGGAGCACCTCAATATATAAGGCAAATGCTAACAGCCATAAAAGGAGAAATTGACAGTAACACAGTAATAGTGGGGGACTTTAACACCCCACTTACATCAATGGACAGATCATCCAGAGAAAAATCAATAAGGAAACACAGGCCTTAAATAACACATTAGATCAGATGGACTTAATTGATATTTATAGAGTATTCTATCCAAAAGCAGCAGACTACACATTCTTCTCAAGTGCACATGGAACATTCTTCAGGACATATCACATACTGGGTCACAAAGCAAGCCTCAGTAAATTTAAGAAAATTGAAATCATATCAAGCATCTTTTCTGACCACAATGCTATGAGATTAGAAATCAATTACAAGGAAAAAAAAACTGTAAGAAACACAAAAATGTGGAGGTTAAACAATATGTTACTAACCAACCAAGGGATCGCTGAAGAAATCAAAGAGGAAATAATAAAACTCCTAGAGACCACTGAAAGCAAAAACTCGATGATCCAAAACCTGTGGGATGCAGCAAAAGCAGTACTAAGAGGAAAGTTTATAGTGATACAGTCTTAACTGAGGAAACAAGAAAAATCTCAGATAAACAACCTAACCTTACACCTACAGCAATTAGAGAAGGAAGAACAAACAAAACCCAAAGTTAGTAGAATGAAAGAAATAATAAAGATCAGAGCAGAAATAAATGAAATAGAGATGCAGAAAACAATAGAAAAGATTGATGAAAGTAGAAGCTGACTGTGAAAAGATAAACAAAATTGATAAACCTTTTGCCAAACTCATCAAGGAAAAAAAGGGAGAGGGCTCAAATCAATAAAATTAGAAATAAAGAAGTTACAATTGACAACACAGAAATACATAGGATCATAAGAGGCTATTACAAGCAACTATATGCCAATAAAATGGACAACCTAGAAGAAATGGACAAATTCTTAGAAAGGTACAAACTTCCAAGACTGAACCAGGAGGAAATAGAAAATATGAACAGACCAATCACAAGTAATGAAATTAAAACTGTGATTAAAATCTTCCAGCAAACAAAAGTTCAGGCCCAGATGGCTTTACAGGTGACTTCTATCAAACATTTAGAGAAGAGTTAACACCTATTCTTCTGAAACTATTCCAAAAAATTGCAGAGGAAGGAACGCTCCCAAACTTATTCTATGAGGCCACCATCACCCTGATACCAAAAACCAGACAAAGATACCACACACACACACACACACACACACACACACACACACAAATTACAGGTCAATATCAATGATGAACATAGAAAAATCCTCAACAAAATATTAGCAAACCAAATCCAACAATACATTAAAAGGATCATACACAACATGATCAAGTGGGATTTATTCCAGGGATGCAAGGATTTTTCAATATTTGCAAATCTATCATTGTGATACACCACATTAATAAACTGAAGAATAAAAACCAAATGATCGGGCTTCCCTGGTGGCGCAGTGGTTGAGAATCCACCTGCTGATGCAGGGGACACTGGTTCGTGCCACGGTCTGGGAGGATCCCACATGCCGTGGAGCGGCTGGGCCCGTGAGCCATGGCCACTGAGCCTGCATGTCCGGAGCCTGTGCTCCGCAACGGAAGAGGCCGCAGCAGTGAGAGGCCCGTGTACCACCAAAAAAAAAAAAAAAAAAAAAAAAACAGATCATCATCTCAATAGAAAAAGCTTTTGACAAAGTTCAACACCCATTTATGATAAACTCTCCAGAATGTGGGCATAGAGGGAATACACCTCAACATAATAAAGGTCATATATAACCAACCCACAGCTAATATCATACTCAATGGTGAAAAGCTGAAATCATTTCCTCTAAGGGCAGGAACAAGACAAGAATGTTCATTCTCACCACTTTTATTCAACAGAGTTTTGGAAGTCCTAGCCACGGCAACCAGAGGAAACAAAAATAAAAGGAATACAAATTGGAAAAGAAGAAGTAAAACTGTCACCGTTTGCAGATGACATGATACTATACATAGAAAATCCTAAAGATGCTAGCAGAAAACTACTAGAGCTAATCAATAAATTTGGTAAAGTTGCAGGTTACAAAATTAATACACAGAAATTTGTTGCATTTGTATACACTAACAACAAAAGATAGAAAGAGTAATACAGGAAACAATCCTATTTACCATCATATCAAAAAGAATAAAATACCTAGGAATAAACTTACCTAGGAGGCAAAAGACCTGTACTCCAAAAACTATAAGATGCTGATGAAAGAAATTGAAGATGACACAAACAGATGGAAAGATATACCATGTCCTTGGATTGGAAGAATGAATATTGTTAAAATGACTATACTATTGAATGCAATCTACAGATTCAATGCAATTCCTATTAAATTACCAATGGCATTTTTCATAGACCTAGACAAAAAGTCTTAAAATTTATATGGAGACACAAAAGACCCCAAATAGCCAAAGCAATCCTGACAAAGAAAAACGAAGCTGGAGGAATCAGGCTCCGTGACTTCAGACTATACTGCAAGGCTACAGTCATCAAAGCAGTATGGTACTGGCACAAAAAATCAATGGAACAGGATAGAAAGCCCAGAAATAAAACCACGCACCTATGGTCAATTAATCTATGACAAACGATGCAAGAATATACAACGGGGAAGAGACAGTCTCTTCAGTAAGTGGTGCTGGGAAAACTGGACAGCTACATGTAAAAGAATGACACTAGAACATTCTTTAACACCATACACAAAAATAAACTCAAAATGGATTAAAGACCTAAATATAAGACTGGATACTATAAAATTCTTAGAGGAAAACATAGGCAGAACACTCTTTGACATAAATCACAGCAAAATCTTTTTTTGATCCAGCTCCTAGAGTAATGGAAATAAAAACAAAAGTAAACAAATAGGACCTAATTAAACTTAAAAGCTTTTGCACAGCAAAGGAAACCACAAACAAAACGAGAAGACAACCCACAGAATGGGAGGAAATATTTGCAAATGAAGTGATCGACAGGGATTAATCTCCAAAATATACAAACAGCTCATGCAGCTCAATATCAAAATAACAACCCAATCAAAATATGGGCAGTAGGTCTAAATAGACATTTCTCCAAAGAAGACATACAGATGGCCAAAAAACACATGAAAAAATGCCCAATATCACTATAAGCATTAGAGAAATGCAAGTCAAAACTACAATGAGGTATGATCTCACACTGATCAGAATGGCCATCATCAAAAAGTCTACAAACAATACCCTTTTTTTTTAGATTCTACATGTAAGCAATATCATATGATATTTGTCTTTCTGTGTCTGACTTACTTCACTCAGTATGACAATCTCTAGGTCCATCCATGTTGCTGCAAGTGGCATTATTTTGTACTTTTTTATGGCTGAGTAATCTTCCATTGTATATATGGAACTTATTTACAAAACAGAAGTACATTCACAGATGTAGAAAACAAACTTATGTTACCAGGGGATAAGAGGGTGAAGGGATAAATTGGGAGATTGGGATTGACATATACATACTACTATATATAAAATAAATAACTAATAAGGACCTGCTGTATAGCACAGGGAACTCTACTCAATACTCTGTAATGGGCTATATGGGAAAAGAATCTAAAAAAAAAAAAAAAAAGAGTGGACTATGTATATGTATAACTGATTCACTTTGCTGTACACCTGAAACTAACACTACATTGTAAATCAACTATACTCCAATAAAATTTTTTTAAAAGTCTACAAACAATAAATGCTGGAGAGGGTATGGAGAAAAGGGAACCCTCCTACACTGTTGGTGGGAATGTAAACTGGTAGAGCCACCATGGAGAACAGTGTGGAGGTTCCTTAAAAAATGAAAAATAGAACTACCATATGATCCAGCAATCCCAATCCTGGGCATATATCCAGAAAAAAAATGTAATTTGAAAAGATACATGCACCCCTATGTTTATTGCAGCACTATTACTATTTACTATAGGCAAGACATGGAAGCAAAGTAAATGTCCATTGACAGAGGAATGGATAAAGAAGATGTGGTACATATATACAATGTGTATATACAATGGAATATTAGTCATAAAAAAGAATGAAATAATGCCATTTGCAGCAACATGGATGGACCTAGAGATCATATTAAGTGAAGTAAGTCAGAGAAAGACAAATATCATATGGTATCACTTATATGTGGAATCTTAAAATGATACAAATGAACTATTTACAAAACAAACAGACTTTGAAAACAAACTTATGGTTACCAAAGGGAAAAGGCAGGGGGAGGGATAAATTAGGAGTTTAGGATTAACAGATACACACTACTATATGTAAAATAAATAATCAACACGAACCTACTGTATAGCACAGGGAACTCGACTCAATACTCTGTAATAACTTATTTGGGAAAAGAACTTGAAAAAGAATGGATATGTGTATATTTATAAGTGAATCATTTTGCTGTACACTTGAAACTAACCCAACATTGTAAATCAATTATACACTAATATAAAATAAAAATTAAATTAAAAAAATTAAACAAAAGGCAAAAATAGGACAAGAGAAAGAAAATTACCTTCTATTGTATTTACTGAAGAGGATAATAGGAATATTTTGGTACCAATGAATCAAGTGATAAAAAACTGAGAATGACACACATTTTTATGGAATTAACTTTGAAAAAGCTTTCCAGGATCTATCCAAAATTTTACTAATATTATCCCCCTTGAAGAAGAAAGCCACTGTTTTTTTCAGTCTAATGCTCTCCCATCTGAGCTATTTCGACTATCCAAAAGATCACTGTTTCTAAGGTAGAGAATTCATATTATAGAAGCAAGAATGGTGCTCAGTCAGGTAGATGTTATTAATCTGCAGTGAGTCTCTTAAAAATCTAGGGGTTCTGAAAAATATACTTTAGAACACTTACGTAAAAATGGATAAAGAGCAAGCACAGTAACAAATACACCCGATGCCATTAACGAGTCCAAAAAAGAGAAAGCATCTGCCTGCATAAATCCTGTTTGTGTCCCATGTGAGACAGAAACAGGATTTATGCAGGCAGATGCTTCATTCTCTTTCCTATCTCTGTGGTTTTCAGATATGGGAAAAACCAATATCCGTCATGACCTTTGGTGAACTCGAACTTGACTTCTTTTTGTATAACAAGGAGATCTAGGTGGTCCCTCTTCTTATTCTGAAATTTAATTAAGCACAAGGGAACTTAGTACTTACCCTTGTCTTATCCCTCATACTTCAAGGATGCCCTAAAACATCTCATACAAAGGAAGATCAGATAATGCTGGATCTTGGAAAGACTTTTAAGGTTCTGATGGCTGTGGTTGGAATAATACAGGTGCTGCCCTATTCCACTCAGCAGGAGCTATTAGTTTATTTCCCTACTGAACTGTTAAACATTATTTCTTCTTATAGAGCAAAACAAAACTACAATGAGGTATCACTTCACACCAATCAGAATGACTATCATCAGGGAACCCTCCTACACTGTTGGTGCAAATGTAAATTGGTATAGCCATTATGGAGAACAATATGGAAGTTCCTCAAAAAAGTAAAAATAGGGACTTCCCTGGTGGCGCAGTGGATAAGACTCCACGCTCCCAGTGCAGGGGGCCCGGGTTCGATCCCTGGTCAGGGAACTGGATCACACATGCATGCCACAACTAAGAGTTTGCATGCCACAACTAAGGAGGCTGCCTGCCACAACTAAGACCCGGCGCAACCGAATAAATAAATATTTAAAAAAAGAAAAAGTAAAAATAGAGCTACCATATGACCCAGGAATTTCGCTCCTGGGCATACATCCTGAAAAGACAAAATCTCTAATTCAAAAAGATACATGCACCCCAGTGTCGATAGCCGCACTATAAGCAACCCAAGTGTCCATCAACAGATGAAATGGGTAAAGAAGATGTGGTGTATATATGCAATGGCATATTACTCAGCCATAAAAAGGAATGAAATATTGCCATTTGCAACAACATGGATGGACCTAGAGAATACCACACTAAGTGAAGTCAGACAAAGACAAATATTATATGCTATCACTTACACGTGGAATCTAAAATATATACAAATGAATTCACTTACAAAACAAAACCAGACTCACAGACATACAAACTTATGGTCACCAAAGGGGAAAGTGGGGGCAGGGCGAGGGATAAGTTAGGTAAACAATAAAGATTTACTGTATAGCACAGGGAACTATATTCAATATCTTGTAATAACCTATAATGGAAAAAAAAATCTGAAAAAAAAATAACTGAATCGCTTTGCTGTATACCTGAAACTAACACAAGACTGTAAATCAGCTCTTCTTCAATAAAAAATAAAGTCAGCTGCTACCTAGGGAATATGAAAAAAAACAAACAAAATACCCCAACATTATTATTTGTTTAGAACAGAAAAGGAAAATTTCCAGCTGCTGCATTTCTGAACCTCTTATAAAATGTTCTTTGAAGTCCTCTTCTCTATTATGAGATGCCTAACATATTAAGCCTGTAAATGTCAGACAGACTAATAACGATCACTGGTGATAGTAACTCTCACTTGTATGCTTAAGGGACACAACTAGTGTTAGGAGACCTGGGGTCTACTTACTTATGTTAAACTGTGCTATTTTTGTGTGCTTGTCAAAGATCCACTACTTCTGTGTAATTACTACTCTGTGCCTCCCCTTCCTTCTATGGACTATAACGTAGACACAGTAGTTCCAGGCTACCTTTGTTCCCAGTGGAAAGAAGGTAGAAGTCCAAGGAATTGTACATTAAAAACAAATTTATTCATTCGTAATTGAGATTTTTTATGAGTCTCTAAGTATTAACTACAATAAATATAAATCCTGTACAATATTCAAACATATTGTAATAAAAGTTATTTGCCTTAAAGTCATGAGCATTTTATCCTTTTAAATTCTTTAGATTTAGTTTTAACTCTATCACCACTTTTATGTAAAACTTTATTGTCTAAAGAACGATTTCAGTGTGGGAAGAGTGGTAGGGGACAAAACACAGACCATATTAGAATGGGCTAACGTAGAAGCTACAAATCTGGAATTGAACATAGCTTTGTGTTTTTCCTGTCTGAGTCGGGGTGGTGGTCTCAGGCTTGATCTGAGACACACTAGGTGTTTCCATTTAATATGGGGAGGTGGGGGCAAAGGACATGTCATGAGATCTTCAAAATGAAATTAATTTAGATACGCATAAGAATTTTTCTCAGAACAGATATGCAGGATGATAGATGGAGCAAAGAAGATGAGGATCTTCAGGTAATGGCCCTGAGCCTCTCAGGAGTAGCATTCCAATGCCATATCAAGATTACTGTCCCCAAGCAGGCCACCAACCCAGAGAGGGTAGTTTTCCTTGGGTGAGAGGAAGCTGGTGGGGTTCCAGAAAGAGCTCCCCAAGACCTCTCATGGTTCTTTTGATATCGCAGCTGAGATGCTACAGTCACGCAACTCTGGCAGTTATGAATTATTTTTCCTCTGGGGAAAACCACTTAATAACCCATTTAATTTGTCATGAGCCAGTTACACCAAGAGGATGGCACATACAGGCCTGTCAAAAGCTACAGAGTGACCTAGAAATACAAACAAAAGATAGGGACTGTGGATGCAATGTTGGCCAACCAATCTTTCTTGGCCAAAGGTCCTGTTAGCATTATGGAAAGAATTTTGGCCAAGTGTAAGCAGTGGGACTTCTGACTCATGAACGTTTCGGCCGTGTCCCGTATCTTAGCTTCCTCTGGCTCATGTTCTTTGCAAGTCTCTCTAACCTTTGGTTCAGCTATTTTCCATCAAGAGCCAGCCTGCAGGCAGGACCTGGTGATCACATACCTAAGTGTTCCTCCTGAACTATGCCTTCTGCCCATGTGCTATTAAGCGTAGCCCTGTGTGCAGCTCTGGAGAAGTTCATGAGCATTTAGGAGCCACAGGGCATGCATGGCCACCGAGATGGGGAGCCTACTCTGTGTGTGGCTTGTTACAGATGGCTGTGCCCCTCTTTTCTGAGAGTTAGGTGGAGCTCTGCTGAGTCAGAGTTTCAAAAACAATGACAAGCTCAACTGAGCAAGGACCTAGACTCAGAGCAGATGTTTCCAAGTTCTAACAAAACAAAATCTCAGCAGGTTTTAATATAATTCAAACAGTAGTCACTCAAAGATTTTGGCACACAAAGCAGGTTGGTGGCTCTCTTCCCCTTACTTATTCTAGTAGACCGTAGCCCTGGAATTCACTGAAATGAGCTCATTGTCCTCTGCTGAAACAGAAAGCCCTTCTCGCTATTAAGAGTCTAGTGAAGGGGGAATGTTAGTGTTTAACAGGCACAGAGTTTTCCGTTGGGGAAGATAGAAGTGCTGGAGATGGATGGTGGTGATGGTTGCACAACACTGCAAACGTCCTTAATGCTGCAGCCTTGTACACTTAGAAATGGCAAAGCTTATGTATGTTTTGCCACAATAAAAAACTACTTCAGTGAAAACTGCAGGCATGCAGGTTTTGGGGGGGAAATAGAGTTTCAGTATTGAACATTGAAGAACTGTGCTTTTTTCTCACAAGACCTTTTCTTTCTGGTACACATAGGGAGTCCAGAATCTTAAAGAATTGAAAAGAAGAATTGGGGACCTAAAAATAAGAAAAGTTCTAAGTAATCCAAATGCATAAAGCTTTCTTGATTAAATAGTAGTGACAAAGTTTTCTAAGAGTGAAAAACAGGGAAGGAATTTAACTTCTCAAACGAACAAAAAACCATCCAAGCACACATGTTCACTACATTAGATGAACTGATTTTTGGATCTGTTTTGATTCAGCAATTTACTTTGGGAAGACTGCTATCAAGTAAGCTCCAGGATATTTGAAAGAGAATAAGTCATATTTTAGAAATGGAAAAGGGGACTCAGACCATGAAAATATCGGATCTGAAATTACATGAAGAACTGGTGTCACACTAGCCTCATTATTTTTGAGCTGTGTCAAGTTTGGGATTTAATTTTTTTTCAGCTCTTACCCCATTGTCAACACTTCAATCCCACGTTTGAAGTGTGAAGGAATGCATTGTTTGATATCCAACCTATAAACTATTGTGGTGAATGAGGCTTCTCCAGGGAAAGCAATGATCAAGCCAGTGGCACAGGGGACTAGAGTACAGCTCCTTTGGGCTCAAGAGGGAACAGAATTGCGTCCAATTACAAGGTCTACATGGGGGCAGGAGGGAGTGGCATGTTCGGGCCTAGATTAGTTAAGACAGGTGATGCACTAACAGCCTCAGGACCAACAACACTCCAACAAGACAGAGGATTATAGCACAAGTACCTCTGAGTGATGCACTAGCAGTGCTCATCCACGAATCCTAACTTGTCCACCACCTTAAGACGTTGGTGTCCATCGGGCGTGGAAGCTGGGAGGACAGACGGCACAGGGCTACTTACGTCTTTGAAGGAAAATGACCACTATGAATGGGTTGGGTGGCTCTTCAATATGTTATTCCTTCAAAAAGTAGAAGGGACTATTTTATTTGCAAGTCCCTCAAACACAACTGGGTAAAACTCAGAACACAGACAAGCAGTCCTGGCAGGGAAAGGCACTTCTAGAAGCAAAGACTGAAGTAGCTCCTTTGCAATTTGAGGCTTAAAGGCCAGAAGCATAGAGGCACCTTTTCTGATTTTAAAAAAAAGTACTTGTTGAGGGTGGGGAGGTGGAAATTTTAAAGGTGCTCAGGGGTGGTATGTAAGGGGAGTCAACTTTCATGCATTTACTGTATTCATGTATCTGTAGTCAATTCTTCATCAAAAACACAAGGGGGATTCATAAGGATACTTATTATACAGAATAAAGTATAGGGGTCAAAGGGATATGATATCTCTCAGTTTGAATAATTCTCTAACTTTAATAATGTATGAATTTATTTTAAAGGAAACGTCAAAAACCCAAGAGAAAAAATACATGCTCACGTTCTCAGACCAACACCAGTTCCAGAAAAAGTGATCTGACTCAGAGACTCTATGACTCTATATGAAGAAAGAATCACTATGAGAAATGTAGCTGGCAAGACAATCTTTTCTTTTATTCATACATGAAGACACAAAATTAAAATATCCTCATAGAATTTTGAAATTCCTAAAAACATCTGTAGGCTTTTAGGCATTGTCTGTAGCTCCAAGTCTGAAAAACACTTCTCTGGCCTAAGACGTTGCAGCTAGTGGTCCTAATTCAAATACTAAAAATAGTTGCCTGGGGGCCTGGTTCATTAAATTCATATTATAAATTTCTTTTTTTGATAAAGTAGCAATTCCATTTCAATGTTTTAAATGCCTGGCCCATGATAGGTGCTTAATATAAACTTATTAAAGGACCCACAACCATATGGTCAACTAATCTTTGACAAAGGAGGCAAGAATATACAATGGGAAGGGGTGTGGGGAAGTTGGACAGCCACATGTAAATCAATGAAGTTAGAACACACCCTCTCACCATACACAAAAATAAACTCAAAATGGCTTAAAGACATAAATATAAGACATGACACCATAAAACTTAGGCAAAACATTCTCTGACATAAATCTTACCAATATTTTCTTACGTCAGTCTCCCAAGGCAATAGAAATAAAAGCAAAAATAAACAAATGGGACCTAATCAAACTTACAAGCTTTTGCACAGCAAAGGAAACCATAAACAGAACAAAAAGACAACCTACAGACTGGGAGAAAATATTTGCAAACGATGTGACCAACAAGGGCTTAATCTCCAAAATATACAAAGAGCCCGTACAACTCAACAACAAAAAAACAACCCAATTGAAAAATGGGCAGAAGATGTATATAGACATTTCTCCAAAGAAGACATACAGATGACCAACAGGCACATGAAAATATGCTCAACACCGCTAATTATTAGAGAAATGCAAATTGAAACTGCAATGAGGTACCACCTCATACCAGTCAGAATGGCCATAATTAAAAAGTCTATAAATAACAAATGCTGGAGAGTATGTGGACAAAAGGGAACCCTCCTACACTGTTGGTGGGAATGTAAATTGGTATAGCCATTATGGAGAACAGTATGGAAGTTCCTTAAAAAACTAAAAATAGAGCTACCATATGATCCAGCAATCCCACTCTTGGGCATATATTCAGACAAAACTATAATTCAAAAAGATACATGCATGCCTATGTTCATAGCAGCACTATTCACAATAGCCAAGACATGGTAACAACCTAAATGTCCATCAACAGATGAACAGATAAAGAAGATGTGGTACATATATACAATGGAATACTACTCAGCCATAAAAAGAACAAAATATTGCCGTTTCCAGCAACATGGATGGAACTAGAGATTATCATACTAAGTGAAGAAAGTCAGAAAGAGAAAGACAAATACCATATGATATCACTTATATGTAGAATCTAAAATATAACACAACTGAACTTATCTACGAAACAGAAACAGACTCACAGACATAGAGAACAGACTTGTGGTTACCAAGGGGAAGGGGTGGGCGGGGGAAGGATGGAGTGCGAGTTTAGGGTTAGCAGATGCAAACTATTATATATAGAATGGATAAAAAATGAAGTCCTATTGTATAGCACAGGGAACTATATTTAAAATCCTGTGATAAACCATAATGGAAAAGAATATATAAAAAAAGAATGTTTAGGTATGTGTAACTAAATCACTTTGCTGTATAGCAGAAATTAACACAACATTTTAAATCAACTACTTATTTTTCAATGAAAAATAAATTTAAAAAATTTATTAAAGGAATAAATGAATGAATCCATACTAATGCATTTCACATTTCACAAGACTGTTTTCATAGGCTCTGTGTGTGAGCGGTGAAGTTTTTTCCCCCGCTGCTCTTCCTTTGTCTTTGACCTGGGAAGACAGTGGTCAAGCCAACAGTTCAAACCAACTGTCAGCACTCTGTAGGCATCAGGTTACAGCCTGCGGCCGAGAGTGGCTATAGGTGGCGGATGCACACATGGGAGACACGTCATATCCATTGTGAACAGACACAGACACAAACTAGGGGCACCTTTCAGAAAGACTTGATAGCTAATACTGCAGTGACTTATAGTGAAATTACAACCTCTAACCCCCTTTTTAGGAGCAACAGGAGACGGAACACAATCTATAAATAAAAATTTTGAATGAAATAAGCCAATTCTTAATTCCAGATAAAACATTAAGAAACCCAGAGGATGGACAGGCGTCCCCTAAGGATATGTACCAGTTTGTGAGATGCTGGCCAGCACTGCTCATGGATGAACTCAGAGCTTATTATCACTGGTGGATCCCTTTCTCTGGCAATAGAGAGATCTTCCTGGGGAACCGTGTCTGTGTCAAACACTTGCTACTTAATTTTTCACTGTTTCTGCTAACTTGTGCCACACTTATATTGACTATTAAAGAGTTAAAGGAAAAAACTTAGGAATCTACATATATAGATATTGGATTAATTTCTAGCCCCAGTATTTTGGATTAATTTCTAGAAGATGAACTACATTTCCCTAAGGCCTATTTCTTTGATGATTAAAATTAAACAACACCAGAAACTAACCCTTACTATTTCGTTAATGAGAACATGAGGATACCCAAACAGAAAGCTGAATTTCCTAGTCTGCGTCCAAACTCCAGAGCTGAAATTACACTTCGATGTGGGACTGGGAAATAGCCGTGTGGCTAACTTTTCCCAATATTCTAATATTAGCTCAGCTGTTAATGGCCTCAGAGAAGGGGCTGGGTAGATATTATAAGCCTCTGCAAGTGTGTTTTCAGTAAGGCTTGGATACGTGCATGTTCTATGTAAACTATTCTGCTCTTCATATTCAATGTACAATTATTTAAAAGGAGGGAAGGAGGGGAGAGAAAAAAAACAGTGGAAGTTAGTCAAGAACGCAAATTCATTCATTGTAACTTTCCTGCAACCAGTAAAACAGGACCTTCAAATTATTTCTTTGTTCGTTTTTCCATAAATATTGTGGGTGTGTAGCTACAAAGGGGTGGGGGTTTGGGGGAGGAAATGTAAGGAGAGAAGACACTCACCTAGTTCGGGTGCTTTGCTTAGCACAAATGCATAAGCCCAGAATTTGCTGACAGGTCCATTGTAAAAACCCTGGTCACAAACTGAATGCTTCAGGCCTTTGGTCATCAAAATGTACACCATATAAGCACCAGTTCGAAGAGCACCGAATATACTTCATAATGAAAAGAGAAAAGAAACAACATTCAGGAAAATAATTTCACATCTGACATTAACCATTCTTAGAAGACTGCCATTGGCAGGAAATAGGTAGAGAGGCATCACAGTCATTTGCATTTACCCAGAAGCATTAAAAATGTTTTGTAAACAAAAGTAGGAAAACTCCTCAGTGCTTTCTTCTGAAGGCCATGCCACTTATTCTGCACCAGTGTTCCAAAAAGAGGTCGTGGAAAAGGGGAATGGATGCAGGGCAGGATCTCAAGAACTCTGATAACCTTTGTGTTTCAGCTTGAGAACTATCCCTTGGGATGAGATGGGGTTGGCTGAAAACTCCTGGAATTATCTCAGTTCTGTCCTTTGTCCAATCATTCTCCAAATCGCCTGGCTCTGTTCCCTGAATCTCTCTCTCTAATCCGTCTTTCTCACAGAAGCCAGAGGAAGAAGGCTTAGCTCTGCTCTCAGAACCCCCCCTCCACCCACCAAAGTCCACCCAGGTTCACTCCCCTGAGCTCCCATAACCATTCACTGACACTGCTCCAACACTGTCCTTCAATGCCCTGTATTGTATTTGCCTCTACATAGGCATAGGTGCTCAAAGATTGTTGAAAAAGTGAGATTGTTGAAAAGAAAACTGACATATGGACTTGTTATCAAGGAACGGCTAAGGAAACAGGAGAGCTCTGGAGTGTGTTGAGCTCAATGATGGAACACGAAGTATGAAAGGACTTGGCAACTGGAACAGGCAACGTCCGTCACGTAGTGAACCCTGTACGCATGTGTCCCAGAGTTCACAAGCCACACGCATGACCGAAAGGAGAGCTGGCTGACCATGGGGGGAGATGTGTTTACCCATCCTATTTCTGGCAGCATTCCCTTTTTAGGTTCTAAAAGTCAGTTAGCATAGAAAACAAATTTATGGTTACCAAAGGGGAAAAGGGGGTGGGGGAGGGATAAATTAGGAGTTTGGGATTAGCAGATAGATACACACTGCTGTATATAAAATAAACACCAAGCTCCTACTGTATAGCACAGGGAACTATATTCAGTATCTTATAATAAACGATATTGGAAAAGACTATGAAAAAGAATAATATCTGTGTGTGTGTAACTGAATCACTTTGCTGTACCCCAGAAACTAACATAACATTGTAACTCAACTATGCTCCAATTAAAAAAGGAAAAATAAATTAAAAACAGTCAGGAGATAAACTAGTGAACAGCTACTGAAATGAGCAGCAGCCTCACCCAATAAGGAAACAGGAGTTTTATTTCTTTTCAGAGGCAATATCGTTTATTTAAAATGCCTTAAGTGCCACTCCCGACTAAGTCATCCCACTAGGCTACCCCGTCCACAAACGTGCATCCACCAGTGCGAACTAAAGGTCAACTCTGCACAGAACCAAGGTAATGAAGTTGAATTCCTGGCAACTGCCTATTAAGTGGGGATTTGGTGAGTAGCTTCTCTAATGACGCACGGCCTACATTAAACAGAGTTACTCTTTCCAACATATAAAACAATCCTGCATAGGATTATTGGTATGATTTTACATTTGTAGACCCTGTTTAATCCTTCAGTGTCTCCCCGCTGCACGTAGAATGTAACCCCCAGCTCCTTCGTGGGAACTGCAAGGCTCTGAATGGCCTCTCCTTCCCTCCTTTGCACCTTCCTTCCTGCCCTTCTCTTCCCACT
This sequence comes from Stenella coeruleoalba, assembly GCF_951394435.1. Lineage (NCBI taxonomy): Eukaryota > Metazoa > Chordata > Mammalia > Artiodactyla > Delphinidae > Stenella > Stenella coeruleoalba. Next base: position 29,690,515 of record NC_137149.1, on the reverse strand, counting down.
CACTGTGAGCCAGTCATTCCAGCACTTTCTGATCCTTTCAGTTTTCTGCCTTTTCCTCTCCTTGGGGAGCTTTTTGCCCCCATGTTCCCTTGAAGGCTGTTCCTTCTCACTTTCGTATCTCAGAGAAATGTCCCCTCCTGCTGGAATGACCTAAGCCTTTATGGATTTGGGAATGGGGAGGTGGATTTCATTGGTAACGTCAGGTAATGGGGATTTTGCCATCTTACCTGAATTGATTTTTCATGGTTTGTCTTTACCTCACCAGATGATGGCTGAATTTTCATATGAAAAGTTGCTACCATCACCAAATTAAGATTATTAGCTAACTGGGGACTGACTTGCTGCTGTGGAAGGTATTATAGAAGTATGGATACGGCATGTCCACTTAGCATACAGAGCAGACACTGTTGGCTGCCTATTCAAGGGCCAAGTCCCTTTCTCCTTCTCCGTGTTAAAAGAACCCTGATTTGGTCCAGGTTCTCCCAACTCATGATTCCCCTAAGGAACGTGACCTTATCTTCAACTTAGGAGTAGAGCCTAATTACCTAAGCAAGTTTTAGTAATCCCACTTCCCTTACCAGTGATTTGTTAAGATGGGCACTGACCCAATTCTAGCCAATGTGATGTGAGGAGAGGGCTGCTGGGGGCCTTTTAGGGAAAGGTTTCCTTACTCATTACCACGTATTGCTTGGAAGTGCAGCAGCCACCTCGCAACCAGGAGGGAGCTGCCTTGAGGACAAAGCTAAGTCAGAGAGGATGGCAAAGTATTCCTTCAAGATGTGATCGAGCTGCTGAGTTGACTCCTCTTTCAGTGACCCCATCACAAGAGTTGTTTTGGGGATAAAACTTCCTCACAGTATAAGCTATTTGGAGTTTTGCTTTTTATTATTTACACCCCAAAGCGTCCCAGCAGACACAGCACACCAGAGACTTCAGGAGACTTTTGAACACTAGTTAACATTTGGTAGCTATCAAATCTTGGCCAACCCAATATATCTAGTCATAGACACGGCTGGTGAACTACTTACTGTATCAGTTATCTGCCTTTCATAGACCAGTGGGAGATATGGCAGTGACTTTTGTACAAGCCAAAAGCAAAGAAACACACAAAGGACACACTTTCACTATGTATCGGTCTCTGCTCCTTAGCCCCAGACCTATGACTTTTCTGAACCATCAGTACATTGTAGGGATCCTGTCTCTTCCCACTGAGTCAAGCCCACCACACCCAGGAAGCTGAGCCCGTCCTCTACTATATTTTGCTGCTAGACTGTGTGCTTCACACATGATCAGAGTAGATCCAAGGAAAGTAACTTTGGAATAATTACCACCTTTTTATCTTCCTGAGTCTCAAAACTCATTGTAGTTTAACTATACCTAATTTCTTCAGTACCGGCACAGTTATTAATCCTTTCATTTGTTAAATATTTACTGGCAATGTTCTAGATGCTGGGGTGACAAGAATCGATACACTGACCCTGGCTGCTGCGGTTGCTGCTGGAAGACTTCCGAGGAGGTGGTATTGGACTTAGGCATAAATACGTCTCCCAACTTTGAGGGTTAGGGCACGAGGAGGTCATTTCAGAGCACTGCAGAATTGAAAGTTTAGGTATCATGGTGACCCACAACATTGCTGGCAACAAGAGCATAGCACATATTATTGTCCCATATCTGGACATAAGCCTCACTCCCTAAGCTCTGAACAATAAGGCTGACTCAAAACAGAGGACAGTGCATTTTTCAGGGAAACCCTCAGTGCCAGCCATTGGGCCTATGTGTCTGAGGGCAAAGGCGCTTTGTTGTGATGTGACAATGCTACTGCTGGGGAGCCGTCGGGGAGCTGCTTGGCCAGTGGGATGATTGTTATTTGTGGGAAGCCAGTAGCTCTGCCTCTGGCACATCTCAGCCACTGTACGCTTTGGAACCATACAGCTTTTTGTTATAACTGGGCACAGGGTCCTTAGACTGTGATACTTAAAGGGAGCAAACATTTTTTCCTCCCTAAGTTACATCATCTTGATGTGATGCAAGAGACAAGTATGCAGCTATGTCCTGCTCTGCCCCGTCCTTACCCATACTTCTGGCGGATGTTACTAATCGATCCGGACACTCTCTGGCCATGCCTGGACATTGCATCAACATTCCCAACCACTATAAGCCACTACCAATAGATTAGGGCTGCCAATGTCAATCACAGTGCTCTCATTTGCTAGTTTAATGACTGGAAAAATTACTTAACCTAAGTCTTTATTCATCTGAAATAATAATCATACCTAACTTGTAAATTAGTTCGATGAATTTTGTAGAACCATATATGTAAGGTATTTAGTTAGCATAGAGCCTCTAATATATAGGTGCTGAATAAAACAGTTTTTATTGTACAATTATGATTTTATTACTATTTATGGTTGTTATTATTGCTGCTTTACTCGGTCTGTCCTTCAATGTTGAAAATCACTTTTAACTCTCATCTCACTTTATCGGGTAAGAGCAGTTAAGTCTAATTATCCCTAATCGAAAGTCAAGGAAACTGATATACGGAGAATTTGATTTGCACTAATGATTATTCCTGTTATTAAGTGGTTTATTGTTAAGTGTTTATTAAGTGTTTTATGTCATGAGCCAACTTTTCACAAAATAAGTGATAGCAAGTTCGCAGTAGAATGTGAAATGAGCATTTCCTATAGAACATGTTGAGGGAGAGACTGTTGATATAGAAAAGCATCTGGTTCATACGAAATTTATCTTTCAATCAGACGATAAAGGTTATTCTAAATATCTAGGGCCTCAAAGAGGCCGAGAGTCTGGGCCATTGTGTTTAATGAGGGCAGATGACTACTTATTGCATCACACCCCTTTTCTAGCTGTTAAGGTCACAAGAGCATCTTCTTCTTTTTTTTTTTTTTAAAGAAATACATCATTTTTCCTACCAAAATCTAGTTTTGATTATAACAGTTAATGGAAGAGCTCAGCGGACGGTGCAGTGGATGTTTCCGCCCCCTTCAGCTATGTTAGGCAAAATGCAGCAAGGAGATCTGGAGATCACAGCCTGATTAACTGAGGCGCTTCTCCTCTATCAGATGTTCTGGATTTCTGGTCCAGAAGAAGCCTGTTTCGTCATCATTAATCATTTGCCACGGATGTACTCAAGGAAGTGCCAAGAATGCCCATCGGACCGTTACTGTGATACTCTGGGGGTGGGGATGGGAACCTTCTATTCCGTACCATACGCATTTCTGCACTGTTTGACTATTTTAAACAAGCAGATATTAGACTGACAAGTTAAAAAATATATTTTTTAAATAGGTGCCTGGTTACAATTTATACACTGAATAAATCATCACAATGGTACTAGCTTGCAACTTTTTAGTACGAGGTTGAGATACAACACTAATCCCTGATCAACCCATGGATGACACGCTGGCGCTGGGACTGGCGAAGAAAGACGGACTTATTTATTGAATAAACACCTATGTCATCAACATCCGCCACGTGTCAGATATTATAGTGCTCACTGGGTCAGCAAGAGTCTCTACAGCTCATTGTAGGAGACAGTAAACATGTAAATAAACAAATATATGTGTATTGTATAAACAAATTTCAAACTCTGACAGAACAATTCATGGTGTAAGTACTGGGGTCCTTTCTAAAAAAGCTTGAGAGATATGGCTAATCTTCTTTCAAAACCATACTCTGACCATGAGGTCTGACTATGTATTTACTTGAGAAAAAGTTGAATAACTCTGTATTCTAGCCTTCCAATTTTAGTGCCATCTGGAAGTCAAAGTGGAATACCTCAGTAATGACTATAAGAATTCCAGAATTCTGCCCTGTGAAGAAAGAGCCTTGGGTATAAATCATCAATAATACTTTCAATTATTTCTGCATGAACGCTAATAGTTGATAAAACCACTTTAGCATTGCTCCCTTCTTGGCCCTCAACTTAAATGTAAGGTATTTTGGACTCAAAACAACGTTTCTCAAGGACTTTTTATTATGAAGTACCAACCACACTGATCCCCTTCCCCCCCTCCCCACTCCCTGCTAACTCAATAACCAAAGGTGCAATTACTTCCAGGACTGAGTAAGAAAAATGTTTCATTACACTTGTATCCTATAATCAGAAAAAGAAAAAAGAAACCACTTGTGAAATTTTGTCAGTTGTCAAAACATGGGAACGGCTGATCTAACAGTAGCAACTCTTTATAAACATGGGAGAGGCCATTGATTTTCCTGATAACAAACTTTAACTGCCATTAGACTCTTTTAGACTCTGACAACTGTCCTAGACTCTGACAGTTTCCAGAATAGGAAGAATACTCAATGATCCCAGGATAGGTTAAAGCAACTTAACAACAACCAAAAAATTACCATGCTTGTGACAGGGAATGATGGCATCTCCATATCAGTATCATGTCTTTAACGACAACCCACCTTTCCACACTGATGACAGGTATCCCTAATAGAGAATGTCTATTTTAGTTTGGTCTAGTCTGGTCTTTGCTAAAAACATATTTTTCAATAATAATATAACAAGCCATCAAAGTGTGAAGTTTTTTTTTGTCCAATAAATCAGCAGTTAAATGGAGATATACATGGTAATTTTTAAAAATTTACTTTCTCTACTCTTTCTCCAGTAACAATTCAGAGTGTACATTTTCACTTTTTACAGAGTGATCATTTCTAGGTGTGACTCATCTATCTTGACTGGCATATTTAATTGCATACCTCCATCAGCAAGTTTGAAGTTCCTTGTGGATCAAGAAACATGAGGCTAAAATTGCATTATGTACACACACACACACACACACACACACACCAAAATTAAAAATACATACATCTTTTGAAATCTTGCCATTTGGGACAACATGGATGGACCTTGAGGGTATTAAGTTAAATGAAATAAGCCAGACTGAGAAAGACAAATACCATATGGTTTCACTCATATGTAGAATATAAGAAACTAATAAACTAACAACAAAGATAAATGAATAAACCAAACCAAACAAAAATATGTAGATGTAGAAGAGAGAGTAGTGGTTACCAGAGGGGGTGGGTGAATTGGGTAAAGGCATCAACTCTAGGGTGATAGATATTAAAATTTTGGTGGTGAGCACACTGTAGGGTATATGGAAATAAAAATATAATATTGTACACATGAAACATATAGTGTTATGAACCAATGTTACCTCAATTTTAAAAAATTAATAAAAAAAAGCAAAAAAGATGGTTAGGACATAATGTAAATGTCCTAATATAATTGACATGAGAATTATTAAATACATTACAATGAACACAATACAGCAATAAAATATACCAGGTACAGTTGCCTTGGGTGCTGACATAGAAGAGCTCGAGGGTAAATGATGATTAAGTGAAACATATAAGGAGAACATTCTATAGTATGATCCAATTTGTGTACATTTTTAAAAGATTATGCATACACAAACTGTTAGTTATAAAAATATTTATAAAGGAAAACCATTCAAGCTGTTAACAATCATTCCTATTAGAATTTTGTTTCACAATATCCATGCATTGCTTTTTTTCAGGAGCTATTAGAAACCCAATTTTAAATTCTCATTTCTAATATTTATAATCTGATATCAAATAATCCTTGGGTTTTTTGTTAATAAAAATATGATACCTTAAAAGCAGTATGGAGATTCCTTAAAAAATTAAAAACGTAGAACCTACCCTATGGTCTAGCAATTCCACTCGTGGGTATATATCCAGAAAAAAACGAAGACTCTAATTTGAAAAGACACATGAACACCAGTGTTCATAGTGGTGCTATTTACAACAGCCAAGACATGGAAGCAACCTAAGTGTCCATCAACAGATGACTGGCTTAAGAAGATGTGGTACACACACATACACACACACACACACACACACACACTGGTGTATTACTTAGCCATAAAAAAGAATGCAATATTGCCATTTGCAGCAACATGAATGGACCTAGAGAATATTATGCTTAGTGAAACAAGTCAGAGAAAGACAAACGGTATATAATATCATTTCTATGTGGAATCTAATAAATAATACAAACGACTCTGTATACAAAACAGAAACATGTCCATAGACATAGAAAACAAACTTATGGTTACCAAAGGGAAGTGGGAGGTGGGGAGTGATAAATTAGGAGTATAGGTTTAACAGATACAAGCTACTATACACTAAAATAGACAAACGACAGGGTTTACTGTATAGCTTAGGGAATTATATCCAATATCTTGTAATAACCTATAATGGAATATAATCTGCAAACAAACAAAAACAACCCAAAACTGAATCACTATGCTGTAGACCTGAAACTAACACAATGTTGTATATCAACTATATCTCAGCAAAAAAAAAAAAAAAAAAAGATACATTAAAGGTCTGAATGTTACTTAGACAATAACTCCTTTGCTTCTCAGAGATCAGATATATTAGATGGAGCTTTTAGTCTACAGGGGAATCAGACAGCCAACAACAACCATGAAAAGGAACAGAAATAAATAATTGAAACTGAGATACACGGCAAATCCTGAGTAGAAAAGCTGAACCTAGTTTAGAACGGGAATGGGAGGATACAGAAAGCCTCTGGAGAAATATCATTTAAACCCTGAAATATGGAATAGCTTCCACTGCATTTCTTGTAATGGTATCTACTGTTACATAGAATCACATGGGATGATATTCATGAACTCCTAGACTAGGTAAATGCTACATGTTGCGTGTGGAGTCTATCAGAGCTAAAGACTTCATGAAAGAAGCTATCTTAGTCGATACTTTGGTTCCCTGACAGAGAGAGGGCGGGCATGTACTCTATGACTGTTCTCCACACCCACCACGAATCCCCTTGATAAGTCAGAAAACTTCAGTCTGAACCAGATGTTCTTAGTAAAAGTTTGGTAGGATGGTTTTGTATTGATGCACTTTCTGATGTATCTGTCTATTACCTTAACTTGTAAACCTAAGTGTTGGGGAAAAAAAAAAAGAAGAAGAAGGCTTAAGGATCTGAATTGTTGCTTAGAGAATAGTGCAGGGTACAGTCCTTGCATCGGGAGTGTGCAACTTGGATATAACACACTTATTCCAGGTATCTGACAAGGCAAAAAAAAATATTGGGTCAAGTTTGAAAAACTAACTTGATATAGACCAGCCTGGCAGAGTGGAGAGTAAGGAAGAGTGGCAAGATTAAAAATAATAACAAGAATAAAGACAACTGGGGCTATAATGGATCTCAATTAGAATTCCCCCAAAGAAATATGATACCTGGCTCTAGAATTATAACAGTTTAGTTTTAATTTAGAATTTTGATTGACTGCACACTGTTTCATAAAATAGGCAGGATTTTCTTTTATGTTACTTGAGCCACTGTTATTATGTTTTAATCTGAGATACAGGAATTTCACTTCCTTGGCAAGACTAGTAGCCTCCACCCCATCAGCACTAGAGTGGAAGGTGGCCACTGCTACTTTGCCCCGACTCTCAGACCGCATGATGCCGGCTTCATTTCTGGCTGACAAGTACTTAACTAGTTGGTGGCATGGTATTTCACATTTAAAGAACTTTACTGAGCTCCTACGTTATGAAATTTGATTTTCACAACAACTTTATGGGGCACCACTCTCCTGGTTATATAGACAAAGAGAGAAATAGGCATGCGGAAGGCAGGGGACTGGCCCTAGGTTACACAGTTACTAAGTAAAAGAATCTTCTGACTACAGCTCCAGTGCTTTGCCCTTTACCCAGCACTGACCCTGAACTCCCCAGTAGGCTTTCATTTAGGATAGTGGTTCTCAACCTGAGTGGACATGACAATCACCAAGATGCATGCTAAAACAATTCTAATGCCTAGAACCCATCTCATACCAATTCACTCAGCATCTTAGATGTGGAAGTACCTATGAGTCCTGGCTCTGGGTTAGGGACACCCTGGAGACTTCATCCTCCAGGCTGCCTTCCACTCCCCACTCCATGAACCTCTGGATGAAGCTGCCCAGGTAACTGATGAAGAAATTTGCTTATCTCTGTATCACTGCTGTCCTAGATGAGAACCCTTCTCTCTGAATTCAACCATTGATGGAATGCCATCTAATTCATTCTTGGGAAAGTGGAGACTTGCCCGTGACTAAGGCTTATTTGTTTTCACCTACATATGGAAAGCACAGTGTGCTGGTTTCTGGACTTGTACAAATGGGAACAAAGAGATAAAGTCTTACCATTAGTGACCCCTATTAAGTATGGCAGAAAATTAAAGTAAGAGACTTGTATGAACGAAAAAGAACCTGAAAGTAAATGTGGGCATAATAGAGATTAATGTTGAAGCCAAAAACTCACCAGAACCACAAAAGTGGTTAAACATCTTGTTTCTATAGAAAACTTTGTTCCTTTGAGAAAAACTCTTAATCTCTTTTGGAATATTCCCAAATTACTAGGACAGTGATAACACCAGTGCCAAGACTAACAGCATTGATCCATTAACTCCATTGCACAGTCTTAACTAGGTTTCACAACTGCAAGAGGAAACTTTTTTTTTCTTTTCCTGAGGGATGATGAATGAAAATGTCATTGGGAGAATACTTGAGTTGATGATATATAACATTATCTGTATAAACAGTCTCTTCCCCAACCCAACCCAGCGCAAAATCTGAAACAATAAAGAAGGAAAGAAGGGAGGGAAGGAGGAGAAAAAGTCGCCGTGACCCTCAGTTTTCCACATCCTTAAAACTGGGGACTAGGAATGTCCTTTAGGATTTGAGCCCTAAACTTCTGTCAGATCATATTATAACTATAAAAGAAAGGGAGGGAACATAAGTCATAATTTTCTCACTCTTCATGTGCCCTATTCCTTTCTTTGGGCTGTTCATCTAAAAATCCATTAGATAAATTTTTAATCTTTTAAAGCAGCTCATTGACTTATTTTTTTCGGAGATTTTCATCATCATTCACCGTAATTAAATGACTATAATCACAAGACATACCAAAGAAAGTAAATTTAAACAATATTCATTTCATAAATATTTATTAAGTATAAATGCCTACCAGGTGATAGGCCCTGTGCCATACCTTACCCCTATTGAAAAGAGTTTGAGATCAAACACCACCACTGAAAAGAGGTAGTAGGAAAGGAAAAGATATTCCTTTCTAAAACATATCTTGTGTTAATATATTTTTTTAAGATAGGGATATACAGATCTCCAGGGAAATTTCTGGGAGATTTGCCAAAGGATCACATGGCCTGAAACATACGGTGAGCTCTTTGGCAACTTTATAACGCGATAACGGGAGACCCAGCCTCCCCATCTCTGGGTCTTTTGCATCAGAAATGCAGTAGTTCTCACACAGATCAATTCACCACCACCGTCATGAAACTAGAGGGATGGACAGATAGACAGATAGATATTGATTGGAGCCCTTCAATGAGAGCTACTGACTTATTAGAGAGAGCCTAAGTCTTAGCAGCTAAATGGTGATCTCAGAACATTAAGCCTGCAGGTTAAAAAGTGGAAATTGTGAAAATTCATTGTAGTGCTATTCCTAGGAATCACTGGGAATTTATCTTCCAGGTGAAACTCAACCTCTTCAACTGTAAGGTGTTTACAGATAGAGACCAGATGGGTCACTCTTCAAAAGTGACACACCGGCAGTGGTTGGCAGTGACTAATACCGCAGAGCTCACCGACTCCTCCGAAAGAGACCCCAGCCACAAACCCTAAACAGCACTTACAATCTCTGAACTCATGACCAATTCTGAATCCCTTTCTTAAAAATGTCAATATGCTGGCATGGCTACTCTGACCTTTTTGAATACCAAACAGTCTGCTGTGGGATCCTCTCACTTCCATTTCACGAACTTCCCATGGCTCCATGGAAGTCCGAGAGTTTTCCCTCTCCTGCACCTCAAAGCCCAAAGTATAGCCTCCCACGGTCCTGTACAATGAGGCCACAGGAACTCGTGGTCCCAATTTCATCACGAAATAATTTTGAAAACAGAAATTGTAGCATAGACAAGCACACTGAGATACATTTGGGTATACCAGGTCTAATGGAAGAAGAAAAATCCACTCTGCTCCTTAACTCTTCTATAGGCCCTTGGCTTGCTTACTGTCTGTTTCCATTTTTCCTATTAATCCAGATTTTTGAGTAGAGACAAATCTGTTGTCTACTAGCAGCAAAACATGGAGCTGACCAAAATGACTACTTTAAATTATTATGCCTAGGAAAAGTTGTATATGAAAAATTTCATCTGTCTTCACCCAATTAAACAAGACATGCACATCCCTAAATAAGACTATTCATGTAGGAAGGTAATGCTAATCACCAGTAAAATATAATATCCATTGAGATAATTTATATGAAAATATTTCTGATGACTAAGGCATCCTCTTGAAGTTTAAGGTGTTTTCAGAGAGGCACCCTGGTGTTAGGCAAAGAAAATCTGGCAACCAGATTCCTCCAAGTACTGAGTGCTTTAGGGCACGTCCCATAAATCTTCTCACTCCCTTTGGAAAATGAAAATGGCATCGTCTCATATTCTGCCTACATCACAAGGTGTCATGAGGATCACATAAGCTGATGGATGTTAAAAGTATTCACTAGCCAACAGTAAAACTTCATCATTGATAACACCACAATCTTTCATCGACAAATCTTTTCCTGACTACACCATTTTTTCTTCCAATTTTACTGAGATATAATTGGCCTACAGCACGGCATACGTGTAAAGGGTACAACATAATGGTCTGACGTATCTACATCATGAGATGATGACCACAGTCAAGTTTAGTGAACAGCCATCATCTCATACAGACACAAGATTAAAGAAATACAAAAAAACTTTTCCCTTGTGATGAGCACTCTTAGGGTTTCCTCTCTTAATCACTTTCATATATAACATGCAGCAATGTTCATTATATTGATCGCATGGTACACTACATCCCTAGCACTTATTTATAACTGGAATTTTGTACATTTTGACCACCTTCATCTAACTTCCGCTCCCACGCCCCACCTCTGGTGACCAAACATCGAATCACTTTTTCTATGAGTTTGTTTTTTAAGTATAATTGACCTACAACGTTGTGTTAGCTCCTGACGCACGACATAGTGATTCAATATTTCTATACATTTCAAAATGATCAACCCAACAAGTCTAGTTACCATCTGTCACCATACAAAGATACTACATAATTATTGCCCGTATTCCCTACACTCATGTTTCATCCCTGTGACTCATTTATTTGCACTTTGGAAGTTTGTACCTCTTAATCTCCCCTCAGCTACTTCTCTTCTCCCTCCACACATCATTTTCATCTATAATCTCTCTAATTTCTGTTGAAGCAAACACACATAGTAACTGTGTTCTGTGAATCTGTAAGAGCTAGGAACATGCTTACACTCTCCTACTGCTCTATTTATTTTAGTGCATTTCTTTCTTCCTCAAACACAAAAAATTTCAAGTTCAATCTGTTAGAGCTGAATGACAATATTCTGGTTAACTTTTAAGAAAAGACATCTATATATATGTTTGTCTCTTAGTTAAGAAATCATACCTGACTACTAACACATTAACAATTGAAAACAACAACAATGTTAACCACAAAAATAGAGAGCATTAAAGCTTTGATGCCTTGTGTTCATACTGGAAAAAATCTCAAGCCCGTTCAAGGACTTGGTTGGGACCGCAAGTGCATGGAGATATCTCCAGCTCGTATGTTCCATACCACGTGGAAGCACACTTTGCACCTGGACTGGTTTGGCATGCCATCAGTCCTATTCCCCTTTGTTCCCACAGAGGAACTTTTTTTTCAACCCTCAAGGCAGGAAAAGTTTTAACAACCATTAAGTGTGCTTTCACAAATTATCTTAAAAGTGTTTGGTACCTAAGGCTGGATGGAAGTGGTTTGGGCCTGTGAGTTACCCTGGGCCCTATGAATAATAGGAACTCAATGGGTATTTGTGTGCTATGGTAGTTATGATTATGAGTAGGACTGGGTAATAAAAACAAAGGTTTCCAGGGACTTCCCTGGTGGTCCAGTGGTAAAGAATCCGCCTTCCAATGCAGGGGACGTGGGTTTGATCCCTGGTCAGGGAACTAAGATCCCACATGCTGAGGGACAACTCAGCCCACGCCTGCCACAACTACTGAGCCTGTGCGCCTCAACTAGAGAGCCCACGCGCCGCCAACTACAGAGCCCACACACCCTGGAGCCCATGCACCACACCTAGACAGAAACCCACGCACCCCAACGAAAGATCCCGCATGCCGCAACGAAGATCCCACGTGCCACTGCTAAGATCCGATGTAGCCAAGAATAAAATAAATAAATATATTTTAAAACAAAACAAAAACAAAAAAACCCAAAGGTTTCCAAAAGTCAGGGGACTTTGCTTTCTCTCGTCTCGCAGATCACCGCACTACTGAACTTTCCGAATGGCCTCCTCATGCACAGTTGAACTCTCCAGACCTCTGTAAGTTTCCTCAGGGGAGAAGGTCTTCTCACTTCCTTATCAAATGTGAGCCTGAGGAACAAGGGGAATTCCCTCCACCTCTGCCCCTGACTTCCCAGCCATCCCAGCAAAGAAGATGGGACCCTGAGGTTTTAGGGCTTTTCTCTCCTCTGGAGGAGAAGCCAGTTTCCATCTGATGTTTGAGAAGGGAAAAGAAAAAATATAGCCTAGAACACAGATGGGAGGCATTTGTTTTGTGTGTGGCATTTCCGACCTCCCTTTCTGGCCTTCTCCCTTGTCCTGACTCCTTTCCTTTCCCATAACCCACAGTCCATCAAAACTTTTGAGTTTCAAAGTACAGATTCTTCTGCTTCTCCACCTCTACTGGAAATTCCCATAATTTCTCAATTAGATGTTAAAGACAAATGAGATTGGAGGAGGGAATGACTGACACTCCCTTACTCTTCCTGGGGTGTTAGGTGACTTTTCAACTAATACAAGTGCAGATAGAGTCCAGGTCCCTAAAGAATTCCAGACAGGGAAGGGATAGGAGTTTTTAACCATTCATGCATTCAACCAATTATTTCTTGAGTGTTTTATATGTTTCAGGTGCTATTTTGAGTGAAGGAGAGTCCTGAAATTTTAGGGCCTGGAGAAGTTTAGAAAGGTTTAGGAAGTTTAGAAAGACATTAGGTAGCGGGCATACAACAGTAAACTCAATAGATAGGTCTCGAATTTCTTGGAGCTTACATTTTAAAGTGGGGAGAAACATAGTATATCAGAAAATATGTTATTCTGGGAGAAATGCCACCTAACATGTTACCTAACCAAAATGTTACCTAAATCAAGAGTGCCAAGTCCATCTCCCAGTCCAAACTCCTGGACCTTGGGCAATCACTTCAAGAACACAAATCAGATGGATTTTCCAGTTAATGATTTAAAATATTGGAACCAAAAACAAATCAAAAAGTCCAAACGTAGGTGACATAGGCGTCTTTGATAAAAATACTAAAATGACTTCCAGAAACAAATCAAAGTTTCCAACAATGAAGAGGTGATAGAATGAAACCCAACTTGATCAAAATTATTACAGGCATAGAGGTGTTGCATGGAAGTATTACAGTACAGAAACGGTAATCTCTAACAAGCAGAGTATAAAACTGAGCTCCAGTATCACATGGTCACAGTCAGTATCAACACCAAACCAATATCAGGCAAGTTGAAGAAATTGCCTGATAATGACTCAGCACTTGAAGCTATGAATTGAATCCCTTTATCAGTAGAGATGAAGAATTAGTGATGAGTGGCTGAAGGAAAGAGAGATAAACATTAGTACCAATATCTTGGGACAAGAATGCTCCAAAGCATGAGAGGATGAGGGTGAAACCAGAGGTATTCTCTAAAATGTACTCTATATAACTATATATGATAGGCTGTATCAAGTTTTCATTATAGAATCATAATGAACTTGACCGTTATCCACAAACCCGTTACATAGACATTTCAAATTAAGGAACCCCTTGGTATTGTTACATGTAAATATCATAACTTGTAAACCTTACTTGAATACTGAGACAAGAATCTGGCACCCAACGTGAGCGAAATCAGAGCACAGATATCCCATTAGAAAATTTTAATTTTATCCGATTGTTTGTACCTGAGGTTGTTCATTTAAAAAAATTCTTTTTTTTTTTTTTTTTTTTTTTTTTTTTTTTTGCAGTACGCGGACCTCTCACTGTTGTGGCCTCTCCCGTTGCGGAGCACAGGCTCCGGACGCGCAGGCTTAGCGGCCATGGCTCATGGGCCCAGCCGCTCTGCGGCATGTGGGATCTTCCCAGACCGGGGCACGAACCCGTGTCCCCTGCATCAGCAGGCGGACTCTCAACCACTGCACCACCAGGGAAGCCCTAAAAAAATCCTTTCATTCTAGCTACAGCTACCTTTTTATTCCTCACAGTGTGAATGTTCCTATGATCGCTGACAAACATGCAACAGCAGTAGGAAAAAAAAAAGACGTTCTCGGAGATTTAATCCACCCAGGCAGCTGATTTATTTCAAAAGAAGAAATGACTAAGTTACCTATCAGAATTGCTAAAGCTAAGAGAAATGGACAATATCAATGGTTGGTGAGAATGGGGAGCAACTGGAATTTCCACATGCTGTTGGTGAGAACTTAAATTGGTACAAACTCTTTGGAAAACTGTTCGGCAGAATTTCCTAAAGCCAAACCCTCTGACCGAGCAATTCCTCTTTTAGGTAAAAACCCAACAGAAATGCCAACATAGCGCACACTAAAGGACAGGTATACAAATGTTCACAGCAGCATTACTCATAATATCTCCATGGTAAAACAACCCAAATGTCTACCTACGATAGAGTAAAATAAAATGAATAAATGAAGTACTATACAGTACTGCTACAGGTAAAACATGTATGCTTCTTACAAGTATAATGAAAGAAAGATTCCAGGTACACAAGGGTGTATATATTGTGTGATTCTGTTCATATGAAGTTCAAATAGAGTCAAATTAATCTGATGATAGAAGTCAGAGTAGTAGTTACTTCTGGGGAGATAATACTTGGGAAGGGGCACAGAGAGATGCTTCCAAGGTGCTGGTAATGTTTTATACCTTGATCTGGATGGGTTTTACGCAAGTGAGTTCACTTTGTTAGAAAAAAAATCATTGAGTTCTACATTTACTGTGTGTTCATTTTTCTGTATGATATACCAAAGATAAAAAGGCTTACAAAAAAAAATCCAAAAACCTTATTCTATGCCTACTACATACTAAATTCTTTTTAGGTACAAGTTCTTTTAGGTTCAAAGGATTAAAAAAAGAGAAAAAGACAAGGAACCTAGTGTCAGAGTCTATATTCTAGTGTCTGTGGGGGGCAGATAACAATACATAAAAAGCAGCTTAAAGATTTCAGATAGTGGCAAGTGCCACAATGCTAAATAAAACTGGGTGAGGTGATAATGGTTAAGGATGGAGGACAGCGAGATCATCTGCTGAGGTCAGAGGAGGCCTCTCAGAGGAGGTGACACGTGAGCTAATGAAAAGGAGCCGGACTGGCCAAGACCTGGAGAGGAGCACGGCAGGTAGAGGGACGGACAACGGCAACGCAGGAGTGAGCTGCACGCGCTTGTCCTGCGAGGCCGGCGAGGCTGACAGCGACAGGGGCTACAGGGAAGCGTGGTTCAGGTGGGCAGGGACTAGCACTTGTACGGCCTTTGAGGATTTTTGTGTGGTTACAGTGATAGTAATATTAAGAATTAACAATCAAAACCGTAAAATTTATTTTATTCTAACTGCACTGCATAGGCATTGGTGGATTTTAAGCAGGGGAGTGACATGATGAGCTTTATGTTTTTAACGATAACTCAGACTTCTGTGTGAAGAACGGACTGTAATACAATCAGAAAGGCTACAATAATCAATATAACATAATAGTTAATATAATTAAGACTAATGTATAATTATTAACCATATTAAAAGATAATGATTTATCACTATATAAGAAATCCACCAGGGAGAACATTTACACGGATATTATCTCTCTCATTTCCAAATGAAAGACGATGCTGGCCGCTATGTGGTCACAGCAGACATGAACGGAAAGAAGTAGACAAATCTGTATACCTGACAGGACATCCTGAAACACCATGCGTGGTGCCAGATACCAAGGAAGACAGCTAAGATTTTTGGCCCGATGAACAAGGGTGGAAAATGATGCCAGGTACTGAGGTAGAGAGGAATCGGCTTAATTATTAATTTATTTGCATGTTAATTAATTAACGAAGTCGTATTGGGGAGTGGGTAGAGAGGAAATTCAGAGCTCTGTTTAGATATATTAGATATGAGAGGCATATCATATGCATATCCAAGTGAAGATGAAATAGCTTTCAGAGGAAGGAAAGTTTGTAGTTCAGGGAGGAGATCAGGGCTGGACACTTCATTGGAGAGTCATCTGCTATTTAAGCATGTGCTGAATGAGATGAGATCACTTAGGGAGAGAACTGAAATAGAGGGGAGAAGGGAGCACCTAACTGAGCCCTAGGACGCTTCAACTTTCGGAGGTCAGAGCAGAGGTGTGCAGCTGAGCACTGTGGCAGAGGTAGTGTGAGGAGACTGCTCTGAGGTCCGTTAGAGAGGCCACCTGAGCAGATGAGGGTGAGAGCAAAGGCTACTCCCTGTACTGAGCTTTGGGAATAGGAGGTAATCAGGCCATCTTGACTGCAAACTTTGATGAGCGTTATTAAAAAAAAAAAATCAAAACACCCCCATAGTTTAATTACAGCATATATACTTTAGGAAATAGAGGGGAAAAGGCTAGTCATGACCCTATCAGCATAACACAATGATCACAATTTGTATTACCTTCCATTTTTGCTCATTTTCCATTCATGGTTGAGCTGACAGTACCTAAGCAGAGCAGCCTACCTGGGTACCTTTCTTACTTATCATCAGCCATTTTCCCAAGTTGCTACCTAGTCTTCCTGAACCCCCTAGTTAATATCTGCATCACTATTCCACCAGATGCTCGCACTCCCTTCTTTTCACATTTCTCTCTACATTGCTTCTCATTACCTTTAAGTGTCAATAATGCTGCCCTGGGCTTCCCTGGTGGCGCAGTGGTTGAGAGTCCGCCTGCCGATGCAGGGGACACGGGTTCGTGCCCCGGTCGGGGAAGATCCCGCATGCCGCGGAGCGGCTGGGCCCGTGAGCCATGGCCGCTGAGCCTGCGCGTCTGGAGCCTGTGCTCCGCAACGGGAGAGGCCACAACAGTGAGAGGCCCGCGTACCGCAAAAAAAAAAAAAAAGCTGCCCTAAACATCATTATACATGAAGCCTCTCCTTGTTTTGCGTTATTTCCTTGGGATAAATTCTCAGTGGTGGAATTATTGAGTTAAAGGACCAGCTATGAACATTTTCCATAAAACTGGTTCAGACAATGTTGATTCTGAGGGAGGATAGGACAGTCAAGAGAGAAAACGCAAACCTATAATGAAACAGGAACTCGAGATTTGGCAAATCATATGTGCGTGTTGAGTGGAGGGAGGTGGGGTGGAGAAGGCAGAATCATGGAGACATTGCCCTCGTAGGAAGTCATAGCAGAGGTCTGAGACACGGCTGTAGGGCTGGCTTTGCCTCCCCTGGCTCTGCCAAGATGGCTTTAGGTCGACCAGAGAGCTGATTCATCAGGAAGCTGATTGAGATTATAACGCCCTGAGTGAAAGGTTACTAGAGCACTGCTGTTATCTCAGGTGCAAGCAAGAGACCAGTCCATGGTGCTGGAGGAAATGTCTGTAAAAAGGTCAGAGGCACAATAAGAAATGCAGGAGTAAGGGTCAAGTATGCCGTGGTTGGCAAGTCACAGTCTGATACCTCTGCAAAGCAGCTCACCATGCACTGGACTTCTCAGCTACTATACATCTCCTGAAAGTCAATGTGTGTGCGTGTGTGTGGGTAGGGATGTCCCTGGACCCGGGCGGTGGGGGGAAGGGTAATGTGTCAGGGGCATATAAGAGCCCTGAAATTACACAGAAATTTTAACGATAGTAAACCATGGAGGTCGATAAAAATGCATATTTCTAAGCTCCACCACCAGGGGCTCCAATTTAATAGCTTTGGGGGAAGACCCAGAAACGGGAATTTTTAATAGACATTCCAGATGTTTTGATGCATGTGGTTACAGTTTGAGAAACTCAGTAGTTTCTCCTCCTTCCCTGGCTTATAAAATCATATTCCCTCTTATGTAAGCCACTCATAAAGTCTTTCTGGAATTAGGACCTCTATTTCTGATTTTCCCAGTTATGTGAGCAGCATGGCATTGAGCAAAGAGCATGGGCTTTTGAGTCAGACCAACTAAAAGTGATTCTATAAGTAAATCTATAACATGATTCACCTATAAGCTGTACGTTCATGGGTAAATTTCTTCATCACTCTAAGCATCGGTTCCTTCTTTTGCAAAATAGGGACACAGTTGCATTTTATACGGATTTGGATCACGACACTGTGAAATATCGATGTATATACGATATTAATCAAGATGTATGTAAAATCTGAAGGAATATGAATTCCCTACATCTAAAATATACTCAAGAATCACACAATTTCGGGACTTCCCTGGTGACGCAGTGATTAAGAATCCGCCTGCCAATGCAGGGGACACGGGTTCAATCCCTGGTCTGGGAATATCCCACGTGCCGCAGAGCAACTAAGCCCGTGCGCCACAACTAGTGAAGCCCACGCGCCCTAGAGCCCGCGTGCCGCGACTACTGAGCCCATGAGCTCTAGAGCCCATGTGCTGCAACCACTGAGCCCACGTGCTGCAACCACTGAAGCCTGTGCACCTAGAACCCGTGCTCCGCAATAAGAGAAGCCACCACAATGAGAAGTCAGTGCACCACAACTAAGAGTAGCCCCTGCTCCCCACAACTAGAAAGCCTGCGCTCAGCAACAAAGACCCAGTGCAGCCAAAAAGAAAAGAATCACACAATTTCAAAGCTGGTGGCGCGACTGATTAAAACTACCTTTACAATGCTGCCCATGGGAGCACCACATCAGTGGGGAACAGGAATACCCACAGCTTTGGTCATTACCTTCTGAACCACTTTGTTGTTCAGGTGCCTCACCTACTTCATCTTAAGAAGACTTAAGGGTGATTTTGGTGACTCCCAGGCTGTTACTTCAACAATCATTGCTGATAAATTATAACAAGGTTATCCAAGTATTCATTAAGGGGGTGGGGCTAGTGATAGAACAGAGAAACGTGTCAGAAACCAAGAACATTCAAATGAAGGAATAAAATTTAGATATGAAGAAAAGTTACTATTAGGTATGTATTTATTTGCTGTGTTTAAAATTATTCCTATGGGAAAAGGCTTTTGAATTATGAAAGTTCTGAAATATTTGAGCATACTGAAGAACTCATCCCATCTGAAAAAATGTGACCTCACTAGGATAGTATTTTCTGTTGTGAGCATAAGATAGCGTAGATAAAGCACCCAGCATATATCATCTGATCTGGTCATTAGGTTTGGAAATTTAGAGCAAAACCTATCATTTCTTCTCTATTCTAAACAGAGGGGACCTGTTCACTTTAAATCAGGGTAATCTTAAAAATTTTTGGTAAATAAAGAGTTTTCAGAACAATAAAAATTTCCCATTCAAACTTCCTGTTCCCCTCCCCAGCAAAGGCTTTCATGAATTACCTAAATAAAAGTCCCAAGGAAACCTGGTTGAAATCCTCAGCTCTTGGATTACTAAGGCAGCCTAGGAGTGGATAATGAGCCCGATTTCCTCTCTTCTTTACTGTCTGCGGTTTTGACTGGATGGTTCTCTACTATGCATTCTATTAGTCAAAGCAAAAAGACCACTTCTGAGAAAACTGCTCCCTTAGAAATATTTTTTATAAAATCCAGTCACTATTCTTGTACCTTGGCTCACATTTATTTCCTACTACAAGACCAGGGTTATCTGAACAGCCTGAAGACTTGGCAGTTCTAGAGGGTAATTATTCTCACTTTGGGACTTGATCCAATACAGGAAACAATAAAAGACTTCCGGAAGGTTTGCAAGCCCAGCTGTCTCTGACACTCCTCCTCATTCTGCAAAAATACTTGAATGAGTTTCTTAGTGCACCTGTCATTAATGCCACAGCAGAGACTTGCCCTTACCTTGTTTGTGTAGCTACGTAAACTGCATTAAGAAACAATAATTTAAAACTTACGGTGGGATAAAGGAGGAGTTAAGTTTTTAAAGCAGGTCCTATTTTCTGGTCGGTTTTTTGTACAAAATACTTCTAATCAAAATGGTTTCTACTCGCTTCATTTTGTCAAAAGATTGCTCATCCTGTCCTTAAAAATTAGTCACTTTGGTTCTGCCTTTCCTTTTTGCATAAAGATTAAAAATACATGGTTTTATTGATTTTTGAAGAGTGCTTTAAATTATAAGTCTATTTAGGATTTATAGAACGTCTCACACGGTTTTGCCTAGAAGTTTCAAGAAAACAAGAGGCAGTGGTACAGAAGCTTCCAAACCCTTGAGTGATTCCTAGTCAAAGTGTTCAGTGGAACTAAGTTCAGAGTTTGTTTTCACCAAAGCCAACAGCAGGGTGTTAATGGCTTGTATATTTTATGGGAGGCAAAATGAGAACAAATATTACTTTCTATCCAAATGCTGGGCGCAGCAAGAGCAAGTGAAAGCACAAGGACTTACTTGAGTATACTGGTGTTTTAATGTAGAGACCCTACAATTGAACTTAGCCAGAACTTGCACAACAGATTTCTTTGTCCTCTAAAAAATTAAGGTCTTTTTAATTTGGATTATTCAATTTTTTCCCTTTCTAGCCGATGTTACTTTGATATATTTATATCAAATATATATAAACACATATATATTTATTATATATTAATTATATATTAATATTTATTATATATTTTATATATTTGATATAAATATATCAAAGTACATCTGCTAGAAAGGGAAAAAAAAAGAATAACCCAAGTGATAACCATAAATTTCATTGGGATGAAATGTTTATAAAAGACAAAATTAATAGTTCAGTCTTCTCCTCATGAAGAAATAGAAGTTCAGTCTTCTCCTCATGAAGAAACAGAAGTTCAGTCTTCTCCGCATGAAGAAGTATGGACACAGTGGAGTATGAAAACATGCATTTGGCTGACTATGACTATAGAAGGCTGCCTACACACCTGGTATCCATTTCCACTGGCAGTCTCACACGTGGATCATCATTGCCTTTCTGCATTTCTCAATAATTGAAATTCACTCCTAATAGATCTCATGCCTTTTTTGAGATGCAGGCAGAAGGTCAGGGCATTAGCTGCTAACATTGTGGATCATGAGATTCTTGCCAAACGAGAACTTCTCAACAGCTGGGCCAACCGTTCTTCTTGTCAAAGCTGCTCATCGTTCTGATAAGATATCATGGCATCAAGACAGCAAGTCATAAGTGTTACAAATTCAGTGTTTCTACCTGAAGGGACTTGGGCTGCATGACGAGCACAGCCATGATGATGAGCATGATGACGAAGAGGAAGAGAGCCGTAACTTAGGTACCCAGAGGGCAATAGGCTCCTATGTTGCAGTGATTTTCTTTGTAAAATACAACAGGCTTTAGGTTTATTGTCTAGAGTTAAAAGTGGGCAAATTACTTAAATCTTTCAGAATCTTGGTTTCCTCATTTGTAAAATGAGAAAGCACATACCTCAAGGCAGCTGTGAAAGTTAGGTAAGACAATGTATGAGTTTGGCACAGTGCCAGGTACCTAACGAACACCCAGTGAACAATATCCGTCATTGGTGTTAGCATTATAAGAGCAAAGACCAAAATTCTCTTAAAGCTTTTTTCCTTAATTCCAGATAACATTGCTGAATCTTGTGTGTTTCGGGGTGGGGGTGGGTTAGACTGTGTTTGGAGCAGGGGGACGTTTTCGCTGTGGGTTCTTTTTGAGCAGCAAGATTTATCATTGGTCATTTATCTACGTCGGAACGTTTGTACAGTAGGAACAGAAGTAGAAGCGAAGTGCCCTCCATTGATACTTCTGCCTGCCAGAACTCTGAAAAAGATGCAGCTTGTGCCCATCACCAGTGGCATTCTGCACATAAGGGTACCACACATTGCTTGTAGCATGTACCATCCTTCCAGTCACCATCCATATCCACATGTATACTTGAGACATAATTGTGAATCATTTTGTGCTGGAGCTGGAGACACAGGAGAAGAGAAGGCCTCTCCCGCACGGGGCCACAGGACTCAGCCTTCTGAAAACGCCAAAGAAAATCTGACTTTCCTTCTTTTGTTTTTGGCCGTGCTGTGTGGCTTGTGGGATCTTAGTTCCCCGACCAGGGATTGAACCCGGGCCCCCTGCAGTGGAAGCACAGAGTCCTAACCATTGGACTGCCAGGGAATTCCCTGACTTACCTTCTTTAGAACTATCTTCTGATCCAATTCCATTTGTAGTCTTAGCTTGTGTGTATAAATGTGAAGAATTATAGAATGTATTCTAAAGGGACGGCAGAAAAAAGGTTAATAAAATATTTCCAGGTCAGGCAAAGATGGAAGAAAACAGATATTATCAACTTAAGAAATACGCAAGGCAGGAAAATGTGCCTTTGCCTTTACTTTTAATGACTTTGAACTTTAACCTAGTTTTCCACTATGTATTTAGGGGTAAGTTCTTAAAGAGTGCAGGAAATTTCATATCTTTACATCTCAGCGGTGTCAATCAGCAGCTTAGAGAACGCTCAAGTGTGATTCCCTCACTGGTAGGTGTGACAAAAGATGTGTTTGGTCTCAGCAAAAATGTAAGAGGTGGCAAGAACGTCTTGAGAAGTTAAGATGTAACCTCCTGGGCCAGGCTGTCTGTTCAAAATTGGAAAAATTCTAGAGTTTTAATCATGTTCTTTTTAAAGGCAGAAATTCAATTTTTCTTCCTCAGCTCTTCTTTCTTGATCTCTGTGGCCTTGTCCTGGACCTTTTGATTTTTTTTGGCACCAAGATAGTATAAACTCCAGCTTAAAGCTAAACCCTTTCAGAGAACCCAAATCCCTGCCTCCTGTATAATAGAACTCTGAATAGCTAATGATTCATAATTTCTTCAAATGATAGGCAATTCTATAAGCTGTATTGAAGATTTCTGCTCCAGCTTGGGTTAACACAAATACCTAGAATCAATGACAATCTCTCCTGGCTACTTTAATCACCCTGCTCATCTGCTTCTCAGAACAAAAAAAAAAATATAAAAAGCCACCTTTCTGTCCACCATGTTACCATCAGTAATGAAAAGAATAAAAGAAAACCATCGCTGTATTATGCTGTTAGGAAAATGCAGTGTGAGAGCGATGAAATATTATGCCCCAGATCAATCATTTGAATCATACAGATTTGTTTCTAAACCCCAGGATTCCGAAAACTGTAAAGAAAATAGTGGATAGCAATGAATACAGTGAGGGTTACTTGGTACCGCAGCCTCTACCATACGTGACAATTCAGTCTTAAGTGATGAGAAGAAGGGTTCCAATAGTCCCCACCAATTTGCACTCACAGAGTTTTGGAAACAAATGGTAGGGAACGAGTTCCGAGAAGAACCAGCGATGGATTAAAGTAATCCATCTATTGGTGGCACGGGCTAGAAGAATTGCTGGTTACCAGGGAGAAAACTGGGCCCCCTCTTTCACATACAAAATCAAGTGGGATGTGGGCAGCCTGTCAGCTTCACAACATCATCAAAAATAGACGAGCAGTTACTATTTGGACTTATTGGTTGAAATACAGAGAATAAAAATTGACAGCTCTCGTGAAAGGACTGCCGATACTTTCAAGACTGAGGTCGGAAGGGGCCTGCGATAGCTGTTTCATATTTCCATTGATCTAACAGCTGTGGTTAAACCCTAGGGTGAGTTACCGATGTTTCTTTACTGAACCCTAATCTCATGTATTTCCTATAGTCCTTAACTCACCCCCATGCCTTGAGGACATGTGGACCGCGAGAGGAAGGGAGTTTAATCTCTCCGTATTTCAGTTAATTCTGTGCTTGCAAACAGGCCTCTCCAGAATAAACTTCTGGCACTTTTCCATGTTATTCATTTCGGTTTTTTCAGCCAATCTACAATGGTGGTTACTGCGGTTACTTCATCTTAATAATGGATGGGATGCCACATCATCTGATGCATTCCAGATTACGCAATCAGGCAATTTTATTAAAAGTTAGGTCTAAAGATTCTTTTAAGGATTCAATTTTTTGTTCAAAATCTTATATTTTTTTGTAAACTCTGCTAAACAAGAAGGATCCTTTAAGGATTTGTGAGGTAACACCAAAAGTTTATAAGCAAAGTGATCCTTAACTCAGCCTTAACTCAAAATAATCCTTAGCAAACTCTGCTAAACAAGAAGGATCCTTTAAGGATTTGTGAGGTAACACCAAAAGTTTATAAGCAAAGTGATCCTTAACTCAGCCTTAACTCAAAATAATCCTTAGCAAATGCTTCAGAAGTTATTATACTTACATCCTAAATTACTGTGACATCTCTTCGAGAACGCTCATGTTATTTCTCACACAAGTTTCAGGAAAGCTATGTTATTCCAGCTATTTAAATACTAATTCCTTTCGGTAAAATGATTTAAAATGCCTTGGGTGTCGCTGTTTTAAGTTGTTATAGCACCTGAACTACAAACATATTACTGAAGTCCTATTTTTGTCCAAACTCAAATATATTAATGGATTACAGAGAATTAAAATTATGATAAAGGAATCTCAAGCTTAACATCAAATTATTGAAAGGGCACGCACCAAAATATTAATAGCAAATATCTGTGGGTAGTGAGATGAAAGGTTTTGCGTTTGTGCTTTTCCGTGGTTTTCAGTTTTACAAACAGAGAACTCTCACTCTTATAAGTAGAAAAAATTATTTACTAAAACTATGACTACTGGATAGTATTTCCAACTGTAAAGAAGCAAAGGTTGTCAAGTGGACGGTAGTTCTGGGAATAGGAGAGGCCACTGCTGCCTGGACTTGTATTAACATGCAGCTCCCTTCAGGTATCACACTGGGGACAGTCTGGGTCCTCTAAAAACTTACTACAGGGGTGGGATAGGGAGGGTGGGAGGGAGGGAGACGCAAGCGGGAAGAGATATGGGAACATATGTGTATATATAACTGATTCATTTTGTTGTGAAGCTGAAACTAACATACCATTGTAAAGCAATTATACTCCAATAAAGATGTTTAAAAAAAAAAAAAGAAAAAAAAAAAAACAAGATATAACAAGTGTTGGCAAGGATGTGGAGAAAAGCAATGCTGGTGGGAACATAAATTAGTACAGCCACTATGGAAATATGGAAGTTCCTCAGAAAATTCAAAATAGAACTACAATGTGGTCTAGCAATTCCACTTCTGCATATTTATCTGAAGGAAACAAAACATTAACACAAAAAGATATCTGCCGCCCCATGCTCACTGCAGCATTATTTACAAAGGCCAACATGTGGAAACAACCTAGTGTCCATCAATGGATAAATGGATAAAGAAGATGTGATATACATATATAGTGGAATACTATTCAGATAAAAGAGAATGAAATCTTGCCATTTGCAACAAAATGAATAGAGGGTGTTATACTAAGTAAAATAAGTCAGACAGAAAAGACAAATACTGTATAATGTCAATTATATGTGGAATCTAAAAACAAAATAAAATGAAAACAGAATCATAGAGAAAAAAAAAAAAAAAAACTTACTACATTAACAACAACCTGTACACTTTTCTCCTATTTGGACTAGATCATTATAATAGGAGTGGATTTTTTTCTTAATTTGGAAGGCAAATCTGGAGCAGTAGAGAGACCTGCAGGTCTGTGCCATCCCCAGGTAAGGAAGGAGGGGTGAGCCTGCTAGAGGGCAAAGTACCACCTGCAAAGCAGGGTGATGCTTGTTCTCCTGGCTTTCCTTGCTAAACTCCTCTGCCAGTAGCTCTGAATTCTCCCTCATAATGGACATTAAAAAATATATTTTTTTAAAAAAGCAAAATATCATGAATTGAGTTAATCTAATCATTATCTTCCTGGAAATACCTGAAAATCCACATTGTTCCTGGATTCAAGGGAAAAGCAGAAAAAATATCCTATTTCCCCCTTGGGAGAAAAGACTTTCCAAAAAAGGCAAGGAAACTTACTAACAATTGTTTACAAACATCTTCTCTTCCCATTTTCATTTTGAAAAGCTAACAATTTATTCAACACCTGCTTGGACACTAGAGACACAGCAAAAAATCAGACAAAAATCCCTGCCCTCATGGAACTCAAAGTCGAGTAGGAGGGGAGAGAAAATGAATACGATCAGCAATATATATAGTGGGCCGGAAGGTGATACGCGTCAAGGAGAAAACTAAATCAGGCAAGGAAAAGGAGGAGGGAAGGTGGGGGATATTGTCATTTTAGACAGGGAGGGGAAGGTGAAATTTGAGCAAAGGTCTGAAGGAGGCGATGGACAAGGCGTTAGAATATTGGGCAAGGAATGTTCTGGGCAGATGGGGCGGCAAGTGGGAGAGCCCTGAGGCAGCAGCTCTGCTAGCATGTTTGAGGAACAGCACAGCTGCCACTCTGGCCTGAGAGAGGAGGAGAGGTCAGAGAGTAACAAAGGCCCCACTGTGTAGCGCCCTGCAGGCCTCTGGAAGGCTCCTCCAACTGTATGACGTCAATCCCAGATTTCTTGAAGCACATTTCTACTTCTACAGGTGAAGCCCCCTGATACTATAAGGAAGACTGGACTGGGGCATGTCTGCGGCAATTGATACAAGAAATATAAAGGGCGAACAAGTGGAATGAATAAAAATGTCGATTACACGTGACTGGAGAAGTGGCCAAGTGTGAGATTTTTATTCATTAATTCAGAAACTGTGTGTGTGCCAAGGTGTTCCAGGAACAGCCAGACACAATTCTGGCTCCAGGGAACTCACATGGCCTCCCAGGGGGTACATAGGTAAGGCAGCATACAGCCTGGTTAAATGATGATGAACAACAAGGTCGGTAGAAGCTGAGATATGGGCTGAAATGATCAGAGAAGCCTTTATAGAGAAGACATCCTAAATTAAGATGAATAAGACTTAAAGAAAAAAAAATGGAGGAAGAATGGAGAAAGAGGAGGGATAATAGGTTCAAAGACAAGAAATGAGCATGGGCAAAGTATGTTTGTTTGGGGGTCAATGATCAGAGACATACGTCATCTTGAATGGAACGTTTGCATAGGGCAATGGTGAAAGGTCCGTCAAGGAAAGACTGTAATTTTTTTATGGGCAGGTTGAAGTTTCAACCTAAAGAAAAGGGCATTTCAATTAAGGTTTAAACACAGAAATGATACGGTATGTGAGTAGCTTGGATGGAGAAAACATTTGGGAAACAGGAATTGGTGGTTTGTAATACTTAAGATGTGAAGTGATGGAGGCCACGACTGGAGTGTCTGGTGTGGAAATGGAGATGAGACAGCTACTCGAGATATTCAAGAAGAATTTTACAACTTGGTGACCAGTTGAAAGAGTTATTTTTATAGTATTTTGAATGACTTAAAGATGTTCACTAGGAAAATAGTGACAAACTTTGAGAAATTTTAAAGGGTTATCAAAAAGGCATCTGGTTTGAATATTTTAAATTCAAGTGATGATATGTCACACGTTTGGAAATATTATAAACAGAAGAGCAAATTTCAGAGAAGAGGTCAATACTAAAAATAAAGATTTGTTAGGGGTAATTGGGCAAATGATGGTTAGAATTTTCCCTTTTTCTGTTTTATGAAGCCAACACAATTCTTCAGTGGGTTATAAACAGATTAACCATATCATTTACCATTCAAAGTGGGCCATTTTCTAGAGTGAAAGGGGAGCTGTTAATAATTACACCAAGACACTAGGCATAAAACTACGGTTACCCAGAGCACACCAGGAAGTACGGATTCTAGTTTATAGGTTCTATCTCACTTTAAAGGATGGAGAGTTGCCATTTCTTTACATAATTGCTCTTGGTTTTTCAAAATGAGTCAAGTGATTCAACTAGTGTCACAATAAATGGCCAAAAGAAAGGTTCCCAAATTATCCTTCCAGCTACACATACACAATGAACTCAGGGTCACTGTCAGAAAACAGAAAACAAAAAACATTCTTAATTCCAACTATAAATCTGCCATTATTGGGGTGTGTGTTTGGACCAATAGGGTACAGAGTTTGTGTTTTGATATAAACTTACTTTGTTTAACATACACCTACATTTTGCCAGAATCTTATAAAATGACTACAATTGCTAGCTTTCTTTTAGTTGCTATCCACACTTGAATCAAACACAGTTATCTTTTTCTTATTTAACTTTTTTGTAATGACAAAGTCATACAAAATTAGTGGAAGCCTCCTTTGGACCCTCTTTGATCCCATCGCTCTCCCTGCCTCCAGAAACATATAATCACTAGCCTGAACTTTTTAAACATTGTTTTTACGCTACGGGTTATTAAACTTTTCATACGTGGTATCACATTCCCATGATTATTCATCAGTTTTTGCTTTTCTACTTCTAAGCATATGCTTTCTAGAAGTATCTTTTGCTTTGTTACTTTTGCCCTTTTGATGCTACATCTTAAAATGTGAAATTTATAACCTGTCATTGATAAAATAGCAGCTTTTCTCCTATGACATTTATAATTTATGTATCCATTTCCTTTATATCATTAATATCACTGTAATCATTATCTGTAATGTTCTCTGTGGATTAAGGACCACTTCTGGCAACCATATAGCAAAATACTAGATACAAGGTGCTCGAGTATAAATTAAGTTCTGAAATTTTCCATGTTTCATCATTTTACAGGTCAATGATGTACTTAACTCCTTCAAAATGGGTTTTTAGAGTGTCATATTTTTCTCATCTGAACAGTTTCAGTTGGTTTTATTATATATCTGTTTCTTTAAAAATAAGGCACTTGCCAATAATGCTTCTAATATTAAATATTGATGGGTGTGTGTATAAAACCACGAATAGATTTGATTAAATGCCATTCATCTGCTGCTCTGCCCTGTTAGATATACTTTTCTGAATGTGTCCTATGCTATATATAAGCTCTTTGTTCATGAAAATCTGACTAAATAAAGAAAAAGAGTAATTTTCTATTCGTCTTGAATATATCTTATACTTAAGCCAAAGATGAAATTCAATGACAAAATAAAAATATGGCCAGGAAATAAAAATGAGTTTCAACAGGGAAAATTTCTCATTAATAACAAGGCAAAAAGTCAAACCGTAAAGTGAGGCTATCTGGCTTTGAGCAAATAAAGCATAAAACAATTGAGGCCAGAGTGAATCACCAGGAAACAGGAATAAACATATTTGAAGCAGGTGTGACATTGGCCTCTATACACAAGCAGCACAAAGTAATTAACACTAATGTGCACTGACTAGACAACCTGCTTTGACCTGCTCTGGGTCAGAGACCTAGAAGAAGGCTCCTTGTGCTGCCAATGAGTGGAAAACACTGCCAGACAGATACCTGGTAAAGGCTGCTTGAATCAGAAGCACGCACGCATCTGCACCCAATCTAGAAGGGTTTGAAGTTGTTAAATCAATACACAGAAAGTCCTTTACAAATCGACTGAAGTAACCCAGGTGAGATGTCATAGCAACAGGATTTAAAGACTAGGCAGCGTCTGGGAAGAATGGATGGCTGGCACCTTGAAGGGTTTGATGCTGTTTGCCATAAGCAACAGTCTCATCTAAAGGACTTACTAATTCAAGTTACCAGAAATCTTCTCAGAATTTACCCTAAGGAAATATTCAAACATGCAGCGCCAACAAACGCCACCTGGAATTATCTCATCAAATAAGGAAATGCTTATCCTTGGGTTGGGTGGAAGTAGGCTGCTGTGCCCCACCCAGTCATATCCATAAAGACTAATTGACACCAGAAGCTGATGGCTTAGATCTAAAAGGCGAAGCAGGGTTTGCGGGTAATGGGAAGAAATTGTCAAGAAAACCCCAGAGAAATCATTCTCCAGTGAAATAAACCCATGGCGGGCCTAGGGAAAACCTCACTTGATCATATCCTATCTACTCCTTCAAAACTTATGACAGCTTTCAATAAATTATATTGTATTCAGCCTGTATGAAGTCTGCTATCATATTCAGTCAACACCCAAAGGTAAAGAGAAAGAAAACATTCTACAGGTAATGTTCGCCAAATTATACAAAAAACCCCACTTCTTTCTGAAGCAGAGCAGTAAAGAAGAGAGGGTTTTTCTTTTTGCTTAGGGAGCCTACATATCTGATTTAATTTCCACCCAGTTGTCTTAGTTCATGAGTAAACACAGTTTGGAGTATCCGGAAATACGTCACAGTTGGGTCTCTAGTTACTATAAAGAGCTAATAGGCAAGCTTGAAAAGCTGGGGAAAAGACATTAGTTCTAAGCAGTAAAATATATAAAAACACTTTTCAGAAAAATCTTACTGTTCTTTGCCCTCCACCCCCTCATTTCCAATTCCTCTAACAGAAAAGTTTGGTTCTCTTTCCCTTTCCTTCTTTTTCCAAATCCATGATATCACATCCTATTAGTAGTAAGGAGTGGGCAGTGGAGTAGATGTTTGGTCCTTAACGTCCTACTGAATTGCATACCATCTGATGCAGGACTGTCTCTTGTGTAAGGACTTTGTATACTTCTATATTAGACACCGTTTACAGGTGGATTTAAAAATTTGTGAATTATAGTTAAGAGCAATTCAAAATTTTCTACAAAAACATATTCTTGTAATAATGAGGTTATCTTATATGACCAAGATAGGAGGATTTTTATTAATACCCATCAAAACATCTGTTTGTGAGAAGAGCTTATTTTTGATGCTTTATGTCAATTTCATTCAAAAGCTATTTGGATTCTAAAATAAAGAGCAAATATCACTTGAGATTCTCTAGGCTGTGTATGAGGTTGTATATGCATGTGTGTATATTTTAGAAAATGTTTTGAATGCAGAAAAGCACAAAGAATAATCAACAGCCAATATCTAGAATCGGGTTGTCAACAGTATGTTTGCTTCATTTGTTTTGAAAAGGAAGATAACGCATAGCAAAAAAAATTTAAATCCTCTCTGCTTCCAAACTACCAGTCCACTAGAGCCAAGCTCTACAAGCACTGAAAGTTTTTCTGCTTTATTTTGCAGGAAATAGTAGGCAATCAATAAAAGTCTGTCTCCTCTGCCTTTCCATAGACGTAAGAATCGAGTATATTTTCTTCCAGTATCTTTTTAGATACTTTACAAATACTTAAATGTATTAATGAACAGCATGTTTCATGTCTAGGAGTAAAATTTACATAAACATTACATAAAAAATCATTCTGTATGTAGCCTTTTTCATTCAATACACTGTTGACCAGAATTCTTTAAGCACAGAGAAACCTCAATATACTCTTCCTAACATGGAACCATGTTCAACTGATACAACCAGAGAATTCCATAATAATGTTTTCCAAATAACTGATTAGAATATTATGATAAATTTTTACAAGACCCTAGACAGTCCATGCTTGGACGCCTCCGTGTAGTTCCAGCTTTTAAAATTTTATACAAAACATGGCTCTGAAGAAAGTAAAGTAACACATAGAATTAAGGAAATGGAAGATGCAATTAGAACCTGTCAATCTAAAAAAGACTTGGTAGTGTTAACAACTATTGCACATGCATTGTGGGGTAAGTAAATGAGTAACTACTGGCTGACATTGGGAACTTGGATTTTGGCATAGGAGGAAGGAGAAATGAGGCAATTAAGTAAAAACTCTCTAGGCATAAATATGAATTGGAAGTATCAGTACTAACTCTGGATACATTTCTTTCAAAAAATAAATAATTTTCTATTTCTAGGCCCTCTGAGAGGAAATAAGAACTACCTTAGGGAAAACCACCCCTAGTACTTAGAGAGTCATTTCTAAATACTATCTCCCTTTCCCAAGGGAACTTGGGATGAACTTGGGATCCTTTGAGAAATGACTGGTTCCAGTTCTGGACAAGGAATAGGCAACACGCTTGGCCTGCAACAGCTTGTCATCCCTGCCCCCCGCCCCCATACACACACAAACACGCACACACATACACAGAATCGAGCTATGAGCACTACTCAGTACACGGACAAGGATTCAGGAGCCAATCTGAAGAAACTCCCACTGGCCAAACATGGGATAACTTAGCATCTAAAAGAATAATGGCAATGGACTACAATACACCAAATCCGAATTCATCTCAAAATCACTGACATGTAAAAAAGGATAAATCTATGAGCTCTTAACGATACTTAAAAAAACCCATTATTCACATGCTAAGTAATCAAAATTTTTTTGAAACTGCTAAATATGACCAAAGAATCAAGCATTTATCCTGCCTTTGCTACACTAACTTCTTGTAAAAAGTTCTGTCAAACATTAAACCTAAATATAATAAAATTTCTAGATCTAACTAACAACTAACGAAGAATACAGGGGACAGAAGAATATGATCAGTAACATCCAGCCTGGGGGAAACTCTAAAAGGAAAATGATTTGGATTCTCCAAAGGATGGCTTATGAGTGGGAGGAGGGGCTTGGAGAGGAAGGAAGAAACCTCTTAGTTTAAGGAAATCAACCAATGGAAATGTGTGAACCCATCTGGACCAGGATTGTTTGTATTTTTTAGGTCCTTATTAGTTATCTATTTTATATATAGTAGTGTGTATGTCAGTTAGGTCAGGATTCTTAAAAATAAATTGTAATAAAAAAGAACCATTCATGAGACAACTGGAGAAACTGGAACACTCAATAATAAAGAATTATTACTAATTTAGACGAGGTAATGATACTGTGATCGATTTTTTAATGACTACTTTTAGAAATGGTATCATTTCATTCAGAAATATTTGAGTCTGTATTACTTCCAAATAATTTGGGGACAAGGGAGAGGTTGGTAGGGATATAGATGAAATAAGATTAACACTGTTGATAACTGTTTAAGCAGGGTAACAGGTGCATGGGGGTCCTTGAACTCCTTTCTCTGCTTATATATGTTAAGGTTAAACAAAAAACAAAAACAGGGCTTCCCTGGTGGTGCAGTGGTTGAGAGTCCGCCCGCCGATGCAGCGGACACGGGTTCGTGCCCCGGTCCGGGAAGATCCCACATGCCGCGGAGCGGCTGGGCCGGTGAGCCATGGCCGCTGAGCCTGCGCGTCCGGAGCCTGTGCTCCGCAACGGGAGAGGCCACAGCAGTGAGAGGCCCGCGTACCGCAAAAAACAAAAACAAAAGATAAAGACTCAAGGGATGTTGAAAGATCTGTAAAATGCTGAAAGGCATCATTAACAATTTTTTCCTCAAATATCAAAATACTTTAGGTGAGGCATACTGTGAACCTTCAGTGTAAATAAAAATGAAAATGCTGCTTTGTATTAGAGAATTCCAACCTGATACATATTGAAATGGAAGGAGTCTTTAGTGACAGAGTCAAATCACAAGTACCTCAAATGTTGCACCCTACAAAACGCACCGAAATAAAGAGTGCATGCGGTGGTAGCAAGCAAAGGAGTATTTCAGTTGCAGGGAGCCAACCTAATGGAGACGTACAGATCATCAGTTTGCAAAAATCCTCCTCCTGCCTGATCATCTTTAATAAGCCTCAAGTGACTAATGAGAGGCTTTTGATGATACCATCTATTTCTCCTTAGCAGTAGAACAGTTAACATGTAATATGAAAAAAGTAGAAATGCTCCTAAATATTAAAATGAATAGGTTTTTATTCTGTAGCATATCTACCCATACCTGCCCCCCTACACCCCAAGCCTAGTTATCAACTTGCTGGTTTTGACAAGCAAAACACAAATAGAACAGGTACCTTTGTTAGCACTGAAGGTAAATTCTGGCACCTGTTTGGACACCAGCTGTGTGCTAATTCGTCTTATGATTGCCAAATATTACAAAACTACGAATGTTCCTTCAGGCTTCCAGGTGTGGGTCTGGATGTTGGCTGGCAGATGTCCCTGGAGAGACCAGGCCTGGTTCTGACAGCCTCTATGATGAGTTTTAGCCAGTGCAAAGTAAGACTTGGCTGCATAAGCCTGTGCCTGCGAGGCAGTTCAGGCAGTGAGGGTGGAGGATACTTTGGGGGATGCGGAACAAAAACATTCTCTGGTCTAGTGATACTAACACAGACAGGTGTCCGGTGTCTGGTCACATGCCTGAAAGCCATTTTTGATTAAGTACTAGTCAGTAGCAGCATGCCCACCACATTGGAACCCTACTCTACCATACACTTCCACAGTTTACTGCTGTGGCTTTCCATTTAGCCCTTCATCTATACTTATATGACAAAAATAATGGAGTTGATGCTCTGCTTCTAGTCCTAGGACATAAACTGAATTACTGCATGAACAGTTTGGACAAGAAAGGAGATGGCCTGAGAGCTCTCAAAATTAGAGCCTGAGTACAATGTGGTAAGTTTGGTTGCAATGAAGGCTTTCCCTCTGGACATGGGTTTATTTTACACCCTTAATAATCAAAAATATGAGATGTATGATAAAATGTTCGATTGTTGCTTCTTTCAGCGGAGTCTGATGAAATGGATGGATTTTATTTGGAAAATGAAAAAAAACAAACAAAGAAACCTACCTGAAGACTGCAAGGGTCAGAGACCAGAGCACTAATGGCTTCCTCAGTTCAAACTTCGCCCGTTTGTTCATTAGGTGCCGACCACCGAAGATAAAGGCAGCATACAGAGCAGAAAACAGGAAAGATTTCTTCCTATGAACAAACAGAAAACCAAAATCTTATGAAATAAAGATCTTTAAGCAATTATTTTTATCCATTAGAATTCTATATTTATTCATTGTTCATCAACTTTTATACCACTCTCCTCTTGCTAAGCACCAAAAACATTCTTGGGAATGTGCCCCCTTCACTGAAGAGAGAATGTTTATCCATTTGGCAACATGGCGGCTGTTGAATCCTCTCCTGACAAATTAGGTCATCTGGATTAACCAACCCATATCAGGATAGATTTTCTTTTTGGGCTCTATAACTATAAACATTTCAACAACATAGCACTGAGGTAAAAAAGAAACCTTTTCACTGAGAGAATTATTTTTCAGAGTTTGTTGGACCATTTAGATAGACGAATTTTAAAAAAGGAATTATTTTTATTGCAAATAAAATATTAGGTGACAGAGTTGTGTCCTAGGACAAGAAGGTCTTTTAAAATGTCATCTTCCTAAAAGGCTAATGATACTAAAAAATGATTTTGGAGAAATACTTGATGATTTGAAACACTACAATTAAGCTACATGACTTAAAGCCCCCCCAAGATGGATTCCTGACATCTTCTCCACCAAGGGAGGCAGGTATTAAATTTCAGTATTATCATCAATAATAGGCCTGTCAGACATCATACAATGCAATAGGAAGAACACAGAACCACCTACAGTACAGTGGCCTAAAACCTTGAGCTTGAATCTCATCAAATATCTGATTTTACTACCTGCTTATAGGAAAGATAGGGGATAAAGCCAAACTTTGGACATTCTGTAGGACAGCTGATTTCTTCAAAATGTCAGTGGTAAGAAATCAAAATCTGGGACTGTTCTAGATTAAAAGTGACTTGAGAGACATAACAATCAAAGGTAACAGGCAGAACTTCTTTGGATCCATATTTGAACAAACCAATTGTTTAAAAAAAATCTTTAATAAAATCAGAAAGTTATCAGTCATAGTCTTAAAAGCTCTTATCAGTTAATATTTATGGGTGAAATTATATGTCTTGGATTTGCGTTAAAATACTCTGGGAAACACACAGAACTCAAGCAATATTAAGAATGGAGACACAACACAAGACTAACAAAAAAGATAATGGAACACAGGGGCCCATGAGTCCTTTTCTCTTTTTGTTAGTCAGATTTAGGTGGGAGTTTCAGTCAGGAAGGTCTAACTAAATAAAATCTGCATGTCCTGCTGGTTTATTATTGTACCAAGGAGAAGTGAACAATAGTATTGATAAAGAACAAACAACACAAAGCTTTTGTAGACTTTGATTCAACAGGAAGTAACAGAGGCTGTGTAAATAACTGAAACATCTGAGTATATCTTCTGATATGATAAAGCAATGTTTCTTTGAAAATGGGTATTCCTCACTCAGGTTAAAATGGAAAGGGCTGAAAAATAAGATACAAGATATAATACAAAAAGCAAAATGCATTAACTGAAGAGCATTACTTGTAAAAGGCTTCATATTTTTTCCCCTAACCACTACCGTGTATTGCTGACTCATGAGCGATCTTATTATTTACAGAAGCATCACTCCTCCTCCAGTGAGTGCAAGTGACCTACCTGGTGAACCCCACCAAATAAAGCAGTGATTCCCGAAATCAACTGGTAAATAGTGTCAAATAAATCACTTCCATTGAGTGTCGCAAACTCTTGGAAACACAAGACCTGGCACACAGTAAGTGCTTAATAAACACCTGTTGAATGATCACGATCTTGTCATATCAAATTTTCTAATGGGGAAAATATCTATGCACCTAGGCACATGGGGGCTCAGTGAACACTAACTGAGTAAATGAACAGTTGTGCTTTCCCAGTAATGTCTTAATAACTAAAGAATAAAATATTCAGAAAGAAACATACCATCCATTTTCTTCCTCCAGAAAGAAAGAGACTATTTCTATATTTCAAAGAGAAGTGGAAATGAGACGATTTTATGGAAACTGTAACTATTGAACATTTCAAGAAGAGAGTATTTTTGGCCATAACTATATTTATTGCTTTACTTCTTTGAAGTTTGCAAGTGTATGGCATTACTTTAAATGTCAGAATCACTGCATTTACATGCATATAAGCAAGGACTCACTCAAGAAAAACAAAATTTAAGAAGTTAATGTAGATAATAGTAGTATGGAAAAGTATATATTCTTTTCTAAATTATAAAGGTAATGATAAGTGACAATAATCATGGTATTATGATTTAGGGAGTGATTCCTGTGGGTAGAGATAGTGCTAAAAACCTTTGTTATTTAATCCTCCTAATCATCCTTAATGTAGGTAAAACATTATCTCCATGTTATAGCTTAGGAACCTGGCTTAGAGGTTAAGCAGCCTCAGATCTCCCTGCTCGCCTGTGGTAAATTTTGGAGGAAAGAAGGGTGTGTCTGCTAAGTTATAAGAATTCCTTAAACCCTCCTTCTGACTTGCAAGGTTATTGTGCAACTTTGCGGCACAATGTTTAACTGTGAAAAGATGAAGAGAAATCTCTACAGGTTTGGTTCAACTGTCATATTTTCTGGGCGTGGAACACTTTGATCACAACCCTCCTCACCTCCTGCATAACAAATTCACTATATATACCACTGAAAACTCTTCCTTACAATTATTTATCGTTCTTTCTTAAAATTAGTCAATCTAATTCCAAGTTTGGTTATAGTTAGATTAATTACATTACTTACAGTTATGAACTAAGTTAAGTGACTGTCCATATGATCCCATCATTCTAGCCTAAGGGAAAAATAATGTGCCTTGAAGAACCAGCAAAAGAATAAAAATCTTCTCTCTGTATTTCTTCCTCAAATTTCTTCAGTTCTAGAATGAGAATTAGCCCTAATGGACTACTAGCTTCCTGGCGAGGACCATTCTTGTTTGCATGTTTTCTAAAGATCTCTTTAAGAATCTTCAATTCCACACAGCTAGGACAAACAAGTCAATCAACATAAACATGCAGAATTTGAGAATTGCGAGGGACAAATTTCCTTGTTCTACAGAAGGGGAAATGCGGGGCGGGTGCTGATGACATTGGTTGCTCAGGGTCACGTGGCCACATATTGCATATTGGTCAAAACTACCAAAAATTGTAATGGCCGTGATCAAGCAGGTAGGTAAACATAAATCAATTGTCTAGGTTACATCTGGGTCACAGGCAGTCAATAATAGGAACTGATACTTGTTTAATTATAAGTGCTATAATAAAAATAAGTGACTTATCGTATCTTATATAAATCTTCCACTATGGTGAAATTTAAATAATGCTTTGGCAACAGTAGATGGACTTGGAAGGCAGTATGCTAAGTGAAAGGAGTCATATAAGAAAGACTAATACTGTATGGTATCACTTATATATGGAATCTAAAAAATACAACAAAGTAATGAATATAACAGAAAAGAAGCAGAATCACAGATATAGAGAACAAACTAGTGGTTACCAGTGGGGAGAGGAAGGGGAGGGGCAATGAAGATGTGAGAGAGCAGAAGGAACAAACTATTAGGTATAAGATAGGCTACAAGGTTGTATTCTACAACACGGGGAATATAGCCAGTGTTTTGTAATAACTGTAAATGGAGTGTAACCTTTTAAAATTGTATTAAAAGTAAGTAAATGCACAAAAAATAAAAAAAGGTAAATAATGCTTTGGGTTAATTTAGAACTAAGCTTAGGCTTCTTCTAAAAGAGGGAGTCATCTAAGGAAGCATTAACTCTTACCTCTTCAATGGAGTAACCAAAATTTATCATTTATAGATGAATGTTATGCTTTTTCCATTTTACTTAGAAGAAAATTTTTCTTTAGGCAAATGGGCGATTTAAACTATCTTTCCATTCTGGTATCTCTTTGGTAAAGGTTCAGTTATAGTCAAATGAATAATGACTTGCCGCTGGCCCACTTACTATTTAATGTGGATAGATGACTTCCCTAAAGCTTCAACAGTAATCCAATCATACTTCATATTGTGACAGGCCTCCATAGCTGGGTATAATGGTAACACTACATTGTTTTATTATCAGATAATTAGCAATTTCTAGATGGTATGGGCTCTTGTTTAGGAAGTCTTAAATGCACAATCATATAGCACAACCTTTAACTGTAGGTACTTAATACTTTTCAGGAGGTGATTCTGTAGCTGTAATTACGAAGTAACCAACCAAATAAGGATCACGCAAATGAAATACTGATATGCTTTGAGCTTGTCATGCTTGTATTTACCCTTTTTTCCCTTTTACTTCTGTCATCAATGAGAATAATGAAATAATTAGTGAATGTGAATAATAATTAGTCCACAATTAATCAAAACAATGGTTTATCCTTTATCCTTAAAGAGCTGGATTTCTTTATCATGGTACTTCGTTCCAAAACATTCCTAGATGCTTTTTCTATTCTGACCTATTCTGAGTAGCTGCTTATGATTTGTATTTATTGTTCTGCCTCACAACACTTCTTAAAGGGTATGTATATATTCAAATGTTTTTTTTTTCCCCCAACTCCTGGGATTCCACTGAAACCAGTACCTAGTAACTAGAGTCCCTTAATGCTCACATCAAGATCTCTGCCAGGTGACCTGCACTCCTTTGGAACTCAGACAAGTTTATCTGGGAATGGCAAAACTTTCATGTGGGTAGCATTTCACATAGGATAATTGCTAATGAGCACCTTGGGGAGATGACCTGAGCTCCTTTATGTCAGTGACCTTGTTTTTACAGCTACTGTGTATGTGTGAGACACAAGGAGTTGTGAAAGGGAAAATTAAGCTGTGAGGGAGAAAAGGAAAGAAAAGAAAAGGAGACCTAAAAGCATCTATTTTGGCTGATCTACCTGGTACATAGAAAGTTTCCACCTTTCTATGTGTGAAGAGTGAAGCTGAGAAAGTATGTTACTCAGTAAGGCCACATCTCTTTTAAGGTTTCTCCTTTAGTTCCGTTGCTGATTCAAGTCAGAAAATAATTCAAGGTTCTGAAAGTAGTTATAGGACACATATGAATTGCAGACTGTAAAAACCAATAAACAGAAACCTCAATTAAATAGCGTCAGGAGACCAGAAGGGGGCGCTCTCCTGCCCCCGACCACAGCAGAGCCCAACAGGAAGAAGACTCCTCTTCTCTCATGGCAACAACTCAGCCAATGAAAAGCCATGGACTCTGTTTACTACTGCTCTCCCCACTTCCCTTTCCCCTCTATAAGAGCCTTTCTCCTTTCCTTCCTCTGTGGTGACTTGCACGTGGCTTGCCATGGTTGTAGACCCCAAATTGCAATTCTCTGCTGATCCCCAATAAACCCATCTTTGCTGGAGAAATATCTGGTCATCTATTTGTTTGAGGTCAACAAGACCCAGAGACTGAAGGAAATACACTGCTTTTTGCCAACAGGATACTCAGTAGATGTGTATGGTGGTTAAAATTTGATAAGGATATAAAGGAAGGTTTTCTGGTGAGGGATCCCGAAGTTGTGCTCCTGGAGCTCTAGCCAGGGCTGGACTGTGTCACTTTCTTGAGAATTCCACCAAGAGTTCATAGAGGCATTTTTCTATATTAAAAATAGTGGAAAATTTTCAGCAGTTTTTATTCATAAGTAAATTATAACTGGGAATTAACTCTGTGCCCAGAAATTCTGACAAAGAATAGTTTTGTGAATAGTGGAATATGTCCATAATTAATACAAATGAATGGTGACTTTATAATTGCAAGACAAGCCATGACTAAAGAAAAGGGTGGTATTCTAATCTGTTATGTTTGACCCAGCAAATGATGTGTGATTTCTGAGCTTCTTTGAGTTGCAAACGCCTCTGCTTCTCATCCTGCTTTCCCCTAGATGCTAATTTAAAGATCACAGATTCTCTTTGTTTAAGGTGAGAAAACCATTCTTTTGTAATTCAGTCTTTCTATTGACAAAGTAGGTCACAATCAAAGTAGTCACATTAATACAATGGATTTAATGACATGGCTACATATCCTTTCTAGGAAAGTACACTCCTCTTAGGACAGACCGGTTGTAGAATGTTGCTTGTATGTTTCCTGTCAACATACCTTTTTTTCCCCTTGCCACTTAAAAAATATCTTGATAAATTCTGTTTTCTTGTTGACTTTCTTTTTACAACTGGAAATAAGATCTTTGGGGAGAAAATACTTTCAAAATGTGTAAAAAAACACACACATATACACACACACAGCTCCATAAAAAATGCCATCTCTCTAATACTTAAATTGGCCAGATACCAATTAATTACCTTTGTTTCCCTAGATACTTTCAGTTGTTGATGAAAAATGCTGACATCCATCCATCCATCCATCCAAAATTTAATGATGTTTTTCATTTGCAGTGGGCTTAGTATGCCATTGAATGGGAAAAAAAAATCCCTATGAAGGAGAAAATTCTGCCTCTACTAATCTGGTTAGAAAGACAGGAAAAATATGTGTGTTGGTGCTTTGATGTGGACCCTTTAGGCTTTGGATGGCTGGACAGCGGCAAGTGATCTTGGCTGGGAAGAAGCAGTGGTGTTAGGCCTGAGCTAAGCCTAGGAGTGTATCAGATCAGGCAGGTGCTTTGGAGTGGGGAAGGCAAGGTTGGAAGTGTAGGGGAAAGTCACAGGGTGTGGAGTTCTGAAAACTGCAGCAGAGTTAGGACTGCATCTTAGCTCAAGGTTGCCATAGGTTGTAAGGTAGGTGGCCAGTAATTTGTTACCACTAATAATTAAAGTACATACTGAAATTCGTGGCTTAATTTTTTCTTTCCTCCTGCTTTAAAAATAAAAAAAGAATAGATTCGCTCATGCATATAACATTATGTGACTTGGATGCAAGAAGAAGGGGGAAGAATGACTGATAGTGATTCCACAAAGAGAGCGATGGAGAATGCTGGTTTAAGCCGTGGAGAGCATTGAAAGTCTTAGAGATGGGAGAGGGCAGAATAAAAAAAAGATATGCTCACAGAGAAATTTGGCATTAATGACTTCTATTCCAGCGGGCAGATGTGGCTGAAGTTTGACTCTACTACTCTAAGTCAAAACATTCTGGCATATTCCTTACAACTTACACTGTCAGCATCTGTAGCCGCAGGAGTTACTGAAGCACATGTATGAACTGAAGGATCTTCTTTAATGAATTGCTGCTCTTCCCAGGAATTATCAGATGGGACCTTCTTTAAAGTTTTATTTAAGAATGAATATTCTCCTGTTCCGAAAAAAGTTTAGAAAATGGCTAGGCTAATCATGGCATTATGTCAGTCAAGCTGTGTCCTGAATTGTCACCTAAAGGTCAGCTTTAATCCTGAAGTACTGCATCCTAGAGAGGTACAAGAATATTTTTGTTTTGGAAGACATGGTTTAACCTAACGGATCAGGAAGAATCAATGCCAAAGTTAGAATCAAAGATTTCTGAGGATAGTAAATCAAAGAAAGAAAGAATTCTTTGACAGAGGTTTCTAATCTCCTTAAAAAGAGTAAAGCTTGCCACAATCTCTGAATAAAAATTTAGCCAAAAATGTATCAGTGGTCTTAATTAGACAAATCTCCTCCCACCGCAAAGCAAACTTAAAATGAGCCCTGCATTGAGAAAATAATTTCTAGCTTCTGTTTTGTTTGAGAGTATTGCTCTCAATATTCTCATCCTGATTCTTTGGGAATGACTGTCACTTCAAGCTACAATTTTCACATAACTGTCTTATATAATACATCAGCTACTGATACTAGTCATGGTAAAACATTAACTCTAGCGGCCATAAAAAAGACAAACAAACAAACCAGTATGCTCTGAACAGGAGAGGCAACATGCAGAAAGAGAATCCAGAAAGTACTTTCATCAGCAATTCAGTTTCATTGTGCTAATGCCCTTAAAGAAACACCCTTTGTTCTAAGAAACAGAAAGCTTTCATCTGAATTTCCAATGAAGAAATGATCACTTGTTGATGACTTTTAAATATAATAATAAAGATAATACAGAAAGCATACTAGAATTCTGAAATGGCTTCTATTAAATAAGAGCAGTTGAGTGACACCCCTGTCACCAGATTAAATTTTATCTCTTACAGCCTTAAAATCTACTATATAACATAAATGAGGTATTAGTGATTTTTTTCCCCTGAATATGAAATTTTCTTGGGCCAGAAGTTGTACAACATATAATTATGGGCTTGTGTCAAGGCTGCAAGCTTAAAAAAAAATCTTGTCATCCACTCGAACGGCCTGCTGACCATAGAAATATAAAATTAATATAAAATGTCAAAAATATAAAACTAAAACCGAGTCAAATATAAACATCTGTTTTCTGTTTGTCTTTATCCTGCAGAAGCCCGAATGTTCTGTAGATAATAGATTTATCTGAGAGCTGGAGACTAAAACCAGAAGTGAAGAAACACTATAAAAAGCATATGATTATTCACAATGGAATGGAAACAGGATTTCGGGTTTACAAGATTAAATCCAATTCAGACATAAAATGTTCCCAGATTTAAATCAAAATGACAGCTGCACAGATAACTATATAAATAAGCATAAACATACCCAAATCTGAGAGCACTTTCTCTATACTCAAGGGCAAACTGTTTGAACTGAAAGATGATCCATTTCTGTTCTGTTAACTACCTCCTTCTATTTATAAAGAGTTTTAGTTGACATTCATTGCTTCAGACAACTTTAAAGAAGCTGGAAAATACTATCAAGGAAAAAATTACCTGTTTTCATGTTAACTATTGGGTGATTAGATATACCATTGCACTAACTTTCTCCTGGATATAAATTTTGAAAGGGTATTGCGGAAGCGATGAGAAAATATGTCCCAAACACTATTTCTGGATTAGGGAGAAAGCAGCTCAGCAATGGTGAAGATTATTTCATGGTGTAACTCATGTGACACTTTTTTGTCACCAAATCAAATTTACATAACAAATGACACCTGAGTAAAAACTAGCAATGACAAGAAGAAGCAATGGCATATTAGCAAGGTAGTAAAAATGGCAGACATTTTTTCACCCATGAGATAGATATCACCTAATTATCCAAGCAAACTCTTGAAAATAATAATACGGCAAGATTTTGATTAGGGTATTCACACTGCTACTTCAAAATCTGAACTCTCATTCAGTGACATAAATAAGGCCTATAGGCACTAACTTTGAGAAGGTTGGTAATGAGGAAAACTTGCCTTATGAATTGGATTGTATTACTTTTCCACTGTTGCAGAAACAAATTCCCAAATTTCGTGGCTTAAAACAACATGAATGTATTATCTTATAGTTCTGAAGGTCAGAAGTCTGACATGAGTCTTGTGGGGTTAAAATCAAGGTGTTCCCAGGGCTGCATTCCTTCTGGAGCCTCTGGGGGAACTGTTTCCTTGCCTTTTTTTGGGCCTGTCCAGATATTCCAGAATAATCTCCTCATCTCAAAGTCCTTACCCTACTCATATCTGCAAAGTCTCTTTTGCTCTGTAAGGTAACATACAAATTCCAGGGATTAAGACAGGGACATCTTAGAGAGACTATTATTCAACCCACCACATGGATCACCCTGAATAATAGGAAGGTCTAAAGCCCTTTTTCTATTGTGACATAGGAATCCCCTACAGATGGCAAACCTCCATCCTTTAATTTTGGTTTGCTAGATCCGAAAGCAGTCTCTTCTCTCCAACTCAAGAAAGCATTTTAGAATTCAAGGGGCTGAGAGGCACACTGTTGTGGATTGTCCGGAAGCCACTCATAAATATATAAATTCACAAATGTCA
This sequence comes from Stenella coeruleoalba, assembly GCF_951394435.1. Lineage (NCBI taxonomy): Eukaryota > Metazoa > Chordata > Mammalia > Artiodactyla > Delphinidae > Stenella > Stenella coeruleoalba. The sequence continues at coordinate 29,646,047 of NC_137149.1, read as the reverse complement.
ATACCTGAACTCGTATTAGTAACATATGACTTATCATATACTACCTTCCAATGGACTAGGCACCAAAGCTTAGGATTTCCACTGAAATATATGATATGTTAGAAATTATTAGCATGTATTCAATTGATCCCGACTGTCACAGGTTCTAAAGCGCCATTTTATACTATTTTCAACAACAAAGATTATTTGACTTGTGACCATCCTCTGTATTTCAATCTTAAAATATATGCTACAGGCTCCACCGAGTACATTTTCCTATTTGCAGCAATCCATTTGTTCTTTACTTTATCACTCTTATGTTAAATCCCTAAAGAAGGAGGCTTCATCTCAAGCGGTCTAATGAACAACAGCATTTGACACAGACGGTAACCCCCCCTTTTCTGTGACAGTTTCTTCACTTGGTTTCTGGGACACTGTATTCTCTTATTTCTTCTCCAACTCCACCATCTGCTCTTTTTTCATTCTCCTTTGCTGGCTCCCTCTTCATCTCCCCAGGCTTTAAAGTTTGCAGGGCTCTCAGGGCTCAATCTGCAGACCTCTTTTCTTTCCATCTACCCCAGTGGTCCTCAGAGGGGGTGATGATTTTCCCCCCCAGAGGATATAAGGCAATGTCTGGAGACATTTGCACAACTGCAGGAGGACTGGCTACTGGCATCAAGTATGTAGAGGGCCTGGATGCTGCACAGGACAGCTCTTCGCAACAAAGAATTAATCACCCCAAATGTCAACAGTGCCAAGGTTGAGAAACCCTGGACAAGAGAAATATAAAGAAAGAGATAAAGAAAAGAGAAATCGGAAAACTCAAAGAGTGTGTGTTGAAATGTGATACAGCTTCGAAAAACATGTTCATGGCTTAGAATGACATCACTTTTGTTTCACATACGCTCAGGCTGAATTGCTTCAAACCAATTCCAAGCACAGAGTAAATAAACGCCTGGTTTCAAATCAGCAGTTCTATTTAAAATTGAAAATAAGACAAAACGACCAATTTCGAGCAATATTTCCCTTCATTATTCTAGAATTAGGTTCATTTCTGTCTACAATGGAATCATGGTCCAGCTGCCCTGTGAGGCCTGGAGTGATCAATTCTTACAAACTGTATACCTGTTGTGATGCTACCCTTGCCAAGAAGATCACCCAGAATTGCATTTTATAATATCTCTCCAGGCAACAGAAACGAATAACCTGGAATGAAGAATAGTCACTGCCAATACAGCCCCCTTTTGAAGCAGAATTCCAGTTATTTCCATTCACCCCCTGAGTATAAGAATTCCATGGTTGCCAATGCTTTCCTAGCCCTGGATGGGGAAACGTTGTAAAAATACATTAGACTACCGGGACTTACACCTCTAATACTGATCTTACATGTTCTTAGCCAGTCTCTTCTAAATCATCAAAGTATGACAATTTGACAACAATAAAGGTTTCTGTGACACAAACTTTTTAAACTCTACTTTGTAAATCTCAGAACTATACAAGTAGGTGCTACCATATGCTAAAGGATGCCAATTGTAATGAACAAAATCAGTTGCACCGTTTTCTAAACCTTAGAACAAATTATTTGATTATTTTTATTAGTCACCCTCAGGCCTTTGGTATCCTGCATTTCTGCCATGTTGGGAGACACTGATCCTCTGATGATTGTGTACCAAGCTGAATGAGTTGAACAGGAAGCTGCTCTCTACTATGTGTGTGTCATCAGTTTCTACATGGGGAACCAGAATAGAACCTGCCAGGGTGGCCAACACTGGTTTAGGAGCTTTTAATCTTTATATCTGTGTTCATCATTTCCCACAGAGACTTTCACTTTGCTTTTTTTTTTTTTTTCTTTTCCCCCCTTCAATTACAGGATCGAAGCTAAAAATGATATGATAAAAATTCCTCTTGGGGAAAATGTTTAATAGAAAAATCTCAAGGTCTATCAAACAAACACAGAAACGAAGAGCACAAATCCCATTTCTCCAGAAAGTGAATTTGTTTCATTTCTAAAGTTTCTCTTTACTACTAGGTTGTGAGACAAGAATGATTTCTTCTTCACTTGCATGGCAGGTGAATCCTGAGACATGTCTAAGGTACGGCAGGGATTTATCAAGCATGGGTTCTGAGAAAAGAGATTCTTAAAATAGCAATGCCCAGAGCACCCTTTCCTTCAACCAGACAGTTTCAGAAGGAAGTAAAAATGCTTAAGGAGAAGGGTGTGTATCTGACTCATGGTTTCTTTGAAAGCCGGAAGGTTAATGTGTCTTCCCATATTCCCAAGGGCATTCCCTTTGGCATTAAGAGGGACTGTGTCCTTGAGACGGTGGCATGCACACACTGTGTTAATAGATAGCCATCACTCTGTAAACCTCAGCCTTTGCTTTCACTATTCTCTTTTCTTATTTGTCAAGACCAACTTACTAAGCAACAAGATTTGGGATAAAGAATATTCTTTACTTAGCTATGTTTACACATAAAGGTCCCGCCTGTCCCACTCCCCATAAAAAAGTAAAAAAAAAAAAAAAAAGATGTGACAAGTGTTTATTCAAGATGTATCCTTCAGTCTAAAGCATTTTTGAGCCAATCTGAGAAATTCTAGATGCCTACATGCCTACATGCCACAACAACATTTAAAAGTTTTACTGAGTATCCACAGTAGATCTCTAGTACATGAATTTACTGCTCCATGACAGACACAAAGTTAACACTGGCTTGGAGTGCACATTTGTGCACTGCTCCAGGACACTAAAATAGAATGCTTTTCAATTTGGTCAAAGTAATAATAACTTGTTTAACTGAGAACTTATTGCATTCCAGGCACTGTTCTTAGTGTTTCGAGGACTTGTTATATACAATGTCTCATTTACATTTCAGAGAACCCGTGATCATGCCCATTTTCCAGACCAAGAAACTAAAGAACAAGGTTAAATACCTGTACAGAACCCAGAGATTTTCAGTGATAGTGCTGGGAGTTAAACCCAGGCAGCCAAGTGTCAGCCCTGTGCCCTTAATCGCTACACTGGGTTCTTATCCAGAATGTTATACCTTCCCAGTTGGTTCCTTCAGCAATAGTGTATCATCACCTTTCCCAGCTCCCCATCAGTCTTTCTGACATTCACAAACATAAATAATCACTTACTGTTGAAATCTATTGATTCTTCAAGAAAGTATTCCTTTAAGTCATATTCATAAGGCTATTGATTTTAACAGAGAGAAATAAATTGAAGAAGATAAACTAAAAAGCAGTGCCCTTGCTTAAGTGGTCAAAGTCTCCGGAGAACACATCTCAAAAAGCCACTGCATGCTAGAAGCTGACTCCTTTTCCAGTCTGATGCTTGCCTACTCTTTTTGTATACTGACAGGCATATTCCCTGGGTCACTTAATGGCTGGGCATACTTTGGCATATTACACAATCTTCCATGTGATTTCTTTGCAATCTTTGACATAGTACACAATCTTCTGCCTTTGTATCTTCCTACTTAGACTGATTTACTGTGTCCTTCTAGCTGTACAAAAGGACTTGCCGTATTCCTGTGCTTTCAGCTCGTAGAATCTAGTATTGAAAAATTATTGAGGACAGGTGTACAAGACTACATCTAAGAAAATGTAGGCATTAAATCATACAAAGGCAAGTACTTTATATTTTCCAACCTCCTTGTTTATTTGAACAGGAACGTCATTAATGTAGATTATAGGCTCTAGAGAATTTTAACAGATTTGACCATTGTCTCCCAAACTATGTCTAAATGCTTTCACATGATTCAAATGATCTTACCTCTGACTACTCTGAAATCATGTCTTATAACTTCTCCTGGAACATCCTATGCTACAGCCATACTGTGATTTTCAAAAGACATCACACCCCTTGCCCACCTTGTCTTTCTTTACACACGCCATTCTCACCACTTTGAACGCCCTTCCAACCCACCCTTGTCATTTTGTTGATCTTTGTGAAGATATTCCCTGACCGCTTCTAGGTCAACTGGATTTAACCTTTCCTTCATCACCTCTGTGCTTTCTATACACCTTTTGCCTACCTATTATAGCACTTAACTCTTCATATTTCACACATAAATTCACAGGTTTGTAATCCTGAAAGTTAGGAACTGTGTCTTACTCAGTTTTTTTACACCCAAGGCCTTATACTACAATGCTGGCCTAAAGTGGGCTCCTGACATGTGAATGGATGAATAATATATTGGCTATTTTAAAGATGTTGCATTTTGGAAATACTTTAAGGAAAAAAAAAATATATATATATATATATTAGTGGGAGACTAAAGAAGATAACCAATGCTGAAGTCATCTATGAATCTACGCTTCAAACTCACTTGATTCTAAATGTAAATGGTAAAAATTATATTTTATTATAGTTTTGTTTACCTCAAGAGCTGAAAGAATCCTACAAGTTAGTTTCAATTCTACTATCGTTTTTTAAACCTCTCTTTGGAAATATGGTTCTGTTTCTACTGAGGCAGGCTGCTCCGGGAGTAGTATATTGTAACAAGTACCTGCTCAGAAATACTGGGGAAGCATCATCGAATTTCTTTACTTCTTGCTGCCCAGAGACCCACATATTGCTTTCTCTATGTAATTGTCTGCATAAAATAAGCAAAGACAGAACAGACAAAGTGAGAGCGGCACTGTGATAGCATCACTTTCCACCTGATGACTGTACCCTCACCTGCAATCAATAGAATCTTGTTATTTACCGATACATTTCCAGACCGACTCTGAAAGGCCAGGCTTAATCTGAAAGCAAAATAATGCCAACAACATCATACTATTTTGATGATAAATAAATCATATTAATTTTGATCAGGATTATTACATAAACCAAGAAAGCTCTAAGATACTATTTAATGCTATCAACTGGCAATGAGGGAAGTGATAATGCCTGATTCAGGTGAGGATGCAGAAACTCATCTGTTTTGCTGGCCAGAAGGTAAAGTAATATAGCTCTTGAAAAAACAATTTATCAAGAATTCTAAAAGATCCATAGCTTTTAATCCTGCAATTCTACTTCAAGGAGTCTGTTTGAGGCAAACAATCTTTAATATGGTAAAGGAAAGATAATCTCTACAGTGCAACAGTGAAAAAGTAACTAGATCTCTAAGAGTCAGGGATATGCTATGGTATGTCCACTCAAAATACTATTACACATAAAGAGTTATATAAATTTAGAGTTACATAAAGTGTATATGACTTTAATAACTATGGAAGATAAAAGCAGAATGTGGGGGCTTCCCTGATGGCGCAGTGGTTGAGAATCTGCCTGCCAATGCAGGGGACACGGGTTCGAGCCCTGGTCTGGGAAGATCCCACATGCCGTGGAGCAGCTAGGCCCGTGAGCCACAACTACTGAGCCTGCGCGTCTGGAGCCTGTGCTCCGCAACAAGAGAGGCCGCCATAGTGAGTGGGCCGCGCACCGTGATGAAGAGTGGCCCCTGCTTGCCACAACTAGAGAAAGCCCTCGCACAGAAACGAAGACCCAACACAGCCATAAATAAACAATAAATAAATCAATTAAAATTGCAACCTCCCTTTAAAAAAAAAGGAAGAGAGGGAATGAGATCTAATCCACAATCTTTAAAAAAAAAAAAGCAGAATGTGGTATAATTACATCTTGGAAGAAGAAATACCCCTCACTCCAATTTTACAGTGGTTATTACTGGGTGGCAGGATTATGCATGCTTTTTTTCTCCAATTTACTTTTATGTACTGAATACCTTTTTCTACTAGTTTAATAACAAAAGATGAAAATTTTATATAATAAATGTTTAAAAATGTTTAAAACTTTAAAAGTACAAAATGCTAACCAACACACCAAGCATTTTGGTGGTGGTTGCATGATTATATAAGATTACACAAATTTTATTCCATATACTTCTGCACATGTCTTATTGGAAGATACCAGTGTAGTCACCATCATATCTACTGGAGTCACAAAGACCTGGATTTCAATCCTGGCTGTAAGTCATCATATTGGCTCTGTGATCTTGAGTAAAATACTGTACATCTTATCTGCCTCAGTATCCTCATCAAAAAAACTGGGAAAGTAACACTGCCTTCTCAGGCTTGTTGTAAATCATCAAAATACTGTACCTGGCAACATCTGACACACTGTAAGTCCTCAATACATGGTACCTAATACAATTGCTTATTATCGGGGGGAAAAAAATAGATGTTTGGGGCTTCCCTGGTGGCGCAGTGGTTGAGAATGCCAATGCAGGGATGCAGGGGACACAGGTTCGAGCCCTGCTCTGGGAAGATCCCACATGCCGCGGAGCAGCTAGGCCCGTGAGCCACAACTACTGAGCCTGCGCGTCTGGAGCCTGTGCTCCGCAACAAGAGAGGCCGCCATAGTGAGTGGCCCGCGCACCGCGATGAAGAGCGGCCCCCGCTTGCCACAACTGGAGAAAGCCCTCGCACAGAAACGAAGACCCAACACAGCAAAAATAAGTTAATAAACTCCTACCCCCAACATCTTCTTAAAATATATATATATATGTTATAACAGACTCAAACGCCAAAAATCAGGCTGGTTGAGTCTCTATGGCCAAAAGCATTTCAAGTCCTGTTTAGTCATTTTAAAGGTATACATACCAGAACATCTGTGAATTTGATATTAGCCTTTTGTGAGTACCTTGAAAATGATAAATAAGCAAAACTGCACTATCCAAGTTTGTAATATACAAGAGCTTTTATGAAAACACATCATTTAGATATCTCAGCTTGAGTATGAAGAGCGGTAACATTGTGAAACAATGATCTGAACACTATTCTTATAAAAAGTCCTAGACAGGACACAGGACATAAGTTTCTTAGATGGTACACACAGGTCACTCTTGAACTGAGCTGAAAAGTACTGGCCCACCTAAAAGTATGTTTAGAAATAATAATAATTAAAAGCGGCTATAAATAAGCCTTCTAAATTAGGTTTTTCTTTTTCTTTTTTTTTTTTTTAGGTGGAAAGGAAAGTTTGCTTTATTTCAGATGCCTGCAACTAGAGGGGGTGGTGCGGTAAATTAGATATTTCTAAAAGAAAAACTTGTAAATGTTATGGAAGATATGCTTTTTTTTTCTGACCTATTTATAGTAGGAAGAAAAAGCAGATCCTTTTATAGTCATTTAATTACTAGGCTACCAGTAAAGAAAAGAGTTGAATTTGACCATTTGGCTGATTTACACTGCAGTTAAAAGGCCCATGGAATGTTAGGATATTAATATTGTACAATGCTCATTCTTTGTACAACTTACAGTATTTTCACAATAAAAAATGTTGATTGCAGCAAGTCTGAGCTGAGATCAGTTGGCCATGCAGCCTCACGGGTGGATATAACAATGCTGTATTGTGAGGTTGCTTCTGCCTTGGTGGTGAGAGGCGAAAGCAAACCTGGCCATGAGGTAAAGTTCTGATCTAACCCAGATTTGTAAAACTGGCATCATTTCTTGGATGTCAGCAGACATTCAAAGGATAACCGCAGGATACAGATACGGCACAATCTGATTATTCCAAACCAGTTAGTGGCCAAGAATCGTCCCTCAATTCTACACACCTGGCATTGGGTGAACCTGGCTGATCATGAGCAAATATCTATCAGCTATTTGACCTCTGGTGCATCTTCTGCTTCGGGTCAGCAAAAGCTGATGATCCTAGGTAATTGGTTTTCAACTTCTAGTCCTGCCTTTCGCCCATAACTTCCCTTAGAGCTTTATACAAAAAGGGAGCACCCAAGGGAGTCTACCCGTACGTCACAAAGGACTGAAATTATGAAAGGGCTTTGAGAGGCTCCTTTTCTCATCAGTATCTGCCTCATTTGACTCCTACTGGCTGCTTGGGGCAGGGAAGTGAGCAGCTGGGCTAGAATTCCACTCGTCAGAACAGTCGAGGGGCAGAGACTGGACTAGCAGTTCTCAGTACAAAGTAGCTCCAATAAGATTTTTCACCTCAAGAGCGGCATGTAATGCCAAAATCTAATCTCTATTTTTAGAGTTAAATCTTTCTCCCACCTACAAACTCTTTGAGTAGGTCCAATGTGAGGTCTATCAGCCTATAATATTCTCATTAAAAACGCGGCATGCATATGACCATGGGCAAAACAGCCTTGCCTGACGGTACATGGGTGGGCACTGAGATCAAGAATTCTTATCCGTAACTGCATATGATAAAGCAAAAGAGCAGAGGTTTGGGCTTCCCTGGTGGCGCAGTGGTTGAGAGTCCGCCTGCCGATGCAGGGAACACGGGTTCGTGCCCCGGTCCGGGAAGATCCCACATGCCGCGGAGCGGCTGGGCCCGTGAGCCATGGCCGCTGAGCCTGCGTGTCCGGAGCCTGTGCTCCGCAACGGGAGAGGCCACAACAGTGAGAGACCCGCGTACCACAAAAAAAAAAAAAAAAAAAAAAAAAAAGCAGAGGTTTTACCTAAATGACACCAATATGATGACTCCTTTTTTTTCACATTAATTTGATGAATTTTAGGGGGATAAATTGACTGAATTAACAATTCATGTCATATATTCACTGAAATTTATATGGCATATGTTCACTGAAAACGTATCTTATGTCTGGTCTTAATAGCTTCTCCAAGGAAGAAAAGTTGTACATTTTGACAGCACAAATAACCTCACAGAAAGAGAAATTTTCCATATTCTTTTCCGACTCCATTTGGAACTCCTGATTATTCATTCAAGAAGTACTAATCAAGCACCTACTGTGTGCCAAGCACAGTTCTAGGCTCTGGGAATACATCAATGAACAAAACAGACAAAAAAGCCTGTACTCATGGAGGTTACACATCTGCAGACAGACAATAAATAAGAAAATAAATAATAAGATATGTTACAAGATTATACATACGATGGAAAGAAGAGATGGTAAAGCAGTGTGAGGGGAAAATAAGGCGGGAAGTGAGGGACAGACCACAATTTAAATAAGGTGGCCAGGGCAGACACACTGGGAAGGTGAATTTGAGCAAAAGACTTATGGTAAGGGAGTGAACCCCTCTGGAAAAAGCTAGGCAGAGAAAAGGCAGAGAAAAATAACACGGGCAAGAACTGTCTTCTGTGTTTACAATGACCGGGTTCTGCTAATTTTGCCTTTGGAAATTTCAGTACACTGAGATATCCTTTGAGCATGTATCTCTAAGTGTATATCTGAACAATAATTCTGCTTCTTTCAGTAAGTTTTCATCTATTGATAAATACAGCTATGTTTGCATAGTCATAAATATTCAGGAAGAATGAGCATAAAAGTATCTAGACTATGGTAAAGAAAGTTTATTAATTTGCATAAGCAAACAACATTTTATTTAGGGGGTAATTATAATTGTAAATCTGAGTTCCTAAGAAATCCCCAAACTTCTCAGTTTCTGATCTTTTGTGAATTAAGTTAGTCTGTAGACAAAGATTATGAGGTACCATGGTTGAATCTTAAATTAAGACAGATCTAAAGTAGCTTGACACTAGAGATGAATTTATTTAGTCTTTCTCATAAAGAAGATGTGTAGTGTTCTTTCGGGATTTCCTCCTGCAAACCCAAACCTGAATATACAAAATCAAAAGCTGGTTCTTCAAAAATTGACAGGATTATTCCCAACTAGAGACAGAATTTGATTTTCTACAAGCACATTAATTCTGCTTCACTGGCAAACTGGTTTTAGGTCCAAGTGGCATGAAAAGGGATAATAATTCCTGACAAGGACAAGGAAATACGTTTTCCATTTTTTTCCTGAGTCAGCAGGGGGATGTAGGACACAAGTGACTTTTTAATGTGTAGTTCTCTAAATATACATATAAGAAGCAAAGCCCAATGGTACTGCGGAAATCAAAGCTTTAGAAAAAGAGGCAAATAAAATGAATAAAATATGACTTTAAAACTAAAAAAGGAACTAAGCGAATTTCTTTTAAAATACACTGTAGCAACTATCTATTTCCATTAAAAAAAAACATTAGGCCTTTTATTCCAGAGCTTAAGTGAGTTGCAGTTAGGTTTTAAATTTTCGACCAAGTAATAACGCTATATACACTATAACCTAATCCCAATTTTAGGAAGTTATCATAACACTCCAAATATAAGGTATAGCCGTTTCTTTAAAGGCCAAAAACTTACTTTTTAAAACACTCTGTATTTCCCTAGTTCATCCTTTCTAATGTCGCAAAAGATATCTTCACATCCTTACAGAACTCAGATCTCTCTGCCTGTGAAATGAAAGGCCAAAACTATATTAATATATATAAAGAAACGGGTGGATAAAAGTTAATTTTCTTTATTTACTTTTTATTAAAAAGTTACATTGAGATGGTTGATTTACAGGTAAGTTTTATTTTCCACTTGTGTCTATGCAACACATATTTTAAAAGAGGATATATTTATTACTTTTTTAATTAAAAAATAAAAATATAAGTTTTAATTTGAGTGAGAAAAGAGAGCTAGAGATTGGGAGTGAGAATTAGAGATTGAGAAAAACCTGCTAAAATGAAAGTCATAAACAAAAAATGTCAGATCCTAGTCTGAGTTGGGAGGGAGCAGGGCAGACTCAAAAAAGGGAGGGAGGCGGTGTTTCTTACGGCGGCAGATTCCCGCCTCCCTAATCTTCTGAATCTAGAAGAGTCCTGTGGTCTGAATGTCTGTGTTCCCTTTACAATTCATGTTGAAATCCTAACCTCCATTGTGGTATGATAGGAGGTGGGGTCTGCGGGAGGTGATTAGGTCATGAGGGCAGAGATCTCCTGAATGGAATTAGTGCCCTTATAAAAGAAAGCTCCGTGAGAGGTTAAAGAGAGAACACGACCTTCTAGGGAGCAGGCCCTTTCCCCACACTGAATCTGCTGGTGTCTTGATCTTGGACTTTCCAGACTCCAGAATTGTGAGAAAACGTTGTTACTTAAGCGACTCAGTCTGTGGTATTTTGTTATAGCAGCCTGAACAGACTAAGAACAAAAAGCAACCCTAAAAGTCTGCACTTCACTACGACTCTTACAAGACTTTTAGACTTGAGCTCTATCTACGTCAAGATCATCATGATTACTGAGCTCCCTGTCTTCAGCCACCACCATCCCTCCGGGTTCTTTGATTCCCTGCCTCAAAGATAACATAACTGTAAGGCACATCAAAATCAATTATATCCTACAATCAAATAAAAAACTTCTGGCTAATATCATATTTACAAAAAAAATATCAGTGCATTACAACTAGCAAAGACTTTGACAAGAGAGGAAAACTGAAAGAAAGGAAGAGTGGCAGGCAACCTCTTGTACTCTGCGTTAAGAACAGAGACAGGACATTGCACTGTAGCTGCTCTAGGACTCTGAGGATGAGAAGGTAAGCCTACATCTCACTAAGATTCTCATTTATGTGAGCATTTAACAAACACATTAATCTAAAATTCTTTGCCCTTTAACCAGAAAACTGAAACCTAGGAACTTTTCTTCATAAGTAATAAGCTACTTCAGTTGAAAGATATACTTTTTCAGGAATTGCTTGTAGGATGATGGTTTAGTCTAATAACAGAGATCAAAGATATTTATTTACCTCCTAATTAATAAAAATTTACAAAGCCTTTTGGCTTACGGTGCCAAATTTTGCTGAATTTGTACTGCTAAGAGTTTATCTGGGCTAAGAGTAAGGAGAGTTCTGATTCATTTTTTCATATTGCAACTCAATAAATATTTATTAAGCACTGACAATGTGCAAGGCATTGAGGAGAGTTAACAAAACAGACACTCCCTGGTTCCTTGGAGACTTTAAAGTCTTTGGGGGGTAATAGACAAGTGTATGGGAAAGTGGGGGAATAAGATCATAAGGAAACACTCCAATAATACTACAGATGCACCCTCCCCCAGATTTAGACAAGATGAGTAAGTGGCAATAACATGGGCAGAGACCAAAGCAAGAGAGAGAGAGAGCACATTCAAATAACTATGAGGAATTTAGTGTGTTTGACCTTCAGATCCCAAGAGTAGGTTTTGAGAGTTTTGAGCTGATGGTCCAAGATAGGTGGAAGCAAGATTATGAGGGCTCCTATAGACTATGTTAAGACATTTCTTTTTAATCCTAAGAGCAATAGGAAGCCACTGAAGCATTTAAATGAATGAAGTCAACATGCTTTTGCTTGTGATATATAGAGGTTGCTCACTGATAAGATCAAAGCAGGAGCTTGAGTGAGTAGCACAGGTTTTAGATAAGGGCAGGGCCTGGAGCTGAAGACAAGGCAGGCGTGTGCAATGTGGATACAGGAAGCCCCCGGTCTGAACGTTCTTAGGTGGGGAGTCATTTCATAGGAACTGATCACATGGTCTAATGTTCAATATATGGGTGTATGAGGTTAGTCAGGTGATTTCTGCAAATTACTTTCACTCTACCCATCTGAGAGTATAGGGAATGCAGCAAAGTGTAATATTTCCTCATGGTTTTGGTGCTTATCATGATCTTAGCTATAAAATTATGCTCCCTCCTGTGTCAACCAGCGGCATGTAATAATGTCAGTTTCAGGACTAAGAAAACATTCACCCATTTTCCCAACCAACAGGGCAGAACTTGTAAAGTTCTAAGTTCCCGTGGAACACACTTACGAAGATCCAGTAAGTATGTGAGTGATTACCAAGATTTTACGTTATGAATTTTATATTCATGCCTCAAAGGTAAAATAAACCTTTTTAACGTACAGGTTTATCTTGCTCTATACAACAGATTTACTCCCAGAAAATTGTGTATAAGTTGTTTTAAACTAAAGTGTATGTTGAGAAAGTTTGGGGAGCGTCCCTACTGAAGAGAAATTTCATGATTACTTGTAAAGATCGAATCTTGTTATTGTACTGTATATATTTTCTCAGGTGAGGCACATCTAGACTGGATTTCTTTCACTTCTCGCCACATGAGAGGAAGGTACCCAGAGTCATCGCCTGGAAAGTCCCTGAGTCTCTCAAGAGATGGATCAACACCAGGGCAAACATTATAGTAAGCGATATGCTCCACAGATGTCCTTCGGTTGGAACCCTAGTTTCAATGGATTGGATCCTTAGGGAAGCTGTCTGAGGATGGCGGTATGACTGAACTGCCAATCACAATGCCCTTCTCCCTGGCTCCCTTCCAGCAATTGGTCTAGGGGTAGTCATGTGATAGAGTTCTGGCAATGATGCATAAGCTGAAGTGGCCAGATGGGACTTCTGGGGAAGCTTGCTTGATTTAGCTGACACACCCTTTGGAGTTTTGCTCCTTTGCACTTCTCTTTCCTGCCTTGTCACAGACTGGATGCCTGGTGGCAGCCATCTTATAGCCACGAGAGAGAAAGCCAGAGGCACAGAAAGATGAAATGAGCTTGGTTTCCAGATGGCATCCCTGGGCTGCTTCATCAACTCTAGATTGCATGCTCCGGACTTCTGTTGAATGAAACAAGGAAATCTCCATACTTAATTAAGGTTCTATTTGTTAATTTTTCTGTTAGTTCGCAACATACTCTTAATGAATATTCTGAATTTCGATTCAAACTTTTCTGAATACAACGTACGAAGTTCTTTGCTACTGAAATACATGGCATGCTGCAGCGATTTAATAATGTGGGTGGCAACAAGCAAGCCATTACCTCTAAAATGTAAATGTTTATATAGTGACATGTGTAGAGGCTCCTTCTATAAAAGATGCTAGGCTACCTGATCTATTGTGTTGTTACCAAAAAACAGCAGGAAGACAGGAAAACAAAACCCCAGAACTCTCTACATCCTGCCTAGGCATTTTGGCCACAATTACTCTCACTTAGTTGAGCTTGATTGGTCAAGTATTAAAAATGACTGAGCCCCGAGTGCTAAAGCAGGAGCAACACACTGGTCCAAGGGAATAACTGTCCAGAAAAACAAAAGGATAAAATGCTTTGTGGACAATTTTGGGCAAATTAAAGTTACACAATAATAAGCACTGCACAAACCGGACAAAAGCACTGGCCACCAGGGACTGGACAGTTCTCTTTAAGCAAACATGTGGGCTAAAGTTCACAACAGCTATCCTTATTCAAAGGTGGAACCTGTCTGGCAGGCTCCAGGATTTTCAGGCTAGTTTATATGCACACGAATATAAATCCTTGCAGGATATCAAAGAGAGCAAAGTTACATTTGTGCACGAGTGTGTACTTATATTGGCACTTAAATGCATATAAACATCGGTAAGTACATATTTCTATTCAAGGGGATAGTTGGTGAGTTTAAAGATCGCTAGAGACTTCTCACTCCCACTCATATATAGAAGTTCCGGCTGCACTGTTTTTTACTGTCTTCGTATATAAATAATCTTCTATAGTTGAGGAAGACTCCTGAGCAATAATTGTATATTATGTGTAGGGGCTACACCTTGGACATTGAACTGAAAATGATGAAACGCATCAAATATCTGCCACAATGATTTTCAAATTCCTGTAAGCCATCTGGAGTTACGCCCAGTGATTTGAATTTGCACAGAGAAAAACTGAGTTCCAGAGACGTGAGGCCAAGTGCTCACCGAAAGAACAAGAAGAGGCATCAGGGCTGCTTACATCTAGTTGTGTGGATTATTTAATTTGAACTGTTCAAATTGTTTATTAAAGTGTTTAGAATTGGCCACAGGACTTCCAAATCCCCAGTTCATTTTACGACATAGAGGCAAATTTTCTCTAGGAAATTAAATGGTCGTCTATAAACAGAAGGAGCATTGATAGAAGTATCAGCAACAAATCCAAGTTATGCAGTGTATGTGAATTCAAAAATAAGCTCAAAGGCTCCAGCTGATTTGTTTACTTAAATATATTGGTTGAATACGTATACTCATAAAAATTACCTGGGGAGTCTTTAAAAACACCCAGAAATTCTGATTTTCTAGGTCCTATGGGGGAGGGGAGGGCCTAAGAACATGAGTGTTGACAATGGCTAAATGATTCTGACACAGGAAGGCCTGCGGGTCCCACTTTGAAAAACACTGGTCTATGCTGTTCTAGATGCCAGAGACACATATCTCAGACTGCTCAGTCTAGTGAGAGAGACAAGGAAACAATTTTACAATGCCTTCCAAACATTCAGAGGGATGTGAAGAGGACAGAAGAAGGCATAAAAAAGGAGGGCAGAAGTGAAACTAAACTCTCTTGCAGAACGAGCCAGTTTTCAAAGAGCAGAACAGCTAAAGAACAGGAGAAAAAGTGCTCGGGCAGGAAGCACGGCGGGGACAAGCATTCAGTGGGGCATGTTGGAAACTGAACAAGGAGTTTGGACTGACCAGGGCACCAGAGGAGTAGGGAATGAGGTTGGAGGATTAGGAGGTAGTATCCTGAATGACTTTTCTACCTACATGCGACTAGTTTGAACTTTTGATTCTGAAGGCACAGGGGGCCACTGAGGGTTGAAGCAGGAGGGGCAGAGTTAGATAAGATTTTTAGAAAGCCCGCCCAGCCATGGTCACATGGAGGACACCTGGGGGAATGTAAGCTGATGGGCAGAGATGCCAGGTAACTGCAATTCTCGTCATGAGGAGAAGCCAGGACTGGTGAAGATGGATAGGCGAACGCTATTTGGAAGATGGTAGCCCATCAGAGTAATCATTCCCTACGTGAATTGAAATGAATTCAGCAGAGAAGGTAGAACAGACAGGTCTTAGCAACTAATTTAATGTGGGGAGAAAGGCAAAAGGGAGAGTAGGTGGTGGTTCTAAGGTTTCTGGTTTGTCTGACCCGGTAGCTGGTGTTAGCTTTGTGGGTGGGGAGTAAAGAAGTGGTATTCTAGTATTTAGTTAATAGTTAATGAGAATGTGTGACTTACTGGTAGAGATTGAAAGAGACACATAGGGGCTTCCCTGGTGGTGCAGTCGTTGAGAATCCATCTGTCAGTGCAGGGGACACGGGTTCGAGCCCTGGTCCGGGAAGATCCCACATGCCACGGAGCAACTGAGCCTGTGCACCACAACTACTGAGCCTGAGCTCTGGAGCCCGTGAGCCACAACTACTGAGCCCACGAGCCACAACTACTGAAGCCTGTGTGCCTAGAGCCCGTGCTCTGCAACAAGAGAAGCCACCACAATGAGAGGCCCGTGCACCACAACGAAGAATAGCCCCCGCAACTAGAGAAAGCCCGCGTGCAGCAACAAAGGCGCAGCAACAAAGACCCAACACAACCAACAATAAATAAATAAATAAATTTTTTAAAAAAGAGAAAGAAAGAGACACATAGGGCGTGGGACTTAGAAATGTTGGGCTGGGAAGTCATCCACATTTGCATGGTGATGGCTGAAGTCAGGAACCTGGATGAGGTCATCCAGGGGGAATATTCTGAGGATCAGAGTAGAACCTAACTGGGAGGGAGGTATCACCACTTAAGGGGGAGGTGAAAAACAAGCAGGAAAGAATAAGAAGAGACAACCAAAAGGTAAGAGGAAAACCAAGGAGTGTCATGGAAAAAAGGTCAAAGCAAAGAGAGGGTCGAGTGTCACCAGGCAATCAAGTCAGATAAGTGCTGATAAAGAGTGTTCCATTGTGACCTGAAGTGGCCTTTGGGCTGCCTCCCCTGTACATGGTTCATTCATTTCTTCAAATATTTACTGAGGTCCCCTGGGTGCCAGGTGCTGTACAGATAAACCTCAAACCTCAAGGACAGCCTCATCCTACTTTGAAAGCAGAGCAAAGGCGTGTCCATTTCCTTACAAATGTTACACTCTTTCAGATGTGAACAGGAATTGAATTTGTATGCAAAGCACTGGGTGATATCGCACTTGGGCAAACAGCAAGGAAAGGAGGTGGGGTGAGATGCTTTAGGAAGATGGGGCTTAGAGAATCACAGGAGTCTGAGATGAAAGCGGGGACGGGAAGAAAAGGTGTGGCAGCATCACCTCCTCAGCCTCTGACCTGTTATTTTGTTTAACCATTGACTTAGCTCCAACGTCTGCCTGGGGAGCAAAGTCCTATGCTGAAGAGAAGCAGTTATTTCCCAATATACTCTTGGTATTGAAAGAAGAAAATTAAGATAAGAAAGAGTTAAACTCACCAAATTAAATTGTTTCTGGGCTCTGACTACACTTTTGAAACCTCCTCTTATAGTTATTTAGCATAGTTACTTTCTTTTTTTTAAAAATAGAACAAGTCTTTTAAGGTTTTTTTTTATTACTCATAAAAGCTTTTTTTTTTTTTTTTTAAGCTTTCTGACTCTGCGCTTGTACCTTTCACACTTTGACCAGGATTTTCATTAAGGAAAGTGAGCTTGATCCTGTCACAGACCCATTTAGCACACATGGACCCACCACAGGCCCTGCTGACATGTTTTTTCACTTTAGGTAACCTCCTAAGAACTTTAGGTCTCACAGCATGAACTTCTCAGCACATATCACATACAGATTTTGGTGCTTTTCCCAACCTTCTTGGTATAAAAGCAAGTAGTTCTACTACCAGGGGTTCAAGACAGCCTATTTTTGTTAGAGGCTGTATTGCATGATAGCCTACGATGGTGTGTCACACTCAGGACACGTTGAACGCCTCTAAACAGCATTCCTGGAAGGGCTTCCATTTCTTAGAATTACTCCGAAAACTTAACGTCTAAACCTCCAAAACAAGTTATTAGGAAGCCTGTTTTTATACTTTTAGAAACTTAGAACTGATACTATCCATACTTTAGCAGAGTAAAGCCTATGATTATTTCAGTTATCCATTCACTTGTTCAAGAAATACTGAGTTCTTGCTAAAGATTCTAAGTGTCAAAAAAGATGAAGGCCTTGAGCTCATGAAGCCTACATTCCAGAGGCAGACAGAAGCTAACTGGAGGCTCTATAGCGTATCTACAGTCATAGCGATATGTTTTCAGGTGCAAAATTAAAGCACAGCAAGGGGGCCAGGAGTGACAGGACTCCATCAGCTATGGTGGGCAGGGAAGGCCTCTTATAGATTGAATAGAAATATATGAAAATAAAATATTTGAAACAATTAGAATATATTTGACTGCACAATTGGTATCTGCTTCTGATCCCCACAATATATTCCTTCCTTCAGGACTCCATCGCTGAGATCTACCAATTGCAAACCCCATTTTAAGCACAGTGGGGAATAGAAGCATTACACCCCTTCCTGCTCTCAGAGTCTACTAACTAGTAGTGACTATCACACATGAAAGAACACGGTCAGTCATAATCAAGTCATAAAAAGAACTGTGCTAAGAATTGTGCTGATGGAGGGATAACAAGGCTGTAAGAGAACATGGCTTCTGGTAGGACTTAACACCACGGCAGGATAGGGAACAGGGGAGCCTAGGAATGTGACTTTCCAGAATGAAGGAACAGTGTGAAACATGGGCTAGAGTTTATCCGGAGAGTGAGAATTATTCCAGTTTGGTAAATGTGTTCGACATGTGAAAGTGACGATGAAACCAAGCAGGACCCCATGGGGCCCTCCTGGGGCACAAAAGCCTTTCCAGGTCCCCCATTTCTTATTTGCAGGATAAAGGCTTCAGCCTCCTAGGCCTTCCCTAAGTTCCAAAGGGCAGAGCAAATGGCTACCGGTCAGGGAAATACGGAATGCAGAAAAAAGGAGGAACAATGAAGAAACTACAGTGCAACAATTAAAGCAGGATACTGGTTCTACCTCAAGGGATATACGTAACAATATCTTTGAGTTCTTCTGCAGGAACGAAGGCCTCACCTCAGGTGGAAGACAGTAACTTCAGGCCGAGCACAAGACGGCTAGCCCACCCCCATTACCTCGCCATCAGCCAATTATTAGAAAGTCACATACCCTGCATCCCACCCCTCAAATTTTGCCTGTAAAAACTCTTCTCCCCAAAACATCAGGGAATTCAGAATTTTGAGCACAAGCCACCTGTTCTCCTTGCTTGGCCCTGCAACAAACCTTTCTCTTTTCCAAACTGCAACGTTTGGGTTCGTTTGGCCTTACCGTGCATCGGGCACACAACCCTGCGTTCGGTAACAGTGATGTGGGAAATAAGGCAGTAGAGGAAGTTTGGGGACAGAACTGAGCAGGGCCTTGAATTCCAGGCTAAACATGTAAGGTCTTCCCTTTTTTTTTTGTACTCATGCATAGACCAGGAAAATAGAACCCAGGACACTCCTTTATTATGTGGATATACAACTGGGTGAAAATGAGATAATCACCTTAAGGTTATCAAGGAAGTCACTGAAAATAATCTGAGGATGCCAAACAAATGAGATGTTTGAACTTGACCAGAGTCCAGGTTACTTAGGACTCTTCAGGCACTGTGCGAAAAACTTGACGCAGATCTCTCCTTCAATATTCACACCAGATACACTAGGTGTGTGCACCACCCCTACCGACAGGTGAGGAAGCTCAGCCAGGTGAAACAACTAACTTGCCCAAGGTTGCATGACTAGTAAGCAGTGGTGTTCTGGGATCAAACTGGCCTCACTCCAAAGCCAAGGTCAACATCATGGAGGCCAAAAATTGTAACCGAATTAGCAAATCTGAGGAGTCGGAAACACATGTAATGAACCTCAGTATAAGCACAGTTTAGGGTAGCAGGGTAGTAGCCCAGGGAATAAGGGAAGGCACTAAAAATTAAAAAGTTAAAAATGGATAAACTCAGCAGCAGATAAAGGCTTTATTGGAAAAGAAGCCAACCAGTGGAGGGACCGCAGCAGAGCACTCTCTTCTCTTCCTGACCCTTCCCTTCCTCTCCCTCCTCTTCTTGTAATTCACCTCAGTCAAGGTCACCTGGAAGAACCCTAAAGTAATCCTCCTATCCTCAGCACAGGTCTGATCCCCACCAGGCACCAGAGACAATTTAATCTTTCGAGAAGATCCTCAAAGACGAGCAAGAGGTCAACATATTAGATCTGTTTAGAATTATCAAAGGAACCAGGAAGAGAGAAAGCTGACCATAATTTG
Organism: Stenella coeruleoalba; assembly: GCF_951394435.1. NCBI lineage: Eukaryota > Metazoa > Chordata > Mammalia > Artiodactyla > Delphinidae > Stenella > Stenella coeruleoalba. Next base: position 29,626,216 of record NC_137149.1, on the reverse strand, counting down.
GAGTGAGGTTTTCAAAGAATTAACCTCTACCTTCATTAATACCACAGGAAGAACTTCAATTAGATGTAACTCAGTAAGCCTAGTTGAAAAATGAATTTTTCTTCTAAACTTGGATATGGGGCTAGGATATTAATCAATATATATTGATTAATGACAATACGTATGATTAAATCTGGGTTCATATGAAAGATATTTATAGTGGGTTTTTTTTGTTTAAAGTATAATTTCCACGTTATTGTCTTTCCAGGGAACAGTATTTTAGTCTTTAAGGACTTAGCTCCTTACATGGGCTTTGGTGGAGGTCGTGGGGCAGCACCGGCAGGTCTAAATCGGGGTGGAGGTGTTCGGTCCTTCGGGGCTTCCCGAGAACGATTCCTGGCTACCTTGCTGTGAATGGCACAACTGACGCAATAATGCAGTTTCACATACAGCTTGGGAAGCACATAGGCGTCAAAAACACTCGCTTCGGAAATGTCCCTGACGGCCGCGGCCTCTAGGATGTTACGAATGACGGACTTCTTAATGGTCTTATCCTTGGGCACGCATCGGGCACAGTTAGTACAGCGAACAGGCTGCACGTGGCCGCGGCCCTTTTTGACACGACCATTATTCCTTCTTTTCTCGGTCATCTTGGAAGCGAGGCGAAAGAGGCTATAGTGGGTTTCTTAAAGCAGTGATCACGGAGACTGCACGTTCACAGACTGAGATGTACCCATTCAGAAAATTTAGCTCAACATATTGTCTCATAGGATTCTAGATATTTGAAATTCCAAGTGTTATTTTGGTCTCAATTTTCTATATAAGTATCTCAAATTCCCATTTCACTTTTTGACAGGTCACGAATGCCCTCAGATGTTTCCTCTGGAGCTAGGAATCCTGCATTAGGGATAGACACATAGCTATAATACCTTGAGTTTCATATATAAGTTCAATCGATTGTAAAGTTAAAGGCTGTGCTGATAGCTCTGGGTAGAATTCCCACAACAATAGGTTTGTCTTTAATAAAATGTTTGCTTTATACTGAGTGCCTTATTGAAGACATTAGGAATGTGCAAGTGAAATAGGGAGGAAGGAAGCCGGGCACAACCTTTAAAAGAACGACATAGCCACTGAGGATACGACATAAACTGGTTAGAACCGATTATGTCCAAGATTCAACTTCCAGTAGACCTTGAACCTCACTATACACTCATAATACATTAGCGTGCTAAAGGACACACCCACAGGCACCATGACAGCTCCAAGTTTGACCATAAAATGTCAAAAAGTGGGCAGTGGCCCAATTCCTGGAAATCTCCACCTCTTCCCTAAAATGGTTGGAATAATCCTCCCATTCATTAGCCATCAAATTAACCAGCCCATAGTTCGAGGCCTCTCACCTTCTGAGATGGCCCACACTCTGTCTGTGAAATGTGTTTCTCCCAGGGCCATTCTGGAATGTGTATCTCTCTAAATAAACACTTCTTACCTATCACTCTGTCTCTCGCTGAGTTCTTTCCACAAGGAGACATAAAGAACCTAAGCTTCATTAAGTCTTGAGATCAGGTGTGTGATCTCAATGAAAAGACGGTGGGTTCAAGGCCCAATCTCAGTTATGTGGCTTCATAAGCAGTAATAAGGAAAGTTTGTCCTGCCATAAACAAAGCTAGGACTGATTACGTATGCCACTGACTGACAGATACACTCACTTAAATTAAGAGCAATCATTACTTCCTCAAACTGAATGAAAGACTGGAGATGCAGTCTTACGCATCAGTTTGCAGCTTGGCACGCGGGATCTTAGTTCCCCGACCTTGGACACCAGGGAGACCAGGGATCAAACCTGTGACCCTTGCAGTGGAAGCACAGGGTATTAAACACTGGACCACCAGGGAGGTCCTGTGAATATTTCCTTATTTACCCAGAGTAACTAATTCTGCAGGATCTGCCAGCTACCTCTAATTACACCAGCTTCACCCAATAACCACACCAAACTCTACTCTCTGAATAGCATTCTTTTATCCTCTGACTAGCTGACTAAAGGTAAACTGTACTTTTCTGAGTTTCTTATCACCTTTGTGTTTCAGTTTCTCAAATGTTAGTTCATTTGTAAAACTGCCATTTGAGGCTAAATTAACAAAATTAGCAGCTAAATAACGACCACACCCTGCCTACCTATACCCTAATAGAGAGCACAGAGATAAGCTGGGAGGGGATGGTAAAGAAAAGTTGGGAAGGGAGAAGAAACAGAGGTCTGAAAAGAACACCTTATCAGAGAAACATCCAGTCTTCCGGGATTGTCATTTAAAGAGCTGTGGAACTCACATAAATGCAGAATTACACCCTTTCTTCCTTCTTGGCTGGAAGGCCAAGGGCCCCGCGGTAAAAAGCACACAGGTCAAAGTTTGGCAGGGAAAATAGTACCTTTGGAAATTTTATGGTCTGGCTTTAAATATAGTCAAGAAATATAATAAAACTAATCTTTTTTTTTCCTTAGAAGACTGGAAATCAAGAGAACTTTGGGGTTAATATAAGTAAATTTTAGTTCCTTCCAGCACTAGAATTCAGTGATTCCTTGACTCTGAGCCTGGATTAAATCTACCTTGGCCGAGTATAAACCTGGTTTACTGGCTGGTTGCTTTTACTGATTTTGCACTTTATAGCCACTTCCTCTTAAGAAGTTCACCATCGTGACTAATTTCTTTGGGGGGAAGTTGGAAAGCAGAGGGCCAAGTCAATCCGAAATGGAGCAAACAAACTCACCTTCTACTACCTGGTGAGGAGGACACTTCCACTATTGTTACTGAACCAAACTCGGGTCCACTTGCTTGTCTGCAGTAAAAACAATGTACTGGCCCTGGGTTGTCGTGAAGGAAAGTGCAGCGTTTACGGTACGGTGCCAGACGAGGAGCCCAGGGAAGCCAGCGATCGAAAAGCCTGAGCTCCCCGTGGGTTTCAGCAAAGCCCTTTTAAAGGCAAGGTGAGGGAGGCGGGTCCCAGGTTAAGCGATCAGCTGCTCTTGCAGTTCTCTGATTGGTTGCTGGTGAGGTAACAGGGCGGTGTCACAAGGGTTAACAACATCAATCCTTAGGCGCCAGTAGGTTTAGGGGCTACGTGCTCACGGTCATCAAGTAGTTAATTCCTTTCACTTGGTGGTGGTTTTAGCGTCTGCAAAACAACTCAGGAAGTGTGTATCAGATACTATTATCTAGGCACTTCAGAGAGGAGCCGAAGCAGAGGGTATCAGGGCAGGATCTGTCCCAGGAAGGCCCCATAGGGTCCTGCTCGGTTATGCTACGAAGCATTAGCATCTTCCAAGGTTTTAGAAGATATTTTGACGTTACTGGAGATCTTCTTATATCCATGTCAGTTAAGCGTATGACTCTAGTAAGTCTATCTAAATTTAAAAGGCAAAAGCTGATAGTCACTATGAATAGATTTCTCTTATTTATTAATAGGATCTATTTTTAACCATATAATAATAATAATAGTAATGACACCATAAATTTATTTGGCACTTTGCAATTCACAAAACACTTTAACTAACATGACATAGATTCCTGGGCAACCCACTCTGAGACAATAACAAATTTGTGGAAACAACTGTTGGCAATGGGCTCACAGATGCCTGGAATTCCCAGGCAGCCAGCTGCATGTGTTCCCCATTTCATTAATTTCAAAATAACAAGACCATGCAGATTCATTTATATATTATGGCAGGTTTTAACTGTATGTCACGTATCATCTACTTTGTTCCTATGAGACAAAACGATTGCCTTTTACAGGTAAGAAAATGGAGGCTCTTCAAGGCTCTTAAGAAAAGAAGTTACTAATAAATGACTAAAAAATAGCAGACCTATGATTAGAGCGAGTCCAATTCTTTCCTCCATCCCACAGCTTCTGCCAAGTCATTATAGAAATGCACGGAGAGATTCTTATCCCTTGTTGCTTGGGTTTCTCAAGAGTGGTAACCCATTTTAGTAACACAGCATGCTCTGTAATTTACTACTGACAAAGCCACTACCAGAAATTTACTAGTAACTTTCAACTTGGTAAAACATGACTAATAAAAAGCAATCAAAGAGCAGCCTTCTCTTTCTTTACAGCCACATGGTTGCAAAGCAAGCTAGTTACATGTTTGTGGATTTGTGTCAATGATATATACAGCTCATTAATTCCACAAATACTTATTGGACACCTATTATCTACCAGCCCCTATGTGAAGTGCTGGGTGCACAGTACTGAAAAAGATGGGCACCACCACGAGCCTCACAGAGTTTGTTCTGTTGAATTGGGGAGAGACGGATGCTAATCCACAGATAAACAAAAATAACCCACTATGGTGTGAATTGAAAGAAAACAACAGAATACTGGGAGAGACAATGTTTGGGGGCGGGAAGCTCTTCTAGATGGAGAATGAGAATATCTCAGTAGAGCTGGTACATCAGTTGGGATCATAAAAATGAGGAAGAGCTGGCCTTTGAGAAGAATGGAAGGACGTTCCAGGGAGAAGGAAATGCATACTGGAAAGTCTGAAAACTGGAGTTTAGCTCGTGTAAGCGGCTGAGAAACGGTCATTGCGTGGGTAGGACCAGGCAGGGGGGGGGAAGGTTTGAGATAAGGAGGGAGTCCTACACTACTCTTCAGTCCTTTACACTGCCTCGAGGCACCTGATCCCAACCATCTGTCTTCAATCAACTACACTTAAACAGCTGCCTTGTAATCCAGAAACTATCACAGATTAAGCAGATAAAGCTAAAAACAGAATAATATCAATAGATTATCTAAACCAAGGATGCAAGTTTCCATCTTTTTAATGAAGGTTTGCATCAAGTTAAATCATTAATTATAGATACTGATATAGATACATATCTCTAGTATTCTAGAAAAAAGCATTATCTCTCAAGGTGAGAGGGTAGGGAAACCTTAACTTGTAAATTTTAAGGGAAAAAAGTGAGATTATGGGACTTCTTTTTGTGTGGGTTTTTTTTTTTTTTTTTGCGTTACGCGGGCCTCTCACTGTTGTGGCCTCTCCCGTTGTGGCGCACAGGCTCCGGACGCGCAGGCTCAGCGGCCATGGCTCACAGGCCCAGCTGCTCCGCGGCATGTGGGATCTTCACGGACCGGGGCACGAACCCGTGTACCCTGCATCGGCAGGCGGACGCTCAACCACTGCGCCACCAGGGAGGCACAGTGTGTATTTTTTAAATTAAGAAAATAAACAACAAAATGAAAAAACCTTTTTGTTTTTATGAAAGCCTGGTTTCAAGAATTTCAGCTCGTTAAATTTAGGAAGCTTAAAAAAAAAAATCAAATTCAAGACTGTTCTCTGGACCTGAGCCTAATGCATTTTCATTTGAATGAGAACTGAATATACATTTTTATTCCCTTGGGGCTCTGGGCTGTCAATATTTTACTTTTCAGAGATGGGCAGACACCTATAGATAATCATGGTGACCTTGGGTAACATTTTCCCTTATTTAAATCTGTCTTCTTTCCAAAGTATTTTTTGCCTGTTAAACATGATTTTTGGGGGGGTGGGGGGCGGGACGGTGCGGCTCACAGATACGTTTTTAGAAAACAACGATGCACATAAAATTTTTCCTTTTGCACTGATGCATCTGGACCTTTTATATGTCTACTCTTTTGTCTCTTTTTGGAAGTGATTTGGAAGCAAAGAAGAGAATGGCTATACAGTTGACCCAACTCTTTCTATTAACGGAGTGTTTTAACTTAGGATTTTTAAGTGGAAATGAACTTTGTTTGTTTAAGATTTTTTTCAGCTTCTTTAAGTCTGGCCCCCTTCCCTAGTCACCTTCGGCTAAACCTGTCATTCGGCAGGTAACAGTCTCTAACATAACTGCAACAATCTCTACTGTGGCTGAATTTTCATAGCAAAGAATCTCAGGAGTTACCAATTGGTTACAAACTGTTCTGTCATACCTAAGTGTTTGATAGGGCTTTGTCCTGTCCCTTCCCTTCTGTGACAGAATACCTTACATAACCGGCCCCGTCATGTTAAGCACCCTTGGGGGTTGGTTCAGGATGTTTCCGACACCCCCATTTGCTTGGTATCCCTATACTCCTAGCATGTGGTAATTATCCGTGACTCCCCTAGTCCCTGGCGGCCACAGATGGAGCTGACTCACTCGCTCTTTCACTCAGTGAGTGCTTTCCCCACGTCCTTAATTCCCCATGCCACTTTGGGGATAGGGCTAGCATGTTTCTATAAGCCCTAAACTTGATTTTGCATTTCACAGAAAGGTGGAGAAGTTGGGTTTCCCCCGCCCCGCCCCCTTTTCCTTTCCACAGGAAGATAAAGCCAGAGGAAGCCTGTACTGTACTTTCTGCAGTTACAATGATCAGCTGCTTCCCATTCCCTACTTCTAAGTTTTTGTGCACTCAAGTATCAACTCCCAACCAATCTCCACCACTTACTCTGCTAAAGAGAACAAATGTTGACTCTGAGGGTCTAGTTCTTTTTAAGTTTTTTTCGATCATCTTTTGCCTTCAATTCTGAGCACCTTTTACTTGCAACCAAGAGACAATATTTTTGTGTGTGTGAATTCTTAAGGTTATCAACAGATACTCAAAGTCTTAGCAATGTCTGAATGATACCGAGCATGCTCATATTGCCCAAGTACCTTCAGTGACTACTTGTTAATTGCAACCAAGGGTAATATTTTTAATGAATATCTTAAAGTCTTCAAGAAGTACCTAAGGTTTAAAAAACCACGAATAATACTGTGCACAAAGATCACCTCTTGGACGACCAAAAAAATACCACAGTAAACTCTTCCAGAGTGACTTGTTTTTCTCATGTTTCTTAGGTAACCTCTTTTATTATGAGCTTAACAACTAGCAGGTAAAGGGACATTTAACAAAAACTTATAGAGAGTGTATAACAGCAATATCCTGCTCTTGGCCCCAAGAAGAAGGCAAAGCCTTAGGCTCTCTTTCTGCAAGTGGTTTTCAACCAGTTGAAGAGCTTACAATTTAGACTGAACAAAATATTGACTTAAATAAGTTCTGTTATCCCAAAATTTACAGACTGTTAAGATGTTTGCTTTTTTTACAGCTCACCACCGCTCTTGAAATTTCTCATTCGCTCATTCTCATACCTCTTGGTTCTGAAAAAACTCAGTCCATGGGAACTGATTCACCATGAGGCATGAATGAATGACCGACAGTTCTCATTTTTAATTCTTACTTCAAAAACCATTTTTTTAAATAATTTTGTTTTATTTGGCTGCACCGCGGGGCACGCGGGATCTTTTAGTTCCCTGACCAGGGATTGAACCTGTGTACCTTGTGTTGGGAGTGCGGAGTCTTAACCACTGGACCGCCAGGGAATTCCCTCATTTTTAATTCTTGAAAGCTGCATGGTTCTAAGCCCTGGGGGCCTATTAGAATCACCTAGAGAGCTTTAAAAAACACAGTATTTGAGAACCGCCTCCTAGAGAATCTGATTTGTCTGGCGTAAGGGACATCGGTATTTTGAAAAAGCTGCCCAGGTAACTCTGATATTCAGCCCCAGCACATATGAAGGATACTCACAAGGCACCTGAAGAATACAACAGAAACAGCGTGTCCCTGGGACCACCTACTCAGAAGAGAGTCTATCAGATGATCAGAAGGAGGGCGGTGGAGGGAGTGGAAGATCCGAAGAAGCTACAGATGACTGATAAGGACCCACGTGGAGGGGACTGGCCCTTACCTGGAGAACCACTCCGATCCTTACAGAAGTATTTGAATTCTACTAGTATAGTATTAACTCAGGTTTTATTGGTCTAAAAGAACCTTGTGATGCTTTGGAATTTCAGGCAAAAATCTTTACAAATATGAGAGATTCAGCTGGTGTGGGAGACTACACATTGAAACAGAATGACTAGCATATATTTAGATAGCATAGTCCGGCTGTAGTAGTTACACTTCCCAGCATTTCCATAAGCTGGCCTTGCGCTGTCTGATCGTCTTCCTTTTGTCCACTTCTGAACTAGCAACATGCCCGCAAATTGGCCCACATTTTTTACAGGGGTTCAACTACCAGCAACAGTGGCAACGCTGGGAAAGTGCCCTGTAAGCCACGATTGTCACCCGCCCGTGTCTGTCCACTTATTACTGGTGGTACTATGGTCTCTTTCCAGCTTTTGTCAAATGCCAATGCCCTTTGTGTTCCATAGTCCAGTGGAGTTGGCAGACAACCAAAATGGAAACTTGATAAGATTAGAGAAGCACTTTCCTCTCTCCTCATCGGTGGGATGCCTCTTTGGTCATACAGATATCACAAAATGACTGATTCTGGAACGAGTATCTCTTCTCTCTAATAGAAATAGAAATAATTTCTCAGGTTCAAAAGGATACTTCCTGCTTGAATTCTATAAAGAGGTATTATCATTCCCATACTGACAGCTTTATTTTAAAAAACTTTTAAATCACAAAATAAGTTATCATATCCCCGGAATTACTATTTCTGCTATGGCAAGTCGGGAATGCACTTCTCAGTGGGTTGTGACATAGTATTACAGAGCTCACTTACCTGGGAAGTATTTCATCCCCAGAGAAAGGGTAAGTTGTTGTATGCAAATAGTTTAGACTGTTAGTTTAACTACTTCCTGCAAATTTCTTGCATGCTTGTATTTTTTTTAAAAAAACTTATCACTGAGTGAAATGTGCTCCCACCTTATCATATTGATGTTACCATATCAGTTTACAGATGAGGAAATGGGCTTGGAGCTCAGAAGACCAAAGTAAATTGTAGCAGATGGTGCTGGAACTTGTCACATGCTTCACTGTTGAGTTACCCTCTTCTTACTATTTCCCAGGCCTGTGTTTAACAGCATTGGAACTAGACTTCAAAAATCAAAATGCTTCTGATGCCCACGTGTATGTTTTAAGAGTATTAACTGCATTCCTTATTTTATACTCCTGGTAAAAATGTCTGTGTTTTTTTGTTTTTTCTTTTTAACAAAGTCCTCTGTCACGCACACTGTGAGAATACAGAAGTCTCCCCTTATCTGCGGTTTCACATTACACGGTTTCAGTTAACTGTGGTCAAAATATGGTTTTTCACAAAAATATTATGTAGAAAATTCCAGAACTAGACAATTCAGAAGTTTTAGGTTGTGTGCACCATTCTGGTTCGTGTGACGGCATTTCAGTGCCATCCTGGTCCACCCTGCTCTGAATCCCCAGCATCCACTTGATTCGCCCCTGACATCCAACATCAAGGTCATGGCTCCAGGGTCCAGGGTCACCCGGGGCAGACACTCCTCCTCCTGACCTACTGACAGAAGGTCAACACTGTAGTAGCCCAGGGCTACCTCACAATGCCTATATCATTCACTTCACTCCATCTCATCAAGCAGGTATTTTATCGTCTCACATCACCACAAGGGTGAGCACGGTACATTAAGATGTTTGTGAGAGAGAGACCACATTCACATAACTTCTGTTACAGTATATTGTTATAACTGTTCTATTTCATTATTAGTCTTTCTTGTAACTCTCTTAGTGTGCCTAATGTAGAAATTAAACTCTATCATAGGTATGTGTGTCTAAGAAAAAACATAGTATATATAGGGTTTGGTACTTTGTGCATTTTCAGGCATCTACTTGGAGTCTTGGAACCTCTCCCCTGCAGATGAGGTGGGACCACTGTAATTTTCCCACAAATGTGGCAGCCGTGATTGACATTCCATTTCCCTCGAGAACTGGAACTTGAAAATGCATAAGACACATGAGTGGGTGGTCTGATGTCTGACTGCTGGCCCGTCTCCAGCTGCAGAAACGTCATTCATTTCTGGGACCTTTGCAGTCCAAGAACTTCATCCTGGACATCCTGCCTTCACTAACTGTTAGTAATGTCTTGGGTTATAGGAATCTGCCTGACCTGTTAAACAGGATTTAACAGGGTTAATCTTGCTCCCATTCTAACTAGAATTTATGAACATTGCTTACATTCCCATCTATGCCTGTCTAAACTGTGGAATTACTGTCATTTGATGTAATCAGTCTACTCATTTGGTCTGCCTAAGGAATTTTTGGACATATAGTTAAATGAGTTAATAACCAGGGAGTTCAAATCTCCAACAATAAGAATGAACACTTGCTCTCTTTATAATCAAACTGGTCCTTCCTCCTTCACGTAGATCAGCATTTTTCTCACTCATAATGAACAGGTAAAAGACATAATTACTGACTTCTAGTTAATTCCTTTGCTATTTTTGTTTGAAGATTTTTTTTTTTTTGATGTGGACCATTTTTAAAGTCTTTATTGAATTTATTACAATGTTGCTTCTGTTTTATGTTTGGTTTTTTGGCCACAAGGCATGTGGGATCTTAGCTCCCCGAGTAGGGATCAAACCTGCACCCGCTACACTGGAAGGCAAAGTCTTAACCACCGGACCGCCAGGGAAGTCCCTAATTCCTTTACATATCACTTGACTGGGAGCTTTTTGGTTGTGTACCCACTTTTTCCAGTTATCACCAATACTACAGCATACGAATTCTTCAATATAACTCATCTTTAAATTGCGGTTTTATCTTTTGAAAAGGTTATTAATTATACCAATGCTAAATCTTCTAAAAAATATTATCAATATTATGACTTGCTGATTCTCCTTCATACACATTCCCCTCCTCCTACACAGAATGGCTTATCCCTTTGTCAAGTTCCTAGACCCTTAAATCTACCAGTTAAAAGCTAATTAATAACCTATCTCTGTACTATGTACCTAGCAAGTCAATAGTTATTTTAGGCTGGACCATAGTATTGTGTGAGGAATATCAAACTCCTAATCCCAGGATCTGATGAGGATACATCATTAAAAAACAAAACTAACAACCTCATTTGACATTGCTAGACATGGCATATCTCATCAATGTCAGCTCAAATAAATAGAAGTGAGATTTACATGCAAACTAGACTCCAGTGCTGTTTTTCATTTATCTTTACAGTAAAATATTTTCTATAAATAGAATACATTATGCAGTATATTATATTAATTACTAATTACTTCATTAGTTCAATTATTCTTTAATGGCAGTCCTGAATCTGTGGATAAGGTCAAAAAATTTAACGCTCTGATTTCATATTTTGCATTTATCGAGTAAATTCAAACCAAGTTCAGAAGAAAGGGGCTAGGTTGTCTAGAAATAACCCATCCCAAGAAATCTCAGCCATTTCGTAGGCTGACTAAGAGCTTTGCTGGATGCTGGTAGTGACAACCAGCATCCCCAGCGCCATCTAAGATTAAGAATCTACATTTCTACAGACTGGCTTCCTGAAAAAGGTTCACTTTGATCAGGATTCCTGAGGCGATTTGGATGCACGTTAAAGTTGGAACAACACTGTATTAGAAAATTTAGTTTTCCACCAAGAAAACAACAACAGGAACATAAGGTAAATGACTTTCATAGCACAGGAAGAGTGGTCTTGAAATAAATCTGTCAAGAGACTGACATAGCAACTTCAAAGCAAAAAAATACTTACTCTGTCCTATAGGGGCATTCTCCATGATCTGCTGGATACTAATAGTAATACACAGCATGTCAGTTTCTATTACAGGTGAAATAACCCACAAAACGAGGTAGTTCCCTGCATTTTGATTCCAGCCCAATCCATAATCCCTATGGATTATTTACAAGAAGTGGAGAGCCACAGGGAGTAGTTATGGATATTTCAGATACTGGAAAGGCAATCTTCCACCGTAAATCAATAAACTTGGCACGGTGCTTACAGCATATACCTACAATATTTTACTGGCTTTAAAATCATACATACTTAGTCCATTTCCAATTTTTTGATGATGAACATGAACATTTTATATTAATACCCTTTTTTCCCCAAGAGAACAGTATTAACCATCAGTGGGGTGATGAGCCCCTTAGGGTACAGATGACTTAAGAGGTCCTTCCTCAGGAGTCAGCTGTGGCACTGCTCTCTCCAACCTTCCACCCTTCCTAATCTGCAGAAAGGATCTTAATGACATATAATGAGCCAGGATGGATGCAGTTAGTGTCACCCCACTTGGTTGTTGCCCAGGAGTGACCATCGCCAACAAAAACACAATTTGCAGCTAAGTCTTTAAACAGATTCTCCTTGCTTTGAAGAACTGAACTAATTCCAAATGGAACAACTGCAATCACTACAAAGAGGACGTCTGCCAAGAAATACATCGGTAAAAGATGGAAATTCCAGCACTTCAAAAGAGCTAATTTTAGAAGCCAGAACCCATCAATTGTTGAAACCTTTCTTATCTTGTCATCAGGCAGCCGCCTCTCTCCTTTTGGTCTAACTTGCTCTGTCACTTTCAACACAAGCTCCCAGGAGTGTGTTAAAATCCTCATCCTAGAAGGCTGGGGTTCATGCCAGCTGCAGGAGGAATTTGGTTGCGTTGTGGCGGGGAGGGTGTCAAGGTGGAGGGGAAAGATGTGATTGGGCAGCAGACCAGGCAGACAGAAGAACAGGAAAGGGACAGAAGAAAGCTGTGCAGGGTGGTTCCAACTAGGCTCCAGTGCTGTTTTCCATTTATCTTTACAACACATTTTTTCTATAAATATATATTACATTATCCTATTCTATATTATATTATTTATACACAAGATATAATACAAGTCTCCCAATTACTTCATTAGTTCAATTATTCTTTAATGGTACTCCTGAATCTGTGGATAAGGTCAAAAAATGTCACGCTCTGATTTCATGTTTTGTATTTATAGAGTAAATGCAAACCAGGTTCAGAAGGAAAGAGTTCTGTTTAGACCTAGGTAGAGAAATAATCCATCCCCCCACATAAAGAGGGAACAAAGAGGGAAAACAAAACCGATCAAGAAAGGATCGTTTCCCAGCTACTCATTACCTACGCCCACTCTGCAAGGTGAGAAACTCAAATGGACAGGATATCCAGGTAGAGGGAATCCTGGCCGGCAGCCACCTACTCAGACACTCATGAGAAAGACGTCACCAAGACCATTCCCAAGCTGAGCAGTTTACCATAGTAAAGGCTTCTGATTTGGCTCTAGAAAAGAGGTGAATCAGTCTATCCACGTCTGTGATCACAAATCAGGACAAAGATGAGATAGAAAAAGACAACTACTAGAAACAGAAAAAGATTCTGGAATAAAACAGATATGGGTTTGAGTTCTATCTGGAGCACCTTCTGCTATTTCCCTGTTAAAGTATCTTCCTAAGACTAGACATTTACCTGCCTGCATAGAAAAATTTCCACTTAGAAAAGACCTGTTATAAGCAGAAAAAACATGTTACAAGCATCCCCAAATTGATAAATGAATGTGTTCCCTATAGATTTTAGAGAGTTTAATACCTTCCTAATCATATTCTTAGTTGAATTCTTACTTTTTTCTTTAAACCAAGCACATAATGAAGCGAGTGAACAATTGTGTAGTTAAAAAGTAAAAATCTGAGTGGAAACTGTTTCTTCTTTTCTGCATTATATTCCATACACTTCCAAAATAACCCTGAATATGCATGCATTCAAATTCATACAACATTCTCATTGCCTGAATTGCCAAACTTAAACATAGAGGCAGCAAAAATTAAACTCATAAATTTTGTGTTCTTTGCTTATATAGATTGATCTAGATTTCTTTTTGATGATTCTCCATAAATATCCAAACATACTGGCAATTTCCATATTAATGTATGTCACTATATTGTCTGGCAAAAGGAAATCTCTTACTCGTCACCCGTCAATAGCCAATTTCTAAAACTGATGATTTCTGAACAATAAGGAAAGTTAAGCAAGTATTTTCAAAAGTCCTCCAATTTGTATTTTAAAAAGCTAAAAAATGTTTAAAAAATTTAAAAAGCAGAATGCTTAAAACATTCTTGACATGATTTAAATGATTTTAGATACTAATTCACTGTATGATCCTTCCATTCCTATACTTTAATCTTATTATTTGGTAATAATATATATTGATAATTTAAAAATAAATCTTTAAAATAAAACTAAAATTCTTAGCTGAATTTCTGTACCTCTTATAAGTTCCACATGAAAGAGATTTTGAGGCCTTCTAATACTATTATTATAGTAATGAGTCACCAATGAGACCAGTATTTGGGTGTGAATGATAAGACAGGTGCTTGGGTGTGTCAGAAGATTTATATGTAATTATTTACCAAAAGGTTTTACTAATTAGAGCAATAATGAGATTTGAAATGCTTTCCCGTCCCTAAGAGCCAGTGCTCTTGGGCCATAAAGAAGTCTAGAAGGCAATCTAGTGTCATAATTAAGAGGAGAGACTTTGGAATGAGAGATCCTGGACTTAATACTTGCTTCTGCCACTTAGCAGCTGTACAGTTTTTGGCAAATTACTCAATCTCTTAGTTTCTCAGTTTCCTCATCAGTAAAAAGGAAATAATGAGCCCTTAGCTGCCTAGGAGTATTGTGAAGATTAACTTAATGGCTTGTGCTGGATGCATTTAGTAATCAGCAAATAAATATTGATCTTATTAGAGAAGTTGTAGCAGTCAGCAATAAGAAGTCATTACCTGAAAATATGAACATCTCTAAATTCTAAACTGTATAGAAATCCTAGGGGTAAAAGGGAGGTTCATCTAATAACTGATTACAGTAAAATGAATATTCACATGAGAAGTATTCGATTCTGAATAGTGCACTCTTATTGATTTGGTTCTTGGCACTCCAACACCCCCCAAAAAATATTTTTACAGCTTCATACTCTTTGGATTGTTATAATAAGAAACAGTTGTCCTTAGAGACTACCGAAAGGTCACATCTTACATCATCCCATTCCCGGTTATGGACCTTTCTCTTTGCAGATCTTTAACTGAAGATACCATCAAAGAGGAAACTGCTGAGAAAAAAACTCATCTGTCACAATGGAATCTCATCAGTTATTTCCCTGGCATTATTTTACAGCTGCTATTGTCTCATTATTATGGTTATAAAACCTTTACCTGCCTAAAGCTTTCCTCTCTACCACCTGGTTCAGGATCTCCCTTGTCTAGAAAAGAGCAGGATTCTCTCCAGCACAGAAAAATAATTAATTCAGTGAAAATACAGATAGTGCCACGTTTGGCCTTTCTTCCAGGCAGTGAGTGATTCCTGACACCAGCTTCTCAAATTTTGAATGTGTTTGAACCTATGAAACATCTGGAGATCTTGTTAAAATGCAGGTTTTGATTCAGTGGGTCTGGGGTGGGGCCTGAGATGTTGCATTTCTAGCAAGCTCCCCAGGGATGCGGCTGGTCCACACACAGAGCAAACTTAGAATTAGTGATGATTATGACAACTAGGTCACTATAGTGTGTGTGTGTGTGTGTGTGTGTGTGTGTGTGTGTGTTAGATGGCTAAAAATATTTCAGAAATTTTTAGATGAAGGAGGGGGAAGCACTCACTGCACTGTCCTAGAAACCTTATTTCAAAATGAACACTTGGTTCTTCCAAAATTTGCTTTTTCAAATTGGCAAAGACAGTTTTTTATCTCTTAAAACAGGCTCTCAAACCTATGTGACCCCTCCATAAATAAAGACACTGGCCTGTGAGAGAGCAGGGAGGACACAGTAGTTGATGAATAACTTCTCTGATACACCCTTGGTCACTTTTTTATGTCATGAGCTTGTGTCTTTTAGGCGGCCAGGGCACACTGACAGATACAAAGAAAATTACAAATGGAATCTATGTTAGGAAAATTTCCTGGTGTCATGCATAAGACTTTTCATATTTAATAATAATAATAGTAAACTATAATTATGGTACATTTGTGGAAATGATACCATTCTGTACAAAGTAGATGGCTGGTGTCACTTCTGAGACCTTATTTAAGACCTTACTTAATCTCTTACACAAAATATTTACCTTTGAAACAGAATGACAGCATTTACCACCTACCTATCTCTCTTGAACGCTTTAAACCTTAAGAGAGAGTGGGATAATTTAATAGATAGTTATTAGACAGTGGGATGAAGTTTAACTGATGATGGAACTCAATTGTTGATGTAAAATCCAGAAGAATGGTTGGGTGAATGGTTCCATACAAAGGAAATAAAGTGTAATAAATGCTTCTTTAGGATTTATAAGCTGTTGACACATTTTATCCTCCATGTAAATCTCTTTCTTAAAAGAAGACAGTTTTCTTTTTGATGTTTTGGAAATTAAACTTTTAAATCTTATGCTTTCATGTAAAAAAGGAAGTGAAAAGTATTACAAACTTGAAAAATTTAAGGATGATTTTACAGATTTAAACAAAACTAACAGATCTTTGTTTAAAATGGGATCCACCGAACTTTCCAGGGCCATTCCTGAAATAACTCTAGAGATGGAATAATGGGCTGTTTCTTACTTTGTAGTTTCTTAATGCAAAGTAAGCAGCTTTACAGGGCTTAGCTGTCTCCACTGACCTAACAGCATTCTTTACTTCATTTGCAATGAAACAGAAATAGTTTTTTCTCCAACCATGATTTAATACCAAGGCACAGTCTTTTGTCTATTAAAAATACTGATTCCTCTTTTATTTAGAAAAGTTAAGAAATGTAAAAAGTCCCAGGCGTTGTGTCATCAATATTGATTTCTTAATGTCAAGTTTAACATTTGATTTGCCTCTCTCTCCAGTTATTTTTTTAGGCTATCTCTGTCATCAGACGCAAACTCTGCCTGAATTTCTTACCAGCTGCCAACTTCTGTCTTGTACTGTCACCATGGGATGGAGTAGAGCACTTGGCCCTCCACGGAAATAAAAAGGAAGCAGCAATGTAATGACCAAGACAGAGACTCCTATGCTATGCTGTTCTCCAACTATGAAACTCCATCTCATATTTGTAATTACCTTGGAGGAGAAACGCAATTCTGGCTGCTGTAAGGCCAAAAATGTGGTAGAAGTAGAAACGACAAACGCCTTCCAGAAAGAGAGGGCTGAGTCAAAATCCTACCCTTTTGACAGTTACTAATTCTGTGCCTGAGCCCCAGCTTCCCTATCTGTAAAATGGAGAATATCCTCCTTGCAGCATTTTTTTGAGAATTAAATGAGTAATACATTTTAAGCACGATAGGCACTTAATTTATAAAACCCAACAAATTTTAGCAAATTTGGGGCACAACTGCTAACATATTTTAAGAATTCCTTGAAAATATAATTTTAAAGTATATATTGACCATGTTTACCTAGACAAAAACTTTTACTTCTTAGAGTTTTCAGATGTTAAATTATTATAATTGCTTGTTTAGAACTAAAGCATAATCCTAATTATTAATGACTTTGTGGTTTTAGAAATCCTCTTACATTTAGTTACACATATTTATTAGCGTGTTAATAGTAATGACATATCATTTAAAAAGTTATTTAAAAATACAGGCACCAGAAATGATTAGCTCTGGGACCTGAGAGTATAGGAAACTTTCCTATCTGTAACAAAAAATATGTGTTTATAATAGAGGGAAAAATAAAACAAGAAAAATGATAACTCTAAAATCTACTGAAATTATTTAAATGCATTTTATTACAAATTGGATAATATTTTATGAAATCAAAATTTTAAAACTCGTACAAGTATCAGGACTTAACTACGCTATAGACATTTGTTGGAATATTTAACTTGACTCTAACACAATTTCATTCTTTTCAGACAGCAAGAGAGACCCATGTTGTCCTGGCTCATGTACTCATATCTACACCCAGAGATTGCTCAATACACCATTGGTAGAATGGCTACATTTTCCAGGTAGATTTTAAAGAATCAGAATCAACCGGGCAGATAAACAGACCCAATGTCTCTAATATCTTCCTAAATCAGAGGTTCTCATTACCTCCTCTCCAGGGTAAGATTTGAAAACTCCCAAGCTCCACATCCAGAGATGCTCAGGTGATTTTGCACGGGTGACAGTAAAAGCCTCCCAGGTGATGACAACGTGGGAAGTGCAAGTCATGTTCAGAACCAACTATGCTAAATAACGAGAATGGCTACAAAGCAGTGCAGGAATAGTAAAGCACACAAGCATTAAAAAAGACATTGAACAAATGTTCTCTTAAGAATAGTGCCTTAGTGGGCATACTTCCAAATATGCCTGCTGTCTTCTCTTTAAATATCTACTGAATAAGGCTCAAAAAAAGGATAGAACAAGAAGAGGTAGACCAAAAAAAACCCAGAACCTACTGGAAAAGGAAGATTCCATCTGAGCCACCTTGAAATGCAAGAGATGGGTAGTTGTTACTGAACCTGCCACAGTTGGTAAAATCTAAGTATTGGGGACGTTAAAATGTTTTCTAGAGTGGTGGAGGGGAAGAGGATTAGGTAACAGGTGACCTGGAATCAAGATGTGATTCTCCCTGAAGGAGAGAACTACGCAGAGGGCGTAATGAAAGTAAGGGCTTTTCTAAGACACTTCCATGCCTGACTGTGCTCTGTCTAAAATCTTACTAATGTTCATGAACAGAAATAAAAGGGCTCCATGTGTGATGAATTACATACTTTGTTCTCAGCAAAGAAAGGACAGGAGAATTGAATTCGTTTCTCTAAGCAGTTAGTTTTGTACTTCCTTGGTTAATTAAATAAATTTTACTAATAAATGTCTGCCTTGGAACAAAATGTATCATGAAACAGCATCCACACCAAAAGCACAAAATTATTCCTCAAAAAAAATCTTTCATATGGTAGCCCGTGGCTGGATATTTGTGGCTATAGGGAGCCACGGCCAAACTGGTAGAAGGTGCCCTTTCCTCACTCACTCAGCTGATTTAACAACCTATGCAAACTGGCTAGTCATCATGTGGACCCGCTTTTGGAAGATCTGGAGAGGGGGGCGGTCCAAGAGTAAAAAGCCAGGGCCTCCTTGGTTTCCTTGCAGCAAGGCCAAAGCCCCGGAGAAGTTAGAGGTTCATGAGAGAAAGGCTCAGCATTTCATTTACCCCAACACCAACCTCACTTGTTCCCTCAAGTTACTGCTAACGGAAGCATAATAGGAAAATCATTTGGAATATGCAATGTGAAGCAAAAAGAGCCATATGCCACATAACATTACACAGTATTGGTGGGGGTGAGCGAATAATCTGTAATATATTTCTTAAAGATATTTTATCTTTCTTTAGAAAGAAACCCAACGGCAATTCACTAAACATTTACTGAGTGCCCACTACCTCAAGGAATTATGTAACTGCTGTGGAAGATATAAAAACACCCTCATGGGGTTACACATGTTGAATTAGCCTAACCGACACTTTGTTTCATTCTATTAAGTACATTTTTTAAAAGAAAGGAAGTGGGAAATATATGTTCATGAAGTTAAGACGTGAACCAGAGATCAGTGCTTAATATTTTGACATCTAATTGAAAATTCTTTTCTAGGAAAAGGAAGAATTAAACAAACACATATAAATAGTAATTAAATACTCAGTTACTTTATTTATAAATACAAAGATAATCCAAAGTTCATGGATGTAGTACCCTGAAAACTAAGTTTGCCAAGTCAGTTAATTATGCTTTAATACACAGCTTAAGAAACTCATTACATTACTTTCTTGTACTTATTTACAATTTAGTGCATTTATTAACATATATATTACTTATGAAAATCCAATCATAGTGTACATTCCTATTTTACTTTATATTATATAAGGGCACATCTTTCCATGTCAGTGCATATTCATCCATCTCCACAGAAATAGTTGTCAGACCACATAATGACCGTTGTATAGATGGTCCATAATTTAAGTAACCCAATTTGAATACCACAAAAATTTTAAACCAAACGTGACGTAATTTACTTTTTGCCACCTATGGGATCAACCTACACATTTTCTCCAATTGCGATCTGTTTACTGAGATAGAAACACAGCTCTGATGAAGAAAAATTCCCCGCCTATTAACATCTTTCTGGATCCCTGGAGCACCATTCATCAAGAACCAGGACAAAAAAGTTTAGCAACCATTCTCCAGTTAGTGATCAAGAAGTTGGGTAATGCACTAAGTTACACAGCCAGCCATGACTCACAAAGTCTTAGCCTCAGTTCTAATGCTTAACTTACTCTGCAGTTGCTTTATTTTATCTATTCTATTCACTTCCGTACTTACTTTGTGATTTGAACAGTTTTTTCTCTCCTTTGTCTGTAAAACGGAGGCAATAATATACCTGCCAGAATGACAGTAGTATTGGAATATTGAACACTTTATTTAAAAATTATCTTCCTTTATTCATTTAGTCAGCAAACTTTCATGGAGTGCCGACCACGTGCCAAGGTACCAGAGCATACTCAGGGGAACAAGACAGGCAAATCTATTGTCATGGGATTTATAATACACAGGAACTACCAGTCAATAATATATATGAAGGCAATTTTAAAAACTGATTAAATTATTGTGCTTAATCATATGAAAAAAGATAAATGTTTTTCAATTTAAATGAGATTTAAATTTTTACTATAAAAATAAGAAATACTCAGGGTTAAAAAAAAAAAAGAGAAAGTCAAGTAATACAGAAAGGGTGCAAAATGAAAGCCAAGTCTCCTTCCCTTTCCCAGACTGACTCCCAATTCCATTCCTCAGATTTTTATGCATATTTGTGTGTATCAATATATGCATAAGTACTTTTTAAAAAATCATATTTTTAATACTATCGTGCATCTTGATGTTTTTCACTTACAGCAATGTATCTCTGAGATCTTTTCACATCAGCAGGAGTCTCTATCTCAGTTTTTTTAACAGTTCATAGAGAATGAAAAATCACCCTCAAAAATGACTCCAAAAAGTTCAGGAATTTCTATCCTTCTACCATCATATTTCCCCACACTCTCTAGCATTGAAAGTGTGCAAAAACTTTAATCTCTCATAACCTAAAAGATGAAAGTGGTATCTCATTGCTGTTTTCTACTTTCTTCAGTTTTTAGTTCATTTAAGCCCTTTTTCACGTCTCCTGAAAGAAATGGTTTCCTTTGCTGTAAACTTTCTATTTATGTTCTTTATCTACCTTATTACTGAGTTATTTATCTTTCTTATTGATTTGTAAGACTTCTTTTACAATGAGAGAAATGAGTACCTAAATCAAACACTGAAATAAAAGTTAAATCCTTTTTTTAAACAATACAGTGAGGGTTGGTTTACCACTTTGTTCCACTTATTAAATACAAATACACACACACACACACACACACACACACACACACACAGGCATGCACTATTAAATACAATGATTTTTATCACTTTAACAGTGTGTCTGGTGGATCTTCCCATCATAGCACTTGGAGCTTGACCTCATTCTTTCTGCAGTTCTGTAATATTCCATGGCTTCAATGTGCCGTACTTCATTATACCAGTTCTCTATTGGAAAACATTTAGATTGCTTTCAATTATTTGCTATTAAAAACAATGCTGCAAAGAACATTCTTGCACCTGCATCTTTTTGTACACATATGTAAAGGGGGAAATCCCAGTCACGGGCAAAATGTATGTATGTTGAAAAGTCTTGACGGCTGTTGCCTAAAGTTCTCCAAGATTGTAGCCATTGATTGTCCCACCAATAGTACATATGACTGTCTATTTTCCCATACCCTCAACACGCTGATAGTGATCAAATTTTAAAATCTAGCTCCTTCTCGACTCTTTGCCTGGAGTCTTCTCCTTTTACTCGTCCCCTCACTCATCTACTCCTGCCATCCTGGCCCCTTAACAGATATGCTACTTTCCTGCCAGATAGAGCCTCTTCTTGGGCCCTTTCCTCATCCCAGCATTTCAGAACCTGCATAGCTCACCCTCATTATCTTATAGTCTTTACTCAAATGTTATCTTTCCTAACATCCCTGCCAAACCAGACCTTCCAGCTGTCCCCAGCTCTGTCCTGGCCTTCTTGCTTTGCTTTTCGCCATAGCATGTATCACCATCAGGCATACTAGATAAACCAGAAATATACATGGTTAACTTATTTACCATCTATCTCTTACTACTAAAATATAAACTTCATGAAGGCAAGGATTAAAAATGTTATCTTATTAAAGAGTTGTCACAGCTATGCCATTTTACTAGCTTTAATGCACATCAACTTCATGGTAGTGAAGCTTCAGATAGTTTAAATTTATTCAAATTATCCACTCTAGGCTGTTGTAACAATAAAATACTAAAAGCATGCATGTCGCCCATATGTTGCTACAATGTGTGCTGATTTTTGGAAACATGTTATTTTTTGTAGAAAGTGTAACCAGAATGGGGAATAACAAATGGCTTGATGTGAAATACCTAGTACAGTCATGTACCAAATTAAGAGGTTAGGAAATAAGTGCACAGCGAGGGAAGGAATGTGACTATCTCACACACTGACCCCTTTGAGGTTTTAACTTGCTTTTCTATTCAGTAGGTTCTCAAGGCTTATTGGAAAACTTAAAGATGGTTCCCCTGACACAGGAGATTGGTATTAAAATATAATTCAAGTCATTACAACCAACAAAGAATGCTGCTATGTGAAAGAATGCCATCCCCTCTTACAATAGTGGTAGCAGTGTATAAGGTACACCACCATGGAGGGCAATTTGACAATATCTATCAGCATTTCCATTGCAGTTTGATCCATGTATATCCTACAGATATACAGTATCTCTAATAATAAAGGATTGGAAACAAAACACAAATGCCCATGTAATGAAATGATATGCAGCTTCAACAGTAACAAAACAGAAGCTCCTTTTCCACTGAAATAAAAACAATATATGCATGTGTGTATAAAATATGTTTAAATTGTAGCATTAAGTGAAGAAATTAAGATACAGAACATTATGTATTAGATACATTTGTGTATCTAAAATTAGAAAATAGAATATTTTTGCAGATTCTGTATTTGCAAATTCTTCTCCTCACTAAAATTTATTGCTACCCCCCAAATCAACACTTGCAGCGCTTTCAGGATCAATTGTGGACAGTGACTCAAAATGTTTGTGTATTGTACCAGGCTTGACTGAAAGGCAAATCTTATCAATTAGTATAAAATGCTATAAAGATGATAATACAAGTCACAGCTAACTTTATTATGAGAAAATCTGCCAGAGCTAAATAGGAGTTTAGGGGTTTTAAATGCAAATATCAAATGGAAGAGTTAGAGGGTTTAAAGGCAAAGATTAAAACCATTTCAAGGGCTTCCCTGGTGGCGCAGTGGTAGAGAGTCGGCCTGGCGATGCAGGGGACACGGGTTCGTGCCCCGGTCCGGGAAGATCCCACATGCCGCGGAGCGGCTGGGCCCGTGAGCCATGGCCGCTGAGCCGGCGCGTCCGGAGCCTGTGCTCCGCGACGGGAGAGGCCACAGCGTGAGAGGCCAGCGTACCAAAAAAAAAAAAAAAAAATTTCAAAAAACTGTAAAGTATTTATGAAGGTGGTAGTATCAAGTGGGGCTTTCTGGGTAAGTTTTCAAAGCAGGGAAAGGGGATAGATATTCCAGGTGACAAAAATAAAAGGAAAAGGATGGTATGGAGATGCATGGGAAATAAGAAATTCTTCAGTTTGCCATGGTCATAAGCTATCCATAGAAAAAAGGGAGAACTAACCATAAGACAGGAATGGTGAGTTGAGGTCATACTGCAAAGAATCTTGCATATCAGGTTGGGAAATTTGAGTCAATGGATAGGCAACTTGGGAGCAATGGAAAGGTTTTATGCGGAGTTGCGAAACAATGTTTCTGAACGCTTCCTGACAAGTTAAAAAGAATTGTTGGATTAGGAACGCTTGTTTGGTGGAGAGCCAGGCAAAAATAAAATTGTGGCTCACAGACAAGCCAGTAAAAGCTACCTTTTATGGAGGGCTTATAAAATGCTAGACGTTTGTTAAGCAATTTACACATCTTACCTTGTTTAATTCTGGCCAGAACCCAATTTGATGACC
This sequence comes from Stenella coeruleoalba, assembly GCF_951394435.1. Lineage (NCBI taxonomy): Eukaryota > Metazoa > Chordata > Mammalia > Artiodactyla > Delphinidae > Stenella > Stenella coeruleoalba. The sequence goes on along the minus strand of NC_137149.1, from coordinate 29,602,401 downwards.
TCAATTTCACACTGAGAAATGAAGGCCCAGGGAGGTTAATGAATGTGCCCAAGTTCAGCAAACCATGAAGTGTCAAAGGTGGATCTGGAACTCTGTGTGCCTGCATCCACAGGATAGGCTATATGCTAGGCCATGAAACAACCTTCAAAATATTTTAAACGATTGAAACTATACAAGGTGTATTCGCTACCACAAAGGAATGAAATTAGAATGAAATAACAGAGAGCGGCCCCAGGCTTTCATATGCTGCTTCTTTAATGACACATTCAGGGAAAGGAAAGTTGAGGCCGTGGTTTTAAAAAGGGAAAAGGAAAATTGTACTTCTATCATGGGTATTATGACCCAAACACTTTTAGATAATTCCACTATCACAAGTCTGCCATAGAGATGCCACGAAGATTTGCTGAAAGGCAGAAAACAGGATGGAAGGTAGGCAGGTAGGCTGCTCATTTCTGATGAAAGGAAGGATTTCCAAAAATTAATGCAGCGTGTGGCCTTTCTGTGCATTTAATTTTTATAATGTTTATCCTAATCATGGCAAATATATAAACTTGTGCAGCAGGTTTGACCTTTATTCTGCAAAAAGAGAACTGGCTTCTAACTAGTTGGACAAGCAATACAGATTGTTTGCTTGGTGTCTGCAAACAACAAGAAATTCAAAATGGCAGCCCTCTCCAACATCCTCTCAGGGGAAAGTGGATGTGAAAGAAGAGTGTGATGAAAACACCAGGGAACCTGTTTTAGCTGAACCATATGATACTGTCATTTCATAGGTCAAAATACTTAAGGATTGGCAACTGCATATAGCTCATCCTAAGTATTACTTGGGTTTGTGAAAGAAGATGGCACTTCCACCATTATGTTCCTATCTGATTTGCATGGGATTTTTTCCTGCCTACTGGAGCTACTCCAATTTCTGAGGCTGGCTTCCAAGCTGCCAATCTACCCGCATGTATCCAACCTCATTCCCCACAACCTCAAGTCAACCTCAGTCAGGCAGGGCTGCGTCTCCTCTTGGCTACAGATGCTTATCAAATCCCACATTTTAATATCACTGCAAGAAACAGAGTAGGTAGGAATGAGCTCGGCTTGCCCAGCACACAGAGTCATGGAAGGGCCACGCTTTAGATGTTCTCCTTCACATGTAGGGGTGTGGTGGGTCAGGAGCATGGGTTCCGGTCTCGGGAGCCGGGCATGCTCAAGTTCGAATCCCAAGTCAGTCAATCACTCGCTGTGGGGCAGAGGTGAGCTAATCACCTCTTTGTGACTCAGTTTCCTCAACTATAAAATAACAATTATAATGCATTCCCATCAGGATTATCAGGGGGATTTATGAAATAAGTTATGTGGAGGTTGCCAGTAACACCTGCTTCAAAAAAACACAAACATTTACCCACACATTGGAGAGAAGCCAGGATGAATTTCTGAGGACAGTCAGTCCTACCTTGTCCACCTGCACCCTTTAGCGCACCAGGGCAGGTGGAAAGGAGGGGTGGTCTTCTCTAAGCAAGATGACCGATTAGGCTTCTCTCCCTTCCGAACAAAGTATCAACCAGTGATCCGGCTTTCAATACCTCTGGCCACCTCCCCTGTCAGTGACACAGAGCCCCAGCACTCCTGGGATAGCTTATCAACAAAGCCTGGCTCAGAGCCCATCTTTAGGGAAGATACTGTCATGTCAGCATTATCCATTTCCCTGGGGACTGAATTCTAGCCTGCTATCTGGTGAGATTAGGAAGTGGCTTGGGCCACATGAATCTGGCCCCTGGGCTGGAGTGTTCTTTGACATTACATCACTGACTTTCTTCTAAAGATTGCTCTAGGTCTTTGGTCTAGGACCTTGGTCTGTCCTTACCTTACTGCCAGAAAAATCATCTAACTCTCCTGAGCGATAATTAGACGGCCAGATGCCTGCCTTTCTTTTCAGATAACAAAAACTCTTAAATTCTTGTGTTTCTGCTTTTGTCCTGGCTAACAGAGAGCAGCTGAACACTGCCTCTTAATCTCAGCCCTCTGTACAGTCATGGCTTGCATATCAGAGAACATGCAGTTTTCTCGTTACCACCTTAAAAGTAAACTCCCAGTTCTCCTTTTTGTCAATCCAACTATAATGAAAGCTCTCAAGGTCCCTGCCTCTTAATGGAGTCTTTCTAAACATGCCACTACAGCGAATTTCTTTTCTCGTTTGCTGTAATTCCAATATTCCAGCACTTGAATATCTGCTCTGCTGCATGGCACCTACCTGTATTTTGCATGGACATTTGCCTTCCTGAATGGACTGTAATTCAAATAGATTGAGATATTTACAGAGGGTCTGTCTAACACTCATAGGACATTGCCTTCTTCTCTGTCTTCTGGCCTCTCTCCTGCATGTCACGCATACTCTGATCTTCTAGTAATTACCAGCTGGTTTGACCAAAGAACACACTGATCAGCCTGGATGTGCACAGCTGAACACCAAGGCACCTGGAAGTCTCTCCACTAGCAAAGTATTAGGTACAATGAGACACTCTTTTGGTTTCCTGGAGTAAAAACTCAATCCTTTCTTCAAAACACAACCATGATTAGAATTTTGGTACACACACAGTTAAAACTGTACTAACTGTATATATGTGTGTATGTATGTGTGTATACAATGTGTGTGTTTTACAAACTGGCCAGACTGTTTTGTAGGCAAGTATTTTTTCCCTGTAGCAATATATCATGTACATTTTATGTCAAGATATATTCCTCAGTAATGTAATTTTAATGGGTATATAAGTGTCTACTAAAGGTTTTTCTGTTTTTTTTGGGGGGGGAAGGGGCAGGTAGAGGACCTTTCCATCATACTATTCTTGAAAAGTGATCTCTGTCAAGCACATACAAGTAGCTCACTGACATCATTTTTTTTTCTTAATATATACATAGAGTTCTTATTTTCTTAGCGGCAGAAGAACAGAATGCCTATTTCAATGTTTAAGGCTGTGTTAATGGTTTATATAAAACTTATCGAGGCCTTTAGGTGCTGACAAATATCAGGCCAATTAAGGAAGTTCTTTCTTGTATTTTTGGTACAAAATTCTAAATTTAGTGCTTGATTCCAATTGGAAAGTCCAGCTGGGGAGTGTTTATTAGTTAAGATTAATGTTTTAGTAGAAATTTTGCCTTCGTATCACTATATGACTAGAGCCCAGAATATAAGTGAACATAGATTACTGAAAAAAAAAAAAATTAAAACTCTTCCAAAGTGAATTAGTACTTTATATCTGTATTTTTAGCTCGTTAGGTGAGCATTATATTGCTGTAAATTATTGGAATAAGAGTCCAATCCAAAAGATACAATCACAATTGTTTCAAAAACTGCTATTTCATACAGTATATTCCCATTGATCTGGGCCTTCCTTAACAAAATGAAGCCCACCCTGCCACCCATCCCTACCCTTTTAAAATATTTTCTTTGGAAATGGTTTCTGTGATTTTCCCAATAAGTGCGGAGGTTGCAGGCCAAAGTGGGGGACGGAGTACAGCCTAGTGGGTGGAGCCAGACTGCCCAGCTGTGAACCCGTCTCTAACGATGACCAGCTATAGCTGTAGGACTGTTTGCGAGTTACTCATCCTCTCTGTGCCTGAGGTTCTCAGCTGCAAAACAGGCCCCGTTACAAACTGTATTTTGTAAAATGGAGGGTTAAGTGAGTGAATGTTCATAAAGTCCATCTTAGGCCCAGGATAGGCTCTCAATAACTGTTAGCTAACTGTTAGTTCTCTCTGGAGTCTCCCTCAGAAAACCACAACAGTTTTGGGGTTTTTTTTCCTTTAATTATCTCCTTTAATAAAATTTTAAATCTCCAGCTTTAAAGGCATGCTTTGTGATGTAAATCTGAAAAGACAAGTTCTCTGTTATGTACGAAGAGACTTGCCTTCTCAGCATTCTGTGAAAAAGTATTTTCACTGCTAAGGATAGGTGAGTGCTGTCATTATAAATTAGGGTTATCCAGGACAGTATGAACACTTGAACTTTGGATGTTACTTCCTACAGCGGAATACAGTTGATCCTCATTGTTGCAAATTCACCTACTCATTAAAATTTATTTCTCACCCCCAAATCTAAACACACAGTGCTTCCATGGTCATTCGTGGTCATTCCCAGAGTGGTGTTTAATTTGAGTTGCCTGATGCTTGCATTCCAGGCTGAGGTCAAACAAGGCAACGCTCTGCCTTGTTATTTCAACTCTCATACTGTAAAAAAGTGTCCTTTTTTCAGTCTACTTAGTGTCACATTTTCTGCATTTTTGTGTTTTTTGTTGGCGATCTCACTGTTTAAAATGGCCCCCAGTGCTGAAATGCTGTCTAGCGTTCCTAAGCACAAGGCTGTGCTGTGTCTTACCGAGAAAGCCATGTGTCAGATAAGCTTCATTCAGGCCTGAGTTATGGTGCTGTTGGCTGAGAGTTTAATGTTAATGAAGCAACGATACATTAAATAAGGTATCTTTAAACAGAAACACATAAAACAAGCATTGCTTGGTTGACAAAAATATGACCAGGGGCTTGCAGGAACCTAACCCTGTATTTCCTCTAGAAGCAATGGTTCAGGATTTGCTAATTTAGTATTTCCAGCAACTTTATAGAACATAACTAGTCAAGTAATGAGAATCAACTGTACCTCCTACAAAGAATGTGGATCAGAGGTAGTACTAATCCATCCCTGCAAAGAAAGAGCCTTCTGGAGTATAATTCATACTTCATACCAGTTGCTTAGGTGAGTGATTACCTTTCTTCTTGAGAAATGTGATCTGAATTTGCTTAGTTTAAAATAAATTCCTGCAAAAATAAATACTTGCATTATCCCAAAGTACTTAAAATTATTGCTGATTTTTTTTTTAACTGTGGACTCTGCAAAGGGCTTTTTTTTTTAGTCTTATTACAGTGAGACAATGGACCTATGTCCCCTGGAATACGGAGACTTTTCCTCTGAACCTGATGCTATATAGTGCAGGAGAAACACATGAAAACCAACACTCCCAGATCTCCCAGACCTGCTTTTCTTCAGGTCCTAAGTACAAGAGGAAAAACAGAATTTGGAGCCACACTGACTTTTCATATGTTCAGGCGATACCTTCCAGCAGCCCTGTGCTGAGTCAACCTACAGGTCTGTGTAAGAAAGTACAAAAGGCACAGCCTGCATCACCATAGTAGTATGCTGTTTCATCCATTGACTTCATCTGCTGTCTATACATTCAAATGGCACCTCTGACCTGCTTCTCCGCCTTGACAATACAAATTGCTGGGTGTGACTTAGTCAAGCATGAGAATACACACAAACAGGGAAACGTGAACTTGCTTGGAAGCAAGCAAACTGGGATCCCAGCAGACCAATTTGTCCTCTGAGTACTAGTCCCAGGACGGCAATAACTGCTCCAGATTCCATTAATGCCCCGAATGATACCCTCAACCAGTCATTTTCTCGTCCTACAGCATCCACATCTGAAACATTTCAAAAGACTCCTGACCATCATCTAAACAAACCTTTATAAGACGTAGGCACCTTGGCTGATGGAGTAAACTGCCTTTAGAAAAATGGGATTTTAAAAAATATTTTCAGTAAAAAGGGACAACGGCTCATACCATAATTCCATTTTGTTCTGCAATGGATGTATCTTTTGATTACAGAAAATGTTTCCCTTTAAAAAAGAATAAAAGGGCTTCCCTGGTGGCGCAGTGGTTGGGAGTCCGCCTGCCGGTGCAGGGGACACAGGTTCGTGCCCCGGTCCGGGAGGATCCCACATGACGCGGAGCGCCTGGGCCCGTGAGCCATGGCCGCTGGGCTTGCGCGTCCGGAGCTTGTGCTCTGCAACGGGAGAGGCCACAGCAGTGAGAGGCCCGCGTACAGCAAAAAAAAAAAAAAAAAAAAGAAAGAAAAAAAGAAGGGCTTCCCTGGTGGCGCAGTGGTTGAGAATCTGCCTGCTAATGCAGGGGACACGGGTTCGAGCCCTGGCCTGGGAGGATCCCACATGCCGCAGAGCAACTAGGCCCGTGAGCCACAAATACTGAGCCAGCGCGTCTGGAGCCTGTGCTCCACAACAAGAGAGGCCGCGATAGTGAGAGGCCCGCGCACCGCGATGAAGAGTGGCCCCCGCTTGCCACAACTAGAGAAAGTCCTCGCACAGAAACTAAGACCCAACACAGCAAAAACAAATTAATTAATTAATAAACTCCTACCCCCAACATCTAAAAAAAAAAAAAGTATAAGAATGGGGCAGTTACACCATTAAAAAAAAAAGAAAAAAAGAAAAAAAAAAACTCTTAGACTTGATGAGAATGGATTCATCACCTGATTTCTAGATCTGCAGGAGGCCATCATAATTTAATTTACGCTGTTATTAAATAGTCTATGGCTGCAGTCTGCCAAAAGAACTTGCTGAACTGTAAAAAAATTTCTTGGTTAACTAGTTGGTCCTTCTGCAAGATGCTTTGGAGAAAAAATAGGGTGAAATGACATTACTTTCAATGCAAACTAGAAATAAAAACCATCTCAAATATAGGGCTATAAAGCCATTCAATCATTTTAAGTACATATCTTAATGACGAATGCTGTTACTTCTGAACATAAATCAAAAAAAAAAAAAAAATACCAGACGGTACCTCTTTTTGCCTGTGGCCCTAGTGAATCAGATTGGACTCACTGAGAATTTCCTATTGACCTTCTCTCTTGCACTGAGCTGGATAGTACTAGTGTCAACACATATTCACCAGACTGGATCTGCTTTTCCTCTGTTAGACCTGTTAGTCATGGATGCAAAATCCACAGGTATAGAATATATTTAAAGCACAGGAAACTGCCATGTAATATACCATGATCTTTACCTGTATTTTTACTCTCACCCAGAGTTGCTACATCTAAGTATCTAAATCAATCCCAAGAAATTAAAGCAGTGAATGAACATAATTATTTCTCCAGAGTGCAATTAACTCCTAGGACACTTGTTGTCTATTAACCAAACATTCCTATCTCTTCTTCATATGTTCTAATGTGATCTTATGGACTGTATAATCTAGGAATGTGTAAATTCAACATATTTTATAATTTCTGCTCACACTATAAGTAAAATTTATAATTAAGAAACTAAAAAGACAAACAGAATCATTGTTGGGCTCACAACATGATTTGGGACATAAAATTATATAATGTTCTTGTCCATAAAACGGGGATGAAAATTCCTAGCTCACAGTGTTGCGTTGAGGGGACCATGAGACAATGTGAACGTACTGGGTAAAATGTTCAATATTGACACATTAACATCAATGATAATAACATACCTAAAACTTATATAGCACATAGCATTAGTGAATACTTCACACACATTAATTCATTTAATCAAGGCAACAACTCTACCAGGTCAGTATTATTTTCCACATTTTACAGATAAGGAAACTAAGGTTTAAAAAAAGATATGTTGGGCTTCCCTGGTGGCGCAGTGGTTGGGAGTCCACTTTCCGATGCATGGGACGCGTGTTTGTGCCCAGGTCTGGGAGGATCCCACATGCCGCGGAGCGGCTGGGCCCGGGAGCCATGGCTGCTGAGCCTGCGCGTCCGGAGCCTGTGCTCCACAACGGGAGAGGCCGCAGCGATGAGAGGCCCGTGTACCGCAAAAAAAAAAAAAAAAAAGATATGTAACCTCCCCATGGTTACAGACCTAGTAAGTGACTGAACTGAACAAGGATTCAAACCTAGGCAGAATGTGGCCCTAGTGTCACTATATCATCCCTCGGTATGATATTACTAGCACGTGTTATGCGATCCAACAGAGACAATAATGGCTACTTATTCCAAAGTAGTGCCATGCTTTGGAAGGTTAGGTAAGATCTGCATTGAGTTTACGTACCGAGTTACTGAAGACGAATGATACATTCTGACATCAGTGATCCCAGCACATTGTCAATGTTGGGTCAAGTTTTAGTACTCTCACATCATGCAATGTGTAGAACAGTTCTTTCTTAATCATTTCTTGGGACTTTGTTTGGGAATTATTCCTCCACTGCCATTAGAAGGTTAGTATTTCCAGCTCTATCATCCTTAGAGACTAAGGAGTAATTCACACAATAGTTTGTGTTTAACATCAGCATGAATAAGTCAATGTTTCCACTTTTTAATAAGACCATTCTGTCTGTGAGGAGTCATGTAAAAAGTACCAAAATGAATTTTATTTCAGACTTAAATCTTTTCTGTCTTCTTAGAGTGTATGTTCTTGTACTGCTAGCACAGTGGAGGGTAAGCTAGCCAACCCAATTCTTTCCCTTGCTAACAGGAAACTTAATCTGATATCGTTTGGAGGGCAATGCACACAGCCCTGAAAGACAGGGTATAAGCATCTCAAGGCAATCGGTCTCTTTGTCAGCAGTCTAAGGGTTAGAAAAGCAATTCCGCTCCTCTTTGTCAGTGAATGGTCCAAAAGTGAGGCATGTGACCCAGGCCTGACCGATGAGATGAACTTACAGCAATAACAGAAGTAAATCCTTTTATAAACTTATTAAGAGCAAGTTGGCTTGGAGGTATCTTCTTGACAAAGAAGAGAACTAAAAGAAGGCTTCTTTGCTGCTGTCCCTTCCCTTCTGCTTGGGAAGTTGCAGTGAGGATAGATGTTTGGTGAAATGGCAGCCATCTTGGAACCACCAAGAAAATACTGCTGATACATTAAGGATGGCAAGACAAAAACTCAGATAGAACTCGGAACATTGATGACATTATTAAACCACTGAATGACTACAGAGGCTTCCAATCAGATTTACTCTTATATGAAATAGATAAATGTTTTATGTTTTAAGCCACAGTTAATTATAATCTGTTACTTGCAGTTAAAAGCATTTTAACATAGTTCCTTGATTGGCGGGTTTGTTCTGCACAGCAAACTGATGAGTTATTACCCAAAGAAGACATAATCCATGAAGAAAATAATCTGAAATTTATTGCACTTTTATTCTACTGGTCAAACTTAAAACCATTTTAATGCTGTTATTCAGTGTATTCTTTTGCTCTTTTAAAGCTGCTAGTTTTCTTTTTCCTTCTAAGAATGATAGAAAATATGTTGATTGAAAAGAATGACATGTGTCTCCTGAAGTTTTTCAATGTCAGCTAGAACATTACATTAAAGAAACATAGTTCTGCTTACAATTTGGTGAAGGAAGTATTTAAGAACAGGGAAAAAAGTATTTAAGAACAGGGAAAAAAAAGAAAAATATGTTCCATTCCATATTAAGAAAAAAAGTCAGGTTACAGAAAAATATGGTATGAACTCTATGAAAATATTTTTGTTAAAAACAGAGAGATGGAGAGATGGAAAGAAAGATGTTTAAAAAGATTTACACCAAAATGTTAATGTTTATCTCAGGGTAATATTTGCTTTCTTATTTTTGCTTATTTGTGTTTCCTAAATTTTCTACAATATGTAACTTAAAGTTACTTGCACCAGGCCTATCCACTGAATGACGAAACTACAACTGATAGTTTATTCCTTTAAAAAATGTTTCTGTGACAGTACACATCTTTGCTTTATCAAGATGAATCCTAATGCTTCTCTACATAAGAAAAGTCTTAAGAAAAAAGTAAAGATTTTATGTATATCTCCTAATTCTAGGACTCCAGGTGCATACAATTTGATGAAAAACAATACATACATAAATTTCAGAAACTAGGGTAGAAATATTAAATATTTAAACTCAGCTGAACTCATGAGAAAACAAGAGTATTGCTTTTCATTTTCACATGAAAAAAACAATTTAAGCCAACTACTGAAGACAATTGGCAAGCTATTGATGGTCTGGCCCAAGATCAATGAAAACACAATTTATAGCAATACTTCAGAAAACTACTACATTCCAAATGTCCTAGACTTTGCATATAAACAAGACATTTGGAGCTGTTATATTGTAACTACCTTAGGAAAACAGTTTAAATCTATTAGAGCATATCCAGATAGGACAGACTATAAACATAAAAGAGACTACGTATTCTTCCCACTAAGTAAAATTTAATCCTGAAAGGGGGATCCAATTGCACCAATTTTTGTTAGAATCTGTATTCCACTGTGAGAAAGTAGGACAAGCATAATTCACCAGCTTGAGTCCCTATACCCTGGTCCCTTCAGCGTTGCTGGGACAAAAAGAGCCTCTGGACACCAAATACTTTTGGGGGAAGAAACAATCTCCACAGAAAGTTTAGTCTGATGATGCAATAGATCTCTGAGGCCGAACTTTTTGTTCCTTAGCCACGATTAATTCTCTTATAATGGTAGAGTTTTGTTTTTGTTTTTGTTTATTCTATGTAGTTTTCCATTGTGAGTGTGTTATTCTCTCTCTATAATAATGCAAGTTCAAAAAACCAGCTGTTTTGCCTTAATTATCCACATAAAATACCCCCAATCCAAGCCTACACAGCAGTTACAGGATGTTGAGGAGGGACTGGCATCAACATTTGCCCAATTTTTTAAAAAGCCCAATAATTAATACTTATTTTTTAAATTATTATAATATTCATATTATATGGCATTGAAATGGAAGCCTATTTTCAAAATAAAGTATAAATACATATCAAGCATTTAAAGTATGTGAAAATTTGCTTGAATGTTTAAAAATGTATCAAAAGTTTATAATGTGAAAATTCCTGTTGTAATGTTTTAAAATGTCAGATACAATCATATAGCCCTCACTCTCCACCAGTCAGAAATGTATATATATATTTAGAGATTGTGCTAGTCAGAATGTTTCATACTTGGTGAATTGTAATTTTGGTATTAGGCTCATAAACGTGTTGTTCTAGAATATGAAACAATGTATAATTTCTTATGCTTTATTTTAGGGTAGTTTTCAAATTAAAAAAAAACACATTTCTGTAATAGGAAAAAAACTTCCCTTAAAAAAACTACCTGAAGAGAGATAAATGTACCTTTTTTCTGATGTTACAGAAGAAAGTCATAAACATTTAGCAGATTAAATTTTTAAATTTACTTCAAGAAATATTATTTTTGAGCAAATAGTATTTTTAACACTCTTTTAGAAAAATTGAGTCTAATATACCTAATATTTTCCTTATATTTACTATTGTCTTTTTTGCTCCTTTAGGATATTTCTAACCTTCTGCTTATTTTCTTGCATCCAGAAAGAATACTTATTTAAGTTGTCCGGAGCATAAGGGCAGAACTTTTTCTAAATTTATAGGAAGGTTAAAACCAAAAGATCATCATTAAATCAATTACAGAGATTTTAAAAAACTATATCCCATATGATTTGGACCCATTCTCCTCCACCCTCCCTTTCCCGGCTCCTGTGCCCTTTTGTTTGCTGGCTGAGACAATGCTTCCTAGACACAGCTAACTGTAAAAACAAAATACTACTTCTCATGTTCTCACACTGCAATCAATCCCTTGTCTCTCTCTTCTCTCTAACAGCAAGTCCAGAAGAAGCAAGAGTTCAAAGCAATGCCCAGAACTGATAAGATCTCTGCAAAGCAGTCCTGTGGAAAAGCTCTGTCACTGGGGTCCCAACAAGATCCCTGGGACTTCCTACCAGACTAGACACACCAGGTTCTCTGGCTCCACAAGGCCTGGCTTCTGGACTAGACTGGCCCTTTATTGCAGAGAGTAACAAATTCCTTCCAGCTCCTCTAAATCAGGCATTCGATGCCTTGATCTCCCAGGCATTCAGCAGTGCTGGAGTATTTGTTAATGATGTATCCCAGGTACATATGCAGCATCTGTTTCCAGGTGCCACGAGGTCCCTGAGCTGATTACCCGATTCATTTTTTGCTCTCTAGAGACAGGTTTATGTTTAATCTTTTATTGCTATTAGATTAGATGACTATTGTCCCTGGGGAACCTTTGCCATATTAGATACATTCCTGAAACCCAGACATAAAAGTTGTCATGTTCAAGTGAATGTCTGTTATCACCCTTCCTTAAAGAAGCAGGAACCTTTCCTACTAAAAGAATAATCAAACTGTATAATTTAGAAATGGAGAAAGGGAAGTTTTTGTGACATCAACAGTATGACTAATCTCTACCTTAATCTGAGAAAGTGTATTCATTTGAAATAAGAATGTGCAGTTCCCTGTTCTCACAAAATGCCTTTGTGTTTAACTATGTTGCTTAATGTTTATTAAAGTGTGCATTGGTGTTTTACAAAAATGCTTATTACCTTGTATCAGATAATACACCATTATAAAATGAAGCTGATCTTTTACTATGAAGATAGTAAGTACACTATAGTTAATGCAAAAAATGAAAAAATATGACCATATGCAAAATCCCACCACCTATACATACCCAGAATGTAATACAAAAAAGATTATGGAAAACTGGAAGAGCAATAAGAGAAATAACAACCATCATTTTATACAGCTACTTTTTACCATTTTGGTACCAATATTATTTTCTCCCTGACTCTTTTTTTCCTCGTGCATGCAATCCCACTTTCCCCCCAACTTTAGGCAAGCTTTTGACTTCTTTCTGATGGGAGTGGCTGGTTTGGCTGCCTAGAAAAGGACTAATAATCCCCAACAATTAAAATGGATTCACTAAAAATTAGTCATGCTAAATGAATATCTTTCCTCTTAAAAAGAAAATTAGATGAAAAAAAGAAGTCTTTTTATTTTTGTTTCCGGAAGGCACTAGACAGTCTCCCATAATTCACTTAAGGACCGTATAAAGAGGTACTGGATAATAAAGCAGATACACATCCGAGAGTAAATAAACAGCCTTGTGTATTCATTCATATCTGCATGCATCTAGTCAACACACAGTGAGGACAACTATAGCCAAATTCTGTGATAGGCACTGATTTCAAACACAGAAGCGAGAATACTAATCTATTTATGAGCCAAGTGCCAGCAAACCACAGAGAAAGGACAACCGATTTTGGTGGGCGGGGAAGAGAAAGGTTCTGTATTTGAATAGGCCTGGGAGGAAGGCTATTTCAATAGGTAACACTAGGAAGATAATCTGGAGCTGGGATTTTGAATGGCTTTTCAAATCAGTCAAAAGAATTCAGATTTGTCCTATAGACAAGAGGAAACCACTGAAGGTTTTTACCACGGGAGGGACACGAAGGGATCTGTGACTTAAGAGAATGCTGAACGCAGGGCAGGAGTTGGAGGTTGGAAAGTGAGCGAGGAGACAAAAAGTAGTGCGGGGGGCCTGAAGGAGGCCAGTGGCAATGGAAATGAACCGAGAGAAAGGAAACTGAGGGCCAGATCACAAAGGACTTGGTTGTGAATTAGAGGGAAGGAGGGAGAGAAGGAGGGAGAGAAGGGTGCTGGGCAGAGTGATGGCCTGGTCCCATGTAGCTAGCTGATAAAGGAGGTGGAACAGGCTAGAAGAGGGAGAGGTGTCCAGTTTGTGAAATCAATGATCTGAGAAGACAGACGCAAAGAATGTGAGATGGAATCAGCACCACCACGGCGGCGCTCCTCGTTAAGGCAAGAATCAGCTGGGAAGATCGGCCCAAATTCCTGGTTAAGGATCGAGGACACGGAGCGTGGTTCTCTAACGTTTTTCTGCCTCAAACTACCCTTTTGTCAGTAGAAAACGAACCCAGTAATTACAAAGAACTGGAGAAGAACCAAGTACCAGCCAAAGCGGTATAATCACAAACAATATCAGCCATCACAAAATACAGGCTCCAAAAAAGTATTCCTGCAAATATGAATGCAGGAACAGTAAATGAAACCAACTACAACTCAAGACAACCCTACTGGTTCAGGGCTAACAGAGTCCTTAAAATCGCCAGAATATCCCACACAATAGGAGCTTTGTATTGTTCCAAAGCACCATGTTGTGGACTTTTTAGCAGAATACTAAATTAGGACTCCCCCCTCCCTCACTGTACTTTCCAATACAGACTTGCTCATTTTAACGTAGAAGTGCCAAATTTTAGTAAGCTTTCATACATTTCTCAGGAGTTTCCTAGTAGGTAATATTTAATTATTCAAAAGTATAGGAGTTCTAATTTTTTATTTTTCAGAAATATCCATGAGGATTACCAGTGAACTGCAGATGATATTCTAAAAAAGAAAGCCTAGAGTGGAGAGAGTAGTCATTTTCAAATGCATACAAGACACTCATACAGAAGTGAGAACAAATTACAGCTAGAGTCAGGACTAAGTACTAATGGACGACCCATGGAGGGTCATAACTTTCAGGTCAATACGTAGAACAGTCTTCAATAATCAGAGACACCCCAAGTAGAATGAGCTTCTACTTCTTCAGCTTCTTGAGGAAGTCCTCAGGTTCTGACAGTGGATAACCAAGTCAAGAATAAGGAATTGCTTTGCCCAATTAGGACCCAGTCCTAATGGCCACAACACACACAGAAATGCTATCAGCTATGACCTTCTCCGCAGTCAAGAAAAGATAGTTTAAGACACTTGACAGGGCTTCCCTGGTGGCGCAGTGGTTGAGAGTCCGTCTGCCGATGCAGGGGACACGGGTTCGTACCCCAGTCCGGGAAGATCCCACATACAGCGGAGCGGCTGGGCCCGTGAGCCATGGCCGCTAAGCCTGCGCGTCCGGAGCCTGTGCTCCATAACGGGAGAGGCCAACAGTGAGAGGCCCCCGTACCACCAAAAAAAAAAAAAAAAAAGACACTTGACAGCCTACCCGTGTCTCTCCTTCTCACCCCAAAAGCAAAGTAAAAATGAAAAACGATGTGGGGCAGAATGATAATCTTTTTTTTTTTTTTCCTGCTTACTACCTTCTGAACGTTGAGATATTCTCAGTTCAGAACAACCAGAAACAATGTAGGATGAGTACAGCCAAGTCTTTTAAATGTATCGAGGTGGAATGTAGTCTGCTTTTTGGAGCTACCAATGAATGAAACCATGGATAAAAATGTTATGTCATTTGTTTCAGATTTGCTGTGCATTACTCAACAAAGAGATAAACCTATCTTAGCAAGTCATGAAATATTTATTGAAACTAGCCAATCCTCAACTTATTTATTCTATCTCTATTAAAAACTTACTTTACTTCAACTTACAAAGAAAAACAATTAAATGTGTGAGGCAGTACATAGTTTTTCAAACATCTTTTAGGTGGATGTCAGCAAAAAAGTTTGGAGAACACTCCTTGAACCCAGAAAATTCCATTAAACCACCTATTTTTTCTGATTAAGGATCACAGTGTTCCTTGACCTCTTAATCTTCTCTTATTTTATAGTCAGTACCAAATGCTGCACTCCTCCGTGGGGACATTTTTCACAAGGACGTAAGTTTCTACCTCCAAGATTTCCTACCTACCAGACAATAAAAGAAAGCAAACATAACTGCTCTGACAGACAAATACTTCAGCAAAAAAGAAAAAAACAAAAAACAAAGCCTGCTTGATTTCCTGGACCATTGGATTATTCTCCAAGTCAAAACTGCTAGTGTTAAAACCACAAATTCCAAGTATCTACAACACTAGGTCTTAAAGGGGAATCACTCTACAGTTGTTAGGGGCCCGGTGTGTCAGGCCACATATGAGTTAAGCATTATTCATAATAGGTTAGTTATAAAACACCTCTAATAGCACAGCAAACTTTACCTGTGCTCTCATCACAAAGAGGGGTTGCGAGCTGCCCACTGCAGTGCCACCTCCAGGCCTAGAAGGACAGCTGTTGGTTTGTATCCCCAGGAGTACCCAGGTAAGATTTGAAACTGGCCCCCTTACACTGGAAGCCAGGAAGAGACCAAAGAAAAAGGCAGCCACTCCAGATTGGTAGGTGGCAGGTAACAGGCAAGGGGACTTGTCTTGGGTGGCTGCAAGACAAGTAAATCTTTGCACCCTCCCGCCAGAACTAAGAGTTTATATGCTGTCCTTAAGGAGGTTCAGCCCTGCATACCACCCAGATGGTCTCAACAACACATTACCCTCTCAAGGCTGCATCACTGAAATGGCTCTGGCTGTGGCAATGGTGGGCAAAACTTATATTCCAAGGGCAGGGGAGGGGGTGAAGAGTCTGAATCGCCCAGGTCTGGCTTTCCGGTCAACTGGGAGCCAACGTGCTCTTGATGACCTCCTCCAACCATGTCCAGAGGACTATTTCTAATAGCAAAATATTAGAAACTTAACATGTTCAACCTAACGTGTAAGGGAGTGGTTATCTAAATTAAGACCACACAATACAATATTAAGTAGCCACTGAAAATTATACTTACGGAGAGGTTTTAGTGACATGAAAAACATTTATAATGTAAAGAGGAAACAAAGCAACATATAAAGTTGTAATGAGACAGTAGGTGAATGAAAGTGCCCAGTGTAGTCCCTGGCACATAATAGAGAACTCAATCTGTCGTTGACATTCACTGAATGATCTAAAGTATATAAAAATCTTGGAAATAAAGCTGAAGGAAATGTGGCAAAATAACAGTGGTTGCCTCTGGATAAGAATTAAAGGTGTTTTTTTCCCTGCATATTTTTTAATGTTTTCATTTCTTTTTTTCTATAGTAAATATTTACTTTAAAATTAGGAAAAGGATTTAAAACTAATAAAACAAAAATGTTCTCTTTAATTCTTCACACTGTAGGAGCTGACCTTTAAGAATAAGGACATCTCCAACCCATATGTGTGTGTGTGTGAGTGGGGTAATATATATATATATAATTTTATTTATTTATTTATTTCCCCCTGTCAACAGGTGTTGGCTATTTACCAGTAGCTACTAAAACCTGCCTGAAGGAAAGCCTGGCTACAGGTAGTACCAGGTGGAAACAGAAGCTCCTAGGGTTTAGAACCAAGCTGAGTGGACAGTGCTCATAGCACAGAGAAGCAGACAAAGTAGGCTTCGTAAGACATGTTCCAAACCTGTATGTCATGGTTTGTTTGAGATAAAATTGGAATATTTTATGATAGAAGCATTATTCAAGGTGACATGGCTTTCTACAATTGTAAAAGTATTGATGGTAATACTTATAATAATTATTAATGATTAAAGTATTTATATCTGCATAGCACAATGCTCATTATAACAGTAATAGTGCTTTTTGTAGTTTTTCTAGCCTTAAGAGTTCAGGATCCACTTAGCGAAAAACAGAATATAGACACTGTGAGATACCAGACTAAAACCACAGGTACCTTCCATGTTTACAGTACTGCCAAGTTTCCAAGGGCATTATTTTATTGATTGAATATTTATTCTCATATGAATAGGGGGATGATAGGGGCCTGGGTGACCAAGCCTTAGTCAAGGCTGGAGCCCATTTCTCCTTTTTTTGTCCCTACATACAAATTCCAACTTGTTTAACCATACTGTGCCTCATCTCCTATGGTGTAAAATCAAAAAGATAATACATCAAAGGGTGGTTGGGAGGATTTAACCATTAACATATATAAAACACTTTAAAAGAATGTCTGCAATCAGTAAACAACTACGTATCAACTATTAGTATCATTACTCCAGAATGAAGAAAATCTACCTTCCTTTCTAAGATCTTGAAATTAAATCTATGTCAAGAAGTCATAAAATTGAGAGAAAACTGCAAACTTGATATTGAGCTTCATACCCTCTTATTGTAATGATAACCACTGCCAGACCAGCTTTTAAATGCTTAAGGCACCCTTAGACTTCAAGAGAAGTCTCACACATTAAAAACAAAAGCTTCAGGATTAAACCTTTTCATCAGGGTCCCCCCCACCCCCCACTGAGCCTCCTGAAACAAGATCATGAAATTCTCAACTTCAAAGAGTTCAATTCCACTGAACCCACTTCACCTGAAAAAGGCAATTACCCCAGTTGGAGCGGGTCTAGCATCTTAAAAACTTTTACATTGTATTAACACCACCTTTATAAGTAGAAGGAGACAGGCAATTGGGCCTACAAGACAGGAAAACTTGAGGGTTTCACCCACTATTACCCATACTGAAGATTTTTTAAAAATTATTAATAATTGGGGTAAATCCAAGTACTAAATGTTCAAATTTTGCAGTTTTAAGACACTTACTAAAATAGTATTATTTAACTAGTTAAAAAAATTGACAAAATAGTCAAATTAGGCTGTATTTTTAGAAAAGTACATTTGGCTTCGGAAGAGGCTTTTTTTTTTTTTTTTTTTTGGCCACACTGTGCGTCTTGTGGGATCTTAGTTCCCCAACCAGGGACTGAACCCAGGCCCACGGCAGTGAAAGTGCTGAGTCCTAAACACCAGACCACCAAGGAATTCCAAGGAAGATGCTTTTCTAATAGCAGGAAACACACAAAATGGTCTTTAACGGGGTATCGGTTTTCATTTTTTTAAAAAGTCACTTTAACATGTTTATGTATATACACGTTTGTGTGTACATATATAAACATAAACTTTTCTAAGCAAATGTCTATTCTCTCCTAACAAAGATAAATGATAAACATGCATTTCATTCATCTTGTCAGTCTTCTTCAAAGAATGATCTTTTGTACTGCCCATTAAGCGTTAACAGTCAATTCAAAAATTCAGCCTCGGGACTTCCCTGGTGGTGCAGTGGTTAAGAATCCACCTGTCAATGCAGGGGACAGGGTTCGATCCCTGGTCCAGGAAGATCCCACATGCTGCAGAGCAACTAAGCCCATGTGCCACAACTACTGAGCCTGCGCTCTAGAGCCCATGCGCGCCACAACTACTGAAGCCCGCGTGCCTAGAGCCCATGCTCTGCAACAACAGAAGCCACCACGATGAGAAGCCCACGCACTGCAGTGAAGAGTAGCCCCCGCTGGCCGCAACTAGAGAAAGTCTGTGCGCAGCAACGAAGACCCAACGCAGCCAAAAATATAAATAAATATATTTTTAAAAAATTGAGCCCCAGAATTCAAAGGATCATTAAAAAAACAAAACAAAACAAAAAAGTCCCAGGATGGGTGTTAAAAAAATTAAGGGCTGAGGGACTTCCCTGGTGGCACAGTGGTTAGGAATCCGCCTGCCAGTGCAGGGGACATGGGTTCGATCCCTGGTCCTGGAAGATACCACATGCTGCAGAGCAACTAAGCTCGTGCACTACAACTACTGAGCCTGTGCTGCAGAGCCCACGCGCCACAACTACTGAAGCTGGTGCGCTCTAGGGCCTGTGCTCCGCAACAAAAGAAGCCACCGCAATGAGAAGCCCGCGCACCGCAACGAAGTGTAGCCCCCGCTTGCTGCAACTAGAGAAAGCCCACGCACAGCAACGAAGACACCACACAGCCAAAAATAAATTAACTAATTAATTTAAAAAATAAAATAAAGGGTTGAGCTAAAACATCTGAAATTTATCTTTAAGAAAACGAAGTTATATAATATATATACATATATATACTATATTATATATACATTATACTTTAAAATATGTGATCACAGGTTTGATTAAAAACAGTAGGGGTCCCCTCCCCAAAATACATTATATCAATGATATTTTCCTTATCATATTACAATTAGAAACCCAAAAAAAGCTTTAGAAAGAAAAAAACTAAAATATGAAATCCCAAAGGAAAGAGAATTAACTCATTAGAAAACTGTATGAGTATCTGTCCAGCAAAACTGCTTCTAATCAGCATGTCTAATTATTTATCTCAGCAAAGATAAGTGTAAATCTTTTTCATTTGTACATTATTTTGGGCAGACAGGCTTAAAGTTAAATTTTAGAAAGTTCATAGTGGGTGAATGACTAAACAAAAGGGTTCCTAAAAATACCTGTCGTTCCAATATACTAAGAAAAATAACCTTGAAACTAAAAATCATGAGTTCTCAGTACAGAAATGAATCATGATAAAATTATAAGCTTGAACTTAGATGACTTAACAGGATCTGTGCTTTGGGATGATTTTTGCTCAATGAACTTAAAATTACAAATCCATTCTAGACTCTAGGGCAAACTTTTTTAAAAAAAGGATTAATCTACCTCTAAAATAAAATTATTCTAAGTCAAATATAATTAAGGATGCTGTTGTTTAAAAATTCTGAGTAACCATGCCAACTTCACGCATCTGTACCTGCCTGTATACACACACAATCAGAATACAAATAAAGGAATGAAGTTATGAGCTTTCAATAAAGCCTTGTTATATTTTCAATAAAGCTTTATTTTCAATAAAGCTTTCAATAAAGCCATGTTACAGTTTCATTCAGATTTCCTTAGGTTATCAACAGGAATAATATCTGTGGTATAGGTAACTTTTCTAAGGTAAACTTTCCCAGATAAATGCCTGTGCTCTTCTAACAAAGATAAATGGAAAGTAAGTGGAGCAGACAGATTTGAAGCTAAGAATAAAGGTACAGAGCAAAGGCAAATTGTGTGGGCTGTTGTCTGATTCCTGTTAATAAAGCCAGCTCAGTTCACCTGTATCCAGACACGAAAAATTAAGCGAATCATGGCAACAATTTTTGGATAACTCATCTCAGGAAATATTGGACCTGAAATATCCAATCATTGAACCAAAGATGAATTCTTGATTTGCTGTACTCCTTCATTTTATTTTGTTGGCTTAAGACAGGCTAGACGGTTATTTTATGCTCTCCTAAGTATTTTTAAGTCTCCATCCCTCTCAAAACTTTCCCGCTGACTAGATAGATTCTCCCTAGAAGGAAATACGCAGAACAACTCTTAGATCTGGAGGGGACTGACTTTGGAGTTAAATTCCAATGTGAACCTGACACTTTTAGTATTATCATCTAACATTAAAAGCACCAAGGAGCCTTCTTTAGACCACAAAATTTAACTTCCAATTTAACAGAAGGCCTATGTAAACATTTTACCACCATACGCATAATATTTATTACTAATGCAAATATAGAGATGGATAATCATAAAATAATTTTGCATTATCCCTGGAAATCCTAAAAAAATTCAAAGACTGCATGGATATACATCCTTTTTTTAAAGCTACATAAAAGTTCAGATTAAAGTTCCTTCACAACATTCCATTATTTTCTAGGATCATAACAGATTCCAATTTTCCTCTGTATACTTTTTCTCAGTGTTCTCATTCTTAACCTAGTACATATTAGGCAACATCTCAGTGCTTTCTAAAGTTTATTGAATGAAATGTTAAGTGCCTCACACTTAGGATTTTCAGTCTTAAGGCTAATATGAACTGTGATTTTCCAAAATAAGTGGCAAGCAACACACTGTGTACAATGTGGACACAGTAGTTTCCTAGACAGCTGATCAAATTTGTATTTGCTGTAGTGTCATTGATTAAATGAGACACCGTGGCCTTTTCTGACTCATGACCACAGATTGTACTGTTTTCCAGCCACTTTTCTTACAAAAGCATACAACAGGTCACAAGGAGGATTTTAAAGATCAATGCAAAGCAACTGTCACTACAGGAAGAACAACAGTCTGCATTCTAAAGTTTCATAGACATTACGATGCTATATTTTGAGAAAAATCTAACACAGGCTTATAATACTTCTATAGTTTTTTCATACTGAAATTGTACATTACTTTCCAAACCTCACATATAAGAAAGAACATAAAGATGTACAATTCCTTTTACTGATAGTGTTTCTTTTATTATTTTTCCTTAGTAAAATCCAATTTGTGGATAAAGTTTCCTTAGCCAGACAGTATTTACTTCTAAAAATTCCTACACTATCTTATAGACCCCAAATACAGAACTCAAAATATAAAAACAATAAAACCCTTATAACCATTACCACGGGTGGAGGGAGGGGAGAAAGTCAGAAAAATATACAAAGCTGGATGTGGAGGATGCCAGAGGGGAGCGGGGGAGGGTTTCGTGAGGTTCTAGACAAGCCCTGTGATGACGTCACCTCACATACATAATGTTACAGCAGTCAGCACAGGCCTCCTGCTTTCCTATTGGTGGACACCGTGTCAGCCGACATCAGAAGATAATCATCATTGGCCAGACAATTACAACTGGAGCAACTAGCATCCAGGGCTGCTAGCACAGGCCTGACAGGCTGCTGAAAGAGAAGGCAGAGCCCAGCTGCCCTTCTCACTCAATGAATTTTATGTCACCTTACCAATCACTAGGCGGTTTTGCTCTCTTGATGGCAGCCCTTATAAGTTAAGTCAGCTATTCGTGAAAGTAACAGGTAAAGGCCAGACATCTCATAAAAGAACAAAATGCCTCTATTTTCAATGCCATAAAATCACAAGGGCTTTTCTGTGTAAAATCAGAAGTCAAAAATGCTGTTGAGCTAAAAGCAGGCACTTTCCTCCACCTCATGCAAAACACTTTCATTTACCAGATAATATTACCCAGGATATTTTTAACTTGACATATAATTTCAAGATGTGGCTCAGGATGATTCTCCAAGGTATAATATTTATTACTTTGCATTTCCATAGCTTTTCTAATCTATTACATGTGAAACCACCTGCTAGAAGAGTAAAACAGTCTATAGTATTTATCCTGTGTCTAGAACAATGCATACAGGGTTAATCATTGTTTAAGCAGCAATTAACTTGATAAACTTCCCTCAGTTGAACCCTTTAGTTTATAAAAACACCACTCCAAAAATGGGTCCCATTACACTAATATGTAATAAGGTAATGAATATGGATTATAAGATAAGTTTAATAAAGGCCTTCAAACAATATTCAAAAGGTAGTTCAGACAGCATACTGACAAAACAGCACTCCTGGCCTTCCTCACAATTCTTCAAAAGACAGTAAGTGTAACTTATTTCTGAGAGATAAGTTATAATTCTCTAAATTGAGTTTTGACGTAGCCTCTAAATTGAGGCTATGTCTAAGGGATTTTTAAGGACCACTGAAAGTGCCTTGTCAAAAAATAGAGTAGAAACTTCACAACATTGTGTTCTTCCTCCAGAAGCTATTCAAGCCATTTTTAGTTAATGAGTCTGGGAAAGGTAAGACCTTGTGTTTCCTAAACTTCCCCTGCCCCCAAGAGGGCGTAAGCCTTGGTTATGGAGTGCCTTCTCCTGTTAACAAGGGAAATGAAAAGGAAATCTTCATTTTCTTATATACCTGGTTCAAAACTTTTTGGCTGTTGAGGTTTTGGGGGGAGGCTTATAAAACTGGGACCCAAGGATATTGGGAGAAATACATACACCCTGGGATAAAAGAAGCAAGACAATTAAGGTCAAAGAGAGAAGTCAGGAAGGGGAAACCCTAGTGTGTGACTATGACATAGTATTCAAAACGCAAGGGGAGGCCAAGTATGTTACGCTTCGAGTATTAACAGGTAGTGCTGGCAATAAAATGGACACCCATCATCATTTTAACCCACTAGACAACCCTTTTCCCCAGCATCTGCCAGGTACAATGCACTCTTCGAGGTGCTCCGCAAAATCAAGATTGGAATGAGACAAGAACCAATGCCCTGAAGAGATGAGGGTCTAATAGGAGGCACAGACACACATGCAAATATTTAGGCATATGAAGAAAAGCCAGGAAAGACATTGCCAGATTAAAGGTACAGATAAAGAGCTAGGAGGAAAGTGTGGCAAGAGCCCAACAAGCGAAGATTAATTGGCTCACTTTTGCCATTTTCAGTCCCCAGAGAGCTAGGCCCTGTCTGGTTGAGTGTGTACTTGTTGAGCGAGCGGAGAAAAGAGGCGGGAAATGGTACCTGGAGGTGGAGGAGCCACAGACAGTGGCCTCAGAGAAAAGGCAACAAGTGAATAAGAGACAGTATCCACCGCGGAGGGGCACTGGCCCACAGTGAAAACGAGCTGCCGGCGCGAGGGGAGGCCGGCTCCAGAGACGCAGGTTCAACAAGGGTGCAGCAAGCTGGAGACAGGGCGGACGTTAGAAACCACAGAGCGCGCAGGGCCAACGGGGGAGGAAGATGGGCTGAGCCGTGTGGCAAGCGAACGCGACAGACAGCTGCAGAGAAGACTAGAGCCTTCGGCTGGCCCGCCGTGCCGCCCGCCACCCCGGGCCACCGCCCCCGCCCTGCCTTCAGCGCCACCCCCTTCGCGGGAGGAGGAAGTGCCGCTGGAGAAGGTTCCCTTGGTGGCGCCCGAGGGGGCCTGGCCTCCCGGAGCGCCGAGGCCTTAAATGCCTAAACTCCTACTGGATCGAGCCTCCCGGTGCACAGCCGTCTTCCGGACCCACCCTCGGCGCTTTCGGCCTCGGCGGCCCAGGGGGCGCCCCGGCCCCGCGCCCCGTGTGCTGCCGCACTTCCCGGCTTCCCGAGCGGATCGCGGTCCCCTCCTGGCTTCCGGCAGCGGCCCGCAGCGGCCCTCCGGCCCCCGCGCCCTCGGAAGCCCCCAGCCACGCCGCAGCGAGCGTGAGCGCGCAGGGCCGCGCGCCGGGCCGGTCGCGCCCGCCCCAACAGGCCGGGCCCAGTCGGCACGCACGGCGCAGGGGGCGGGCCCGGCCGGGCTGCGGCCGCAAATGGCCCGCCGGTCCCGGGCGGGCTGGCCGGGAGGGAGGAGGCGGGAGCGGCGGCCGAACCCTCCGAGGCTAGTCGCGACTCCCGGGGGCCGGAGAAAAAGACGTTGAACCCCCACCACCCGGTTCCGGTGCACGGCACCCCCTATTGCACCGCTCCCCCGCCCCGGCCCACCGGCGCGCCGGCGTCTCTGGTTTCCCATTGATGAGATGGGGGAGGGAAGGCAGGTCGTGAGGGCGCCGGGGCAAGCGCTCGCGCACGCGGCGGGCGGGATCCCCCAGATCCCAGGAGGGAGCCCCCTTGGCCGGACCCTCTCATTCAGCACCTGGGAGGCTGCCAGCCGCTGCCCAGCTTGGGGGTGCGTTGGGCTTGCTCTCTACTGATCGCCAGACCTGGGGTTAAGAGGAGTAAGAGAATGTCTGCCACAGCAGCTCGATCTACAGGGAAGAAGCGAGATGAGCACACACACCCTCACCCTGTTAAATATTGCAAGGTGACACAGGATCGCTTCCCACACAGGGATTTTCAAAAGGACTGGCGGAGGGACACAGTGAACAAGAAAGATGCTTTACCGGGTTAGAAGTTTGTCTGGGGAAGAGCCCCGAAGGACTCTGCGGACCCGGAGGTTTTTAATCCGTGTCTCAACTCCAGTCAGCAGTTTCCCACTGAATTAGAATTGAGTGTGTCCAAAAGGCGTTTCCGTAAAACAAACTTAATAATGGCGTGGCTCCACTCGCTCGGGTTCATTCATTTTTATTACTGTTTTCATTGTCCCCTCCTCCCCCACTCCCCGCCTCCGTCTCTTTATGAAACCGGAAAGGGATCCGCGTGGGGAAAGGGGTCCAGGAAAGGAGGAATCCGGCCGGGGAGCAGCAAAGAGGAAGACAGTGAAGTAGCAGAGCTGCAAGGAGAAAGGAAGGGCAGGAAGGATGGGGAGAGGGCGAGGACCAGAGAGCTGAGGACGGCGGGCCGGAGAGGGTTAAAGGGAGCAGGCAACTGGGTCCTCCCTCCACTGCCTTTCACACTCTGCTTGCGGGAGGCCAAGCAAGAAAACCCAAATCTAGAGGAAAACAAGGAGTAGCACAGGTAGGGACTGTGGCATCTCTCCCGCCTTCCCTGTAGCACAGACATCTACTCTATGTACACACATATGGTCTATGTTATATAATCTATGTTAAAGATGCATGTGTAGCCACGGTTCACCCAGGGGCACCCACAGACTCACGCGCTTCATGCAGCCCCAATGTCTCCTGCACCCGGGAGACCCGGGAACTCAGCGATCCGCTCACTGCTGCTCGCGGTTCCTCGCTCGATTCACGCCCCAGAAAGGGAGTACCGACATTAAGGCACACCGGGAAGACGCGCAGGGCTCCCGGGGACAGTATCACGCGAAAGCATCACCTACCAGTTTTCCTGCATCCACTGGATGGCTTCATTCTCGTTGAACTGCTTTTCGAATTCATATTCTTGTAAAGTCAACACTGACATGTTCATTGGGGCTGATCTTCGGAGTCGCTACGTGTTCTCTACACAAAATAAAATAATCTGTAAAGCGCTTGATTTCGAGTGCTCGCCTGTCTGCTTCCCCCACCCACCCCCCTAGGTCTTCCCCTCGCCGCTCGGTCTCCGGCAATCGGTCTCCCCCAGCCTCTCTCAGCTACGGTCGGGGTTGAGCATTGCCTGTGCCTCTGCTCCCAGCTCCTCGCTCTGGGACTCTCCTCCTCCGGGCGTCCGCATCCACAGTAGGAGGAAACGAATGCCTTGCGGTCTTAGTGCCCGCACGTTTGTCCATCACCCTTTTTACTTGTCTACGGGGAAATCTCCTCCCCCTCGTGCGATCTGACAAATTAACCCTTTGCGAGGGAGACTGAGAGAGAGACCTCTCTAGCCCTGGGGGGCAGTTTTGTTTCCGTGAAGGTGACTAGGGGAGTAGAGGACGGGCTCGGAGAGGGAGGAAGTGGCCTCGAGGTCATTCACAACCCCCCAATCCCGACCTCGTGGGCCGCCTAGCCTGGCTTTTGAATGAAGTTTCCGAGAACCGAGTGCAGCCCCAAGGCGAGCTTGGCGAGTAGGTGATAAATAGTAAAACCTGCCAGCTCTCTCGCAAGAACTCCAGACAAATTTGCGCTGAAATCCCACGTGAAAGGAACGCACTTCCTACCTCTTGGCCCCCGCCGCACCCTCCAGGTCACTCACCTCTGAGCTCTGGCTTTGACTTACTTTAACCTGGGGCCCGGCCCGCTGAGCTCGCCAATCAGCTGCTGGCTGGGGATGCTGAGGACGAGGGTGGCGGAAAGTCGAGAGTGACTAGTAGCCAGAAGAGGGAGGGAGGTTAGATGGAGGGTTTGGGTACGGGAAAGGGTAAAGTTAATGAGCTGAGACAAAGCGGGGGCAGGAAGTTAGCAGATGGGAGAACTGGACCAACTGGTCCAATGCAAAAACTATTTGTATGCGTGAGAAATTCGCTTTATTTATTGTACGGTGGTAGATGGAACAGAATCACGTTTGAGGAGAGGGCTAAATGTAATGTTGACCTCCACTGATCCCCCAGTCTCACAGCAGTGTTTTAACCTCTGCTTCCATATACACCCATCTTTCTTTTCTCAGAGGGAAAAGTATTTTTTACTCTGTCCATCCCTCCACTCATTCCTCACAAGTTAGGAAAAATGAAATGAGACATGGAGGCATCTGATAATATAATCTATGCATGTAATTGTAAGCTTAAAACATAATAATAGTAAGGAACCTATGCTTTAAAAATCAGGTGGACATTAGGGCCAAGAAGAAAATTCTTTCTCTCTCTGTACCTCCCCACCTCCAAGGCAGTCCAAAGAGAGGGTGTTTTCATTTAAAGTCAGGTGCCTGGAACCACTGAAAAGTGGGAACTGCGAGAAACATCTCTGTAAATGAGGAAGGTATAATAAAAAGTTAAAGAGTTTTAAAAATCCAGTACAACTATATATATATATAGTGTGTGTGTATATGTATATAAATTAATTTATAAGTTGATGCTCCCAAACATTCCATGTACAGGCTTTCCTCATATCTCCATTTAAGGGTGTCATTCTAGAGACTTCTGCAGTGCAAGTCTGAGTGAATTTGAAGGTAAAGCCTAGACCAAAAGACTTGGCAGGCTTTAGGTGGAAGGTGGGTGTGACCTGATGAGAGATAAGGATTTTAGCACAGTACCTGGACCTGTGAGTAATCAATAAATATTTGTAAAGTTAAGTGATTAAGTAAGTGAAAGGAGGGAGGGAAGTGAGAAAGGAATCAGGTGTGAGAAAATCCAGCGAATGTTTTGCCGTATATCGCAAGGATAAGTCCTACTTTTGCCTTAAAAGGATTCCATTTTTAAACTGAGTACTATTCTCAGTACTCAGGCATCATATCAATTATAAACTGGTATGAGAAATTCTCATTTACTATGTTTCTTATTCAAACAATGTCTGTTATTACCTGTTTATTTTCTGAAGATGGAGTTGGGGTTATGCTAAAAGCAAATATCTGATCTGTTCTTAACAGTGTCTGAAGAAAAATTACTTTAACATGGAAGGTAAGTCCCTATTTCTTGACCTTTAACGTGGACACTTGCCAAAAATGGTAGATTCTTGATAGTACTACGTGCTGTCGAGAGTGTTCAGAACACGCACTGTCAGTGGTAGTGAAAGCTAGTGACTTCACCTGGAAAGCAATTTGGCAGCCTTTTAATCATTTTAAATACACTTATCCTTTGACCACTTATTTACTAGATATTGCATGAGCCTGTGATCTTCTGAGCTCGTGGGAGTCAGGGGAAGAAGAGAGACAGGACTCCTGCTCTTTTGGAGCTCACCTTCCAGAGCAGAAGGCAAAATAATTTCATATAAGGTGACGTCCTAAGATTAAAATTAAATAGCATCATCTGAAGACATGGGAGTGCTCATGTAAAGCCCCAAAGGCTTCACTGAGAAGGTGACTATGTGTGTGTAAAAAATTAATACACAGAAACCTCAATTAAATAGAGTCAGGAGACCAGAAGGGGGAGCTCTCCTGCCCCGGGACCACAGCAGAGCCCAATAGGAAGAAGAAAGACTTCCCTTTTTTTCCTGGCAACTACTCAATCAATGAAAAGCCATGGACTCTTTGTTTACTACTGCCCTCCCCACTTCCTTTTCCCCTCTATCAGAGTGTTTTCCTTCCCTTTTTCTCTGATGACTTGCATGTGGTTTGTCATGGCTGCACACCAGGAATTGCAATTCTCTGTTGATCCTGGATAAACCCACCTTTACTGGAGTAATAACCACCAGTCTATTTGTTTTTGATCAATAGTTGAAACCACAGTGACAAAGAGTCAGCTACCTTTTGCAGAGTGTTACAAGAAGCAAGAGCAAGTAAAAATGCCCTAAAGTAAGAAATGAGTTTGCAGGACTGAAGACAAAAGGCTGGTGTATCTCTAGGTCATAAGGAAGGAGTGACTGACAGGTTGGAGAGGCACGCAGGGGTCAGGTCTTGACTGACTGGTAAATCAAGATAATTGGATTTGATTCTAACTGCAGTCGGGTGGGGAAATATTAAACGGAATAGCAGGATAAATCCTAGTAATTCCACTACTAGGGACTTACTCTGTGGATACACTCACAAAGACAGTTTAGATATACGTATAAGATGTTGTTCAGCACTGTTTGTAATAAGAAAACACTGGAAATAATAGGGGGCTAACTAAATGATGGCTAATATTAACTAAATGATGGCAAACTCTTATAATGGAATATTATAAAGCCTTTTAAAAAGAAATGGTTCTGGGGCTTCCCTGGTGGCACAGTGGTTGAGAGTCCACCTGCAGATGCAGGGGACACGGGTTCGTGCCCCGGTCCGGGAAGATCCCACATGCCGCGGAGCGGCTGGGCCCATGAGCCATGGCCGCTGAGCCTGTGCGTCCGGAGCCTGTGCTCCGCAACGGGAGAGGCCACAACAGTGAGAGGCCCGCGTACCGCAAAAAAAAAAAAAAAAAAAAAAAAAAAAAAAAAATGGTTCTGTAGGTTGCAATACCCAAAGAGCTTCCAGAAATTTTTATAAGGAAAATTAAAAAACAAGGCACAGGATATTTTGTATAACGATACATTAAGAAAAATATTTACAAATGTACATTTTTTTTTGGGAGGTGGGGAAAGACAATTTGTTGGTGATGTACATATCTGGGGAAAGACCTGGAAGCAAACTAAAGAGAGCTCCTATCGTTTATTTTTCCACAGTATTTGAATTTTATGTTATATTGTATTCCATTAAAAAAAAAAGTCAAGAGAGGACTTTCCCTGGTGGTCCAGTGGGTAGGACTATGCGCTTCCAATGCAGGGGGCCCGTGTTTGATCCCTGGTCAGGCAACTAGATCCCGCATGCACGCCGCAACTAAGATTCTGCATGCCGCAAGCAACTAAGATCCATGTGCCGCAACGAAGACTTGGCGCAGTCCAATTAATTAAATAAATAAATATATATACATATTTTTTAAAAAGCTGTATGGCCTTAAAAAAAAGAAAGTCAACAGGAGTTAGTTGAGTAGCGAGATAATGGGTTATTTTTCTATTAGAAATAAAATATTTTAAATGGTGATTTTTCTATATTTATTTTACATTGCAAAACATACACTAAGACATGGCTATTTGCTTAGATCTTCTTTTCTTGCAGAGGGGCTATAGAAAGTTAGGAAAGATGGAGGGGAATGTTGGGAGGGTGTCCAGCAACACCACTAGGAATTTTTATGAAAAGATTTATTGTGTGTGTCTCTGAACATAACCAGGTAGGTAGTTAACATTGAATATAAATAACTGGGGCTCAAAAAGTAACAGTTAATTGATATTTAGTAGTAAAATTTTCAAAATTAGTTCAGAGAGTAAGGAACATTTGAAAGACAGAAATTTATTGCAAAGATGAATGACTGCTAAACAAAAGATCTGGAGTTTTGTCCTGACTCTATTCCAGACCTGGCTATTGGTTCTTGGGGAAAGTATGTCGATCCTTTCACTTCCTTTTCTATATATAAAATAACAGTACTGGGGTGGATGATACCAGCTCAGAATTTCTCTGGTACAGGCATATGTTAAAATACACTCACTGTTTCTGGCCCTAACACTAACCTAATTTTCTAGATCTCTATTCCATAGGTGAGTTTAGCCAAGCTGAACCATTTCACATCCTCTGAACATCTTAAGTTTTGGCTCCTTTTGTCCCATCATTCCCTCTGCTTGGAATACCCTTCTCCCTCCAACCCTCCATTTCTCCCTGGCAAATTCAGTCCATCCTTTGGATATTCACAGGCTACTCCCTACTTGAGGCTTTACCTATTCACAAGTAAGATCTCTTGCTCTCTCACCTCCTAAACTCCTGAAGCGCTTGTTACCACAGCTCTTAAGCCCTTAGCCATGCTCTACCTTGTAGGAGATTATAAACCTTAAGGGCAGAGACAATCATTTCCTGACTGCCTTAGTTTCATAGGGCTGCTGTAACAAATGACTACAAAAAAAACATATCACCCCTGAGTTCTATAGCTCTGTTTCAACAGACCTAGATATTTCTAAACTGGAAGACAAACCTAAAGTAGGTGAACCTGTTTTTCCTTGAACTCTGATTCAGTTGATCCCTTTAGAGATGCAGGAATCCAAGTTATAATTTCTTCATGTACCTTCTTTGATGCCACCAAGCTGGCATTAGTTCTGGGCAAAGGGCACAGGTGGAAAGGGACTACACCTCTCGAATACAGTCGTAAGTTGCAGTTTTATTCTGGCCCCACTTGCAGAGGTTGGCAATACAGGGACCACATCTGATTTTTTTCCTGCGTAAGCTTTGCTAACCTAACTGGAGATAAGTTTCCAAAAGTTGGAAACCATACTGACTTGTAAGAGAGAAATGCTTTTTTGTGTTCTTAACATTGGAAGAAAACCCAAAAAACAAAACAAAACTCATCCACAAGCTGCCAGAGAGAAAAATCAATATTCAGTTCCTGATCATTTTTACCTTCTTTTTCTCTTTCTTTTCATTTTCCCTTTAGGCCTCTCTGAAAATTATAAATTTTAGGAAGAATTTTTTTCTCAAAGACACAAATTTATTTACCAACCAAAGAGGCCAAGGAACATTTAACTTTTCTGACAGAACCAAAGTGGCTCTTCACCTCCTCACAAGGTTTTTGGTTGGAACGCAAAGTTGGGGCCCAGAGTCTCCCTAAAGACCCTGGCAGGGCAGAGGCCTCCCCTAAGCACTGGGAGGAACAGGCTGAGCTGGGCACTCGCCTGCTTCTGCCACCCACTGCCCTCCAGAGATGCTCTGTAGGTGCCTAGGGTGGCATTCTCAATCTCCCTATCATGGTGCCCCATCAGAGTCCAAAGTATCTTCTTCTCTTGCCCCCAAACTATCTTCTTCCCTTGCCCCCAAAGCATCTTCTTCCCTTGCCCCCAAAGTGTCTTCTTCCCTTTGCCCCCAAAGTTTGGGGTGTGTCTGAGCCACCTCAAACCCCATCCCAAGTAGACCTGTCCTAAAAGATCTCATCATAGTGACCAAGACACCTTATTAATCTTGTAAGGGACTGAAGGAAATATAAAAGATATCAAAATTGTATGTAAATAAGAGACGTACAAATAATTATGTAAAAATAAACTCACACTCCAAAATAGATACCTACAAAAGTTCAATTAAATGAGCCATGAGCACAGCAGTTCAGAGGAAGAAACTTGATTTACGAAAATGTAATAAGAGAACGTGATAGGGGTTCAAAAGTCCAGTTGAACTCTAGGGCTTTTACAACACTGTGAGCATGTGCCTTCCACACCACAGATAGTTTCTGTCTGAAACCCTCTGAGTTTGTGAGCCAAGACTGTTTACTTTGGGAATAGCAAAAGGCAATTAAGGTCCAGGGAATGAGTTTTTCTTGGCCCTTGGAGCATGTCTGGGAAAGGGGATCAAGGAGGTAATGGTCTCCTACGTCTCTTGAGTTTTCTTTATTCAGATGTATTCTGATAAA
This sequence comes from Stenella coeruleoalba, assembly GCF_951394435.1. Lineage (NCBI taxonomy): Eukaryota > Metazoa > Chordata > Mammalia > Artiodactyla > Delphinidae > Stenella > Stenella coeruleoalba. Next base: position 29,570,131 of record NC_137149.1, on the reverse strand, counting down.
CTTCCCCTGTTTACGCTCAACACACAGAATTATCTGGTAGTACAAAGATGTATTTGAGATATAAATGAAAACCTAAAGAAAATCATTTGATAATGAAAGCAATTTCTCATTATTGCTATTAAGATCAAAGTGCCCCTGGAGGACAATTGGGCAATCTGCAGGCTAAGGTAAGCCTAGGGCTACTTTAACATTATTATTAGGATTCTCTCTCTCTCTATATATATATGTATGTATGTATGTATTAATGAACTTGCTGTTAGGAAATTGCATTTACTCATTATCTGTGTTAGTAGAAAAGAGGAGATGCATGGAAATATATAATGATGAATATATTTCCTTGAATTACAAAGAAATACCCAGACCCTCTCCTACTATCCCTCTGATAAATACTGGTCCAAACTATGAAGGAGGCCTCAAAAAAGGCCTGAGTCTCAGTGAGTCCCTTTCCCACCACGATCCAAATCTCACCTGTCAGAGGCACGTGGCAGGACAGGAGACTGTGGCTCAGCCTTTCTCTCATGTAAGGTTTAGGAGGGTCTTTACCACCTTATAACTTGGGCTAAAACAGTGAATACTGATTAAACTCCTAAAGACTATCTTTTCAGCCTGTTCCAGAGCAAATAACCTAAAGGAACAAAAACAAAAACAAAAAAGCCTCAAATATCTTGATTATAATGAAACTATGAAGAGTATTCTATCTCGTCTCAGTATTAATAATTGTGTCATCTTAGGTAATTGATTTATTATAAAGAATAATGTGAATTATATCTTCACTGTTAGAAAACTTGGGGGCAAATCTGGGACTCACCCTTGTAGCAAGTTTTTAGCTTAATATAATACACATTTTAAATCTTATTCCCATCTCCATCTTATAATCTCACCCTTATTACCTAGGAGGCAGGGTTCCCAGGGCCATTATGTATAATTTAAGTTTATAGGCAACATCCCTTTCGTGATTAACTTGTAATAGGATACAAAGATTCGTCCCTATTACACTTTGGGAAACCCCTTAATTCCATGTGGACCCTGTCAATCATGGGGCTGCACAATTCTCTCTCTTACCTATATTTCCTTCTCTGAAAATGAGGATTAAATACACTAAACGGCTTAATGGATAATCTATGTAATGTGACTAGCACAGCGCCTGGGAAAATAACAGGCATGATAATCACATTATGCCCTTTCCTCACGTCCCTGCAGCACAAGAGAGGTGTAGAAGATAAGAAAGGCAAGCCACTACCATGCTAGAACTGGGGAAATACTGGGGTCTGGAGAGGTTGAGTGGCTTGTGCAAAGGTATTTGTTCTCAGAGCCTGTTCATTTAGAAACAGGGAAAGCCTCATACTGGAAATCACTGGTGCTCGTGACTTAGCAAAGTTTCCTCCAAGAGAACAGTAAACTGAGCTTTAGCTATGATCTGGGAGAGCAACTGCCACCCTGTCAACTTTCATGACCTCCAGGGCCACTTGGTGTATTTAGATCCATGAGCTCCACAAACATTACGTTCTTTAAAAAAAGAAAAGCAAACCCCCCACAGTTTTATTGTAAAGCAATATAACATTATTAAAGAAAAAAAAAACTGGTTGGAGGATACCTCTCATAAGGTCTGCCTGCTAACAGACTCTGTGTTTGTCCCTTGCTACCTGGGTGACCTGGGCAAATTATTTATCTGTCTGTGCAATGTTCTCATCTAAAAAAAGAAAAAAGAATAACAGTACCTACTTCATAGGACTGGTAATGAGGATTTGTGAAAGGGACCAGGAACAGTGAGCAACACATACATGTTTGGTAAATAAAGAAAAATAAAAGCAATAACTCTCTGGTGTAGAATAGTGACATCTGGGCTGAGACTTGAAGGAATTTATTTTGCAGAAAAGGTAAGAAGGCATTCCAATTTCTAATTGGAAAGAAAAGCACTTGCAAAGACATGGAAACACGATGATGATGATGGTGATGACCATGATAATGATAATAATAGAAAACCAACTACTGAAGATAGACTATGTACCAGACCCTTTATATACTGTACCTCCTTTAACCTTATTAACAACTCTGCAGTGCAGGTTTTACAATATAGTTAAGAACCCTAAGGTTTAGATAAAATGATGAGAGGCAGAAACAGGCACACAATTCCAAGTCTGGCTGAAGTTTTTGCCCATGCTTGGAGAATTTCAGTTTCCCTTAAACCTTGGGTACAGGAGGCAGAATGTCGGGAGATAAGCTAGAAAGCTGGCCAGAAGACAAATCTTTCGTTGTTGTTGTTTGTTTTTCTTTTTCATCTTTGTTAGTTTAGTGCCTTTATTTTTTTTTTAATCTTTATTGGAGTAGAGTTGATTTACAATGTTGTGTTAGTTGCAGGTGCACAGCAAAGTGAATCAGTTATACATGTACATATATCCACTCTGTTTTAGATTCTTTTACCATACAGGTCATTACAGAGTATTGAGTAGAGTTCGCTGTGCTACACAGTAGGTCCTTATTAGTTATCTATTTTATATATAGTAGTGTGTATGTGTCAATCCCAATCTCCCAACTTATTCCTCCCCTACCCTCCCCGCTGGTAACCATAAGTTTGTTTTCTACATATGTTTCTGTTTTGTAAATAGGTTCATTTGTAACATTTTTTAGATTCCTCATATAAGTGATCTCATATGATATTTGTCGTTCTCTGTCTGACTTCACACAGTATGACAATCTCTAGGTCCATCCATGTTGCTACAAGTGGCATTACTTCATTCCTTTTTATGGCTGAGTAATACTCCATTGTATATATGTACCTCACCTTCTTTATTCATTCATCTGTTGATGGACATTTAGGTTGCTTCCATGTCTTGGCTATTGTATCAGTGCTGCTATGAACATTGGGGTGCATGTATCTTTTCGAAATATATCTCTGGATATATTCCCTGTAGTGGGTATTGCTGGATCATATGGTAGCTCTATGTTTAGTTTTTTCAGGAACCTCCCTACTGTTCTCCACAGTGTCTGTACCAATTTACATTCCCACCAATGGTGTAGGAGGGTTCCCTTTTTTCCACACCCTCTCCAGCATTTATTGTTTGTAGACTTGATGATGGCCATTCTGACTGGTGTGAGGTGATATCTCATTGCAGTTTTGATTTGCATTTCTCTAATAATTAGCAATATTGAGCATTTTTTCATGTGTCTCTTGGTCATCTGTATGTCTTCTTCGAAGAAATGCAAAAGCCAAATCTTAAAGGATTCTGTGGGTCATTTTGATTTTAAGCAATTTGTACCTTATTCTTTATATAATGAGGAGCTTCTGAGGAATTTGTCTGCTACGGAGTAATATAAGTTTTGCAATTTTGAACAATTATAGAGTCAAGAAAGCGTTGTGGAGGATGGATTTTTAAAACAGTAGTCTGGTTTGATAGAGCAATTCCACTGTTATTGAGTATATACCCAAGAGATGTGAAAAAAAGTGTTCAAAGAGAAACTTGTACACGAATGTTCATAGCAGCATTATTCATAATAGCTCCAAAGTGGAAGCAACACAAATGTCCATTAACTGGTGAACAGATAAACAAAATATGGTATTTCCTTCAATGGAATATTATTCATTCAGAAAAAAGAATGAAGTAGTGATACATGCTATAACATGGATGAATCTTGGAAATATTATGCTGAATGTTAGACTCCAGTCACAAAAGATCTCATGTTATATGATTCTATCTATATAAAATGTCCACAATAGGCTAATATACAGAGACAGGATTAGACTGGTGGTTACCTAGTGCTGGGAAGCATAGGTGTCAGGGTGAGAGCTAAAAGGTATGGGGTTTCTTTTGGGGGATGATGGAAATGTTCTATTGACTGTAGTGATGGTTTATATAACTCTGTGAATATACCAAAAACCATTGAATTGTATACTTTAAATGAGTGAGTTATAAGGTATGTGAATTATGTATCAATAACGCTATTACAAAAAGAAAAAAAAAATAGACAGGCTGGATACCAGCATTCAGAAGGGGAGTGTTGTGGAGGAGAGAACTAATATTTTGGATAGCCCTAACAAATGACAAGCAGGGAATAAATCTTTTCACATAGATTATCTCATTTACTTTAATTCCTACAACATTCTCATGCAATAAGATTTTTTAAAATCTTCAATTCACAAAAGTACAAAACTAGGCTCTTTGTGACTCTGTCCTTGGCATTTTCTGGAACATAATGCTTCCATGTGGATCCCTCCCCAGAAAGCTTATTTATTTTGTCCTTCATTGGGTTTTTATTTATTGCTTTTTTCTTTCTCTATTCTAATGAGTTGTTGTTTTCAATGGTCACTCGAGGTTCTTTTCTAGGGCATTGCCCCATTCAAAGCATATCATTATTCATTCAGACTTTGGTGTTCGCATACAGATGAAATCCTCTGATACTATGCTAAAAGGAGTTTTGGTTTTCTTATAGTTTGTGAAATAATTTTCTGTTGTCCTACATATGAATGGGCCCAGCATTCTTTGATCATTTTTCTTTCCTTCCAGATTATGAGTGCCATCAGAGGTGAAATAATTGCAAACAATTACAATGCAGTGTAAACGGGTAGTAGGGGTTATAATAGATCGCTCCTTCACTTACTATGTTCCAGGCACTGCTCTAAGCTCTTTACGCATATTATCTCAGATAGGAACTCAATAAATATTTGTGGAATGAATGTTGTATTTGAAGAAGCTGGAGGCTTTGGAGAGGGATTCAGAGATGACTTTATGTGGCAGAGGATATCTGAGCTGAGTCACTGAGAATTGGTAAAAGCTTACTGTATGTAATGGTAGAGAAATGCATTGTAGACCAAGGAACACTTCTGGGGAAGAACTGAGGTCAAGATCATTGATAGAGAAACCTGAATTTAGTTCCTGCCTGAGTCTCTCACTAACCATGTTATCTAGGATTCCTAAACTCTTCTAGATTCAGTGTTCTCAACTGTAATATAGGATGGACAGAACCTATCTTTTAGGGGTGTTGTATAAAGAGTTTAGAAGAGTATCAGGCATAGAATTCTAAGTGTACATTAAACATTCTTCTTAAACCTCAAATTAGATTTTCTAGATATATCTTCCTGCTCCTGAAACACTTTAGTGACTAGGAAACATATCTCCTTGGGAAACATGCCTATTTTTACACCCATCTATTTTTAGTAGATAGAAAAGGCTCAGTAGTAGTTATTATTATTTCCAAGCACGGCAGTTGTCTGGAAAGAATGGATTAAGGGTATCAGTGATGAGGTGGAGACAAAACAAAACAAGAGCTGGTAAGGTGAATGTCTTTGTCTGTCATGTTAAGGGATTATGGTTCCATCCTTTAGGTCAGTGTCAAAAACTAAATGCCTTTAGAAGACAGTTTTCGCTGACAAATGAATGAAGTAAGCAGGCTATTAAAAATTGTGTTATGTTGACCTGGACACACCTTGTATGCATATTAAATAAATTGAAATGGTCTTCACACCTCAAAGGATCTACTTTTTCTCATTTTCTGAATGCATTTCTATTTCAAGTCTATCTTTGCTTTCCCTACTTGAACAGAAACACAGGTATAAAAATATTTCACTTTCCTCTTAATTTAAAAGAAAACAACACCACAAAAGTGGTGATAAATGGTAACCAATACTTGGCCCATGTGGAAAGACAATAAGGCATGGTGGGGATTGTGCTGAACTTGAAAAGTAGGTCCCATCTAAAGAAGGCAGCAGCTGCGCAGCTCTGGCCACCTGTGGCCTTGTTTGAATGCAGGCCAGGGTTGGCCAGATCTTTAATTTCTTAAAAAAAAAAAAAAACTAACAAAAATTTTAATATGAATTGTGTATGACATGTTAAGATTTTTAAACATTGGCCAGAAATTAATTTTCAGTCTGCAGAGGAGGGGAGTCACCAAAGCAGCTTGGGGGGTGGGTCACAGGATCAGATATGGATTTCTGAAAAAGCACTGAGAGACCAAATTAGAGACTGGACTGGGGACTAGAAAAGGATTTTTATGGTTGAAGAGAATAATATTGAAGGCTAATTAAGGTCATGACAAAGTGGAGAAGAGAGCACAGACTTGAGAAAAAAATCTGAAGTGAAACGTTCGAGATTTGGGACTCCTTGGAAGAAAGAAGAACAAGGAATCAAGTGATCCCCTTGTTTCGCTCCTGAATGGTGCCATTAGCTAAATCAAAGTTATGACTAGGCTGACAAGCCTTTTCTACCCCTAATATGGTGTCCAAGAGCCGACTGTGGGAAAGGCAAATGGGAGGAGCAGACCCAAGATGGTACCTCCATGGAGATGGTGAAGGTTCAGAACACAAGCTCTTCTGTATTGGGGGATCAGGAAGGATCTCCCAGAAGAGAAGCTACCAACTAAGAGCTGATGGGTGGGTTGGAGCCCCAAGGCCATTCAGTGTGACTGTTTCCTCTTTAACTCAGGAGAGCCCACAAAGGCTGTCCATCCTTTGCTTACCCTGACTTCTTCCCTTTGTAGCATATGATTCTCTGCCTTTCCTGTCTTGCCCTACTGGGACTCAGTGGGCACCCGAGCTGCACTCTCCACGACTCATAATCCCCTACGAATCTGCCAGAGGCTCCTGCCATACAACCTCCTATTCAATCTGGGGAGGGCCTGGGAAGAGGCAATCCTGTTAGAGCCTCATAGGTTGACACTTTATTAAACAAATCTCTCAGTTGCTCTGATCTCACTTAGGACTTACCAGCCTAATGTAATTTTTCTCTCTAAGCCTTCTCTCTCTGATATTGTGAAGTTCTGTTGGACCTACCTGTGCTCTCACAGGTCACAGAAGATGATGACCCTCTGCTCAGGGAGCGTTTCCTTCCCTCAATGACTGAAGGAGAGGCTCATCCCCTTCCCACCTGTAAGTCATTCAGGAGCAATGCCACCCTTCAGCCCAGATGAGCCCAGAGAGGCACAAAGGTCTAAGCCCTAAAGAAAGGTGACTTCATTTTGTTTCTCTTCTGAGGTGTTTTGAAATAATTCTGCCAATATCCAGTAAACCTCTCTGGCAGTGTGGCAGAATGAGGAAGGGCATGAATGACCCTGAACTTACAAGATTCTTCTCTGGCTTTAAAAGTACCCATATTTCATCCATGTAACTCATCCATGTCTAAGGACACAGGTCCTTTCCTTGGGTGACTGTAAGGCAAAATAATTTGAGTAGAAGTAAGGGTGGATCTACAAGGTACAAGGGGCTTCTGGTTTGGACTTACTGCCATACACAACTGTAAACACAGCGTCAATTTACTGAGTGCTTAATGTGGCAATAGGATAAGCAGCTTACATTTATAATTTCTTTTAATTCTCACAACCAGCTCGTTGTCCTATCTTCATTTTATCGATGACGAAGTTGATGTTCAAAGAGATAAATGACTTACCCAAGGACACAAACTTGAAAAGTATGAAACTTGGGATTCCAATTCAAGCCCTTTTGCATCAAAAGATTATGTTTTATTTCTTCCATGACAACATGCATGCTAAAAATGTATTCCTCATTTACTTATTCAGTCATTTTACATTCACAGCGTATCTGCCAAGTGTGGAGCACTGTTCTAGATACTGGTTTTTTGGAGATAAAGAGCTTCGCCTGCTGCATCTGGGTGATTTGATATTAAATCTCCTCAAATAGGCAAGACCAGTGGTTGCCAAATGTTTTATTGTACATTTCTGTCAGTTAAAAAAAAATTAGTGGGCATTCCTCTCATATATATTTCTTTTTTAAAAATTATATACAGGTACGACTGGTACATATTATGTTCATTTTATAAAATATTAAAAATATCAAAATTTAAAACAAGAGGAAAAATATAAACATAAATTAGATTTTTAAAGTTTTAAAACTTACTTTATGCACACCAAACAGGTACTGCATGCCCCACTTTGGAGACTCTGAACCAGAATGTGAAGCCCACAGTATTTCATGCATTACTCCTGAGGAATTCATGATCCAGTTGGTATATGCTCTGCAGTACATGTTATAAAGGAAGAATTTAGGGTTGCCTGGGAAAATCAAGAAAGGCTTTATGAAACAGGTGACATTTGCACTGAATTCTGGAGGATGTAAGAGAGATGGCAAGTGAAAGAACAGCATGTACAAAACCATGCATTTGTGAAGACCTGGTGTATGGGAGGAGAATTAAAAATTTAGCGTGTAACTAGAACCCTGGGCGTGGGGAGAAACAAAGCTGGTGAAGTAATTTGGGGTCAGATAATGAAAAGTTGTTTGTGTCATGCTATACTCTCGGACTTTATACCTTAGGTAACAGGGAACCGTTGACCGTAAGTGGAAAGAGTTGGTAAATTATTACCATGGTCTGAGGGAAAAGATATTAAAGGCATGAACTAATGTAGTGACAACCGGGTGGGAGAAGGAGATGGATTCAAGAACCGTAACTGAATTTAGATAGGAATGGCTTCCTTGTTGAATGGGTGTGGTATGAGGAAGAGGGAGAAATTGAGCAAGAAACCAGGGTTTCTACTGGGAGTGCAGCGGAGAGTGACTCCAGTGGCTGACACAAGGGAACTTCTGTCCCACTTTTCAGGGAGCAGTGTGGTAGAGTGGAGAAAGCACAGCCTCTGGAATCAGAGCAACTGAAGTTTAAATCCCTGCTGCATCACTGTCTGTCTCGTGTGATCTAAGCAGTGTGCTCTCTCTCTGACTCACACTCACATCTCTACAACTGGTACACACTGGTGCTCTGTGGCAACAAGTCCCTGGAGAAAAATTGCCTTAAGCAACTGAATCAGTAGGCTCTGATATTTCAGCCCTTGGGAAATACTTGTCTCATGGCCGCAGAGATAAATTACTGTCAACTGAGTGGCTTAAAACAACAGAAGTCTATTTTCTCACAGACCTAGAGGCCAGGAGTTCAAAATCAGTATCACTGGGCCAAAATCAAGGTGTCATCAGGGCCATGCTCCCTCTGGAGGCTATAGGGGAGGATCTCTTCCTTAGTTCTTCCAACTTTTGATGGCTGCTGGCATTCCTTGGTTTGTGGCAGCATCACTCTAATCTTTGAGGCCAAATCTTCAAATCTCTATCTTCATATCACCTTCTCCTCTATATATCTGTGTTAAATCTCCCTCTGCCTCCCTCTAATAAGGATACACGTGATTGCCTTCAGGGCCCACCTGGATAAACAAGGATAATCTCTCCATCTCAATATCCTTAATTTAATCAAATCCGTGAAGACTTTTTTTTTTTTTTTGCCATATAAGGTAACATTGATAGGTTCCACGCATTAGGACCTGATATCTTCGGGTGGCCATTGTTTAGTCCATTGCAGCATTTTATTTAGTATTTGTAGAGTTTTCAGATTTTATGTGATACAAGCCAGAGTGGCTTTCTTCCTGGATTTTTTTTTGGCGGGGGCGGGGGTTGGAGAGAATGAATAAACTTGGGGAAAGCACAGGTTTTGAAATACTTTCAAGATCAAATGAGCCCTACACGTCAGACTCTTTTTCTCCTTTCCTGGAATATCACATGATTGGAAATTCGTCAATGTGTGGCTACAGCTCATGAATAAATGGAAACTGTACGCTTAATCATTTCATTGATATTCAAAGTTGCCAGGTAACACTACTTGCATTTCCTCTGCTTTCAATAGATTTCCTTAAAATAGTTTATTTCCCAAAGAGGGCAACTTCCATCATGTTTTTCTGGCACTGTATAATTTTAGAATGCACAAATATATTAGGGCTGTGACACAGTCCTATCACAGTATCTATCTGTGATAGATACTGAAGAATGGCCTTCTCAGGCCCATTCCACTCTCCTTTTAGAGTGCCTTTATGTAAACTCGAGACTGGAAAACTGAAAACTATGTTGACCACTCTCCTTTGTATCTGTAATCTGGATGCAAATTAGGTTCTGTCTATCAGATGCAGTCGTAACACATTTGGAAGGAGGAAGGTTGTGAAGAAAACCTGCTTTTCCCTACTGTACACTTAATTCTCAATACTTCACTTCTGATACCAGATGTGTAGGTTTTTCCACACTGAGCAATTTTCCAATTCTCTGTAGACGCCAACTGGGTGTCCCACAATTTAATTCAGTTTTGACACTGTCTACCTGGAGATAGCAACAGCTCCCACAGGTTAAGGGCTCAGTCCTACAAGACTCCCCCACCCCACTTTCCCAGTTCAGATGCCAATCACAAGTCCAGGTTATCACCTGTGCTTTTGAGCCACCTGCCACAAATTGGACGTTCCCACAACCCTCTCCTTAGGTTTAATAATATGCTAGAGTGACTCAAAGAACCGAGGAAAATATTTTACTTACTAGATACTAGTTTATCATAAAGGATTCAACTCAGGAACAGCCAGATGGAAGAGCTTTATAGGGCAAGGTATGGGGGAAGGGCACGGAGCTTTCCAGAGGTCGGGGGATGGGCTGATAGTTCCTCTAATCATGTGGTTGGTTCCCCTGGCAACCAGCCTTCATCCTGAAGCTAACCAAAAGTCACTTCATTAATATAACTCAGGTGTGGCTGAAAGGGGCTTGTTATGACTAATAAAGATATCTTTATCATTTTTATCACTAAGGAAATTCCAAGGGTTTTAGGAGCTCTGTGTCAGGAATGAGGGCAAAAAACAGATATTTCTTATAAATCAATATATTACAGAGTTAGCTAGAAGCCATTTTCCTGCCCTTTTTGGCTCTTATAGCTAGCAGATATTTCTACAGCAGTTTCCCAGGGTCTATTCTTCTGCGTCCTGTGTGTCCATGCATGTGTGGCACAGGCAGCAGCAGCAGTAGCAGCAGTGACTTGATTCCAGTATCCCCATTCCTGGGTCACAGCTGCAGTGGCGTGCTCTTGACTCAATGATTCCAGTGGTGGCCCGGAGATAGTAGCTGTTCCAGCAGATCCATTTCATCCTGTTCTAGGACTCATTCTTAAAGACTCAGCCTAGAGCTCTCTGCATGAGCTATTCCAAAAATTTTAGAATAATTCCCTGTATTTAATTCCTTTCTACTTAAAATAACTACAGTGGTTTGAGTGTGTGTTTCACCGAACACTGACTGACACAGTTGTCAAAGGATGTGGAAGTGAACAGAGATCAATCGATTTCAGGATTCTGCAACCTTAGCCCTAATCTTTAGGGAACATGACTTCATTCCCTCCCACAGTGCATCACCAATATTCTTTTTTTTTACAATAAAATTTATTTATTTATTTATTTTTGGCTGTGTTGGGTCTTTGTTGCTGTGCACGGGATTTCTCTAGTTGCGGTGAGCAGGGGCTACTTTTCATTGCAGTGTGCGGGCTTCTTGGTGTGGTGGCTTCTCTTGTTGCGGAGCACTGGCTCTAGGCATGCAGCCTTTAGTAACTGCAGCACGTGAGCTCAGTAGTTGTGGCTCGCAGGCTCTAGAGCACAGGCTCAGTAGTTGTAGCGCATGGGGCTTAGTTGCTCCACAGCATGTGGGATCTTCCCAGGCCAGGGATCGAACCCTTGTCCCCTGCGTTGGCAGGTGGATTCTCAACCACTGTGCTACTAGGGAAGCCCCCTAATATTCTTTTTTTTAAAAAAAGCTTCAATTAAAATATGAGATGTAATTATGTGATATACAAATTCTAATTTTCCAGGAATAAAATCTTTGGTTTTTTTCTCCAAAACATATAGTAAAAGAATTCTCAAGAAAAAAGAAAACACATAATAAAGAAGAAAATATGTATTATGGTTATTATGTATTATGTGTGGTATTATGTGTGAGCTAAGGCCAATCCAAGTGTTAAGTTTATCAAAGCTCAGACAGCTTATTCATTAATTTGATTTAAAGCACAATCAGCTGGACTTCCCTGGTGGCGCAGCGGTTAAGAATCCACCTGCCAATGCAGGGGACAAGGGTTCGAGCCTTGGTCCGGGAAGATCCCACATGCTATGGAGCAACTAAGCACGTGCACCACAACTACTGAGCACAAGTGCCACAACTACTGAAGCTCACTCGCCTAGGGCTCGAGTGCCGCAACAAGAGAAGCCACTGCAATGAGAAGCCTGTACATCACAATGAAGAGTAGCTTCCGCTCGCCACAACTGGAGAAAGCCTGTGCACAGCAACAAAGACCTAATGCAGCCAAAAATAAATTAATTAATTTTAAAAAATTAATAAAGCACTATCAGCTGATGTGTGAAATAGTAATTGTTGGCTTTAATTATATGCATTAACTGATAAAATGTTGCAGTTTTCTGGTTGTTCTAGGATACTGCAAACAAGCTGACTAAATGTTAAAAATATTCTATAGCCTACTAAATAGCAGAGGAGTTTCAAACATGGTCTTAACATTTGCTTTGAAATATGCTGAGTAATTTGAGGGTCTCTAGAAGATTCCTCTACTACAAATGATCTTCATTAAAATTTTTGGAACTTTAGCATTAAAAATTAATTAGTTTATGCTAAACTTTACTCTTTAGGTATTATGCTGGAGTATGAGGCAGGCTAGAGGGTAGGGCAACTGTATGTAGATTTATGTTGAGATGCTAGTAATTGTTCAGTTCAGGTAAGACTGGGCTCAGAACTAATAATTAAATGAAATTTGTATCTAGCTGGACCTAAAGTTGGATATGAAAGCTAACTATAAGTATAGAGTAGAAGTTCTAGAGGGGGCATCTTAAGTAGTGGTGTGTACCAAACAAAAATTTAAATTCAGACAGTGGAATTCTAAAGCACTGAGGGCTTGACAATAAAGTGTTGAAGACAATAGTTCCAGAATTTTGGGACACATTTTAGGCCAGTGGATAAAAAGCACTCCCAACATTCTTCCTTCCCATATGCAAAGCAGACATCATACATTGATCAGTCTGCAATTGTTCTAAATTGAGTCTTCAGTTCTTTTAAATATAATACTCTTAGCAGCCACTACCAATAAATAGATGTAAGAGGGCATGGCAGGGACTGTTGATTTCCTATGCAACAGCCGTTCTTCCTTTCTTCTTTACTAAAGAGACTTCCTCCCATGACAGAGGATGAAAATACAATGACAGATAATTTCTTAGGATTCTTATTCAAAGGCATGAACATGGGTCCTACTGGGCTTCTTGGAAAGTATTGGAAGAAACACCCTTCTTCAGCTGGATGTTGGTATATCTACAAGGGACGATACCTGAAATGTGCCAGCCATGGTGTATCCAGGAAGGGTCTAAATCAATCTGATGTGGATGGCAAAATAGGAAGATAAAAAGACTCTACTCTTTGAAGATTTTTTTAAGCCACTGAACCGATTCTGGGATTGCTTTCCTCCGGATCTCCCGTTTTGTGAGAAAATGAATAAATCATAAATATCTGAGTAAACACAATCTTTTTTTCATCTCACTTCCCTAAAATATATAATACTGCTGACACCAAAAATTATAACATTGCCACGTCGAGTTTATAATGTATGCAGATGTAATACATATGATGACTATAGAATACAGAAGATGGGGCAGTATATGGATCTATATGGTTATAAGGTTTCTGTATTTTACATCAAGTCATCAAGTGGTACAATATTAGCACTAGATTTACCACAAAAGGTTAAGGATGTATATTGTAATCCTTATTATAACCATTAAAAATTAATGCAAAGAGATATAGCTTATAAGTCCATAGATAGATTAACATGGAATTCTAAAAAATATTCAAACTATTCAAAAGAAAACAGAAAATGTGAAACAGAAAGGTAAACAACCAAACAAAAAACAGCAGGGTAAAACAGAACACAGTAAAATGATCTACGTAAACTTAACCATGTTGATAATTATATTAAATGCTATTAATCAAAATACTCCAATGAAAAAGCAGAGATTTTCCAAATGGATTAAAAAGCAAGACTGGACTATATGCCATGTACTGCAGATGCACTGTAAGTATAAAGCTACAGATAGGTTGACAATAAATGCATAGCAAAAGGTATACCATTTATGCAGTAAGCATACAAAAGATGGAATGGTTATATTACTATTGGTTGTGTTAGGCTTCAGGACAATGAGTATTATCAGAAATAAAGAGGGATATTTCATAATGATAAAAGGGTCAATTCATTAAGAAGACATAATAATAATTTTATAGCACCTAATAACAGAATGGATCACAAAATCAAATCCAACTGAATGCTGTATACAATGAACATACCTACAAAAAAGTAATTTAGAAAGGTTAAAAACAAAAGAATACATAAAATTATAACAGATAAATGTGAACAAAAAGAGAATAGGGACTGTGATCTTAATGTAAGACAAAATATAACTGAGATTTTAAGTAGTGTACTTTATAATGCTAAAGATTTTCATGAAGATATAGAAGTAGTGAATATCCATGCATATAATAGAATAGCCACAATATTCATTAAGTCAAGATTAGGGGGAAGAAAGGAGAACTAGACAGAAATACATTAATAATGATAGATGTTAACCTCAGTTAAAAATGTAACAATTGGACAAAGAAATAAGGATATAAAATATTTAAATACCATATCAGACGTTAGAACTAGAGAATACAAATGCCCATAGTAAAGTCACAAAATATGATTATATGTTAGGCTTCCAAAGCATACTCCATAAGTATACCCCAATGAGAAGATGAAGAAGAATATGCTCAAGGAAAGAGGACACTGTTGACTTAAACATTTATTTCTTAAAAATAAATATCCTTTTACATGTAGCTGTCCAGTTTTCCCAGCACCACTTATTGAGGAGGCTGTCTTTTCTCCACTGTATATTCCTGCCTCCTTTGTCATATATTAGGTGACCACAGGTGCATGGGTTTTATCCCTGGGCTTTCTATCCTGTTCTATATTTCTGTGCCAGTACCATACTGTCTTGATCATTGTAGCTTTGTACTATAGTCTGAAGGCTGGGAGCCTGATTCCTCCAGCTCCATTTTTCTTTCTCAAGATTGCTTTGGCTATTCGGGACCTTTTGTGTTTCCATATAAATTGTAAAATTTCTTGTTCTAGTTCTGTGAAAAATGCCATTGGTAATTTGATAGGAATTGCACTGAACCTGTAGATTGCTTTGGGGAGTATAGTCATCTTCACAATATTGATTCTTTCAATCCAAGAACACGGTATATCTCTCCATCTGTTTGTATTGTCTTTGATTTCTTTCATCAGTGTCTTATAGTTTTCTGCATACAGGTCTTTTGCCTCCTTAGGTAGGTTTATTCCTAGGTATTTTATTCTTTTTGTTACAATGGTGAATGGGATTGTTTTCTTAATTTCTCTTTCAGATCTTTCATTGTTAGTGTATAAGAACACAAGAGATTTCTGTGTTATTAACTTTGTATCCTGCAATTTTACTAAATTCATTGATTAGCTCTAGTAGTTTTCTGGTGGCATCTTTAGGATTTTCTATGATAGTATCATGTCATCTGCAAACAGTGACAGTTTTACTTCTTCTTTTCCAATTTGGATTCCTTTTATTTCTTTTTCTTCTCTGAGTGATGTGGCTAGGACTTCCAAAACTATGTTGAAAGAATGAAATTAGAAAACTCCCTAACACCATACACAAAAATAAACTCAAAATGGATTAAAGACCTAAATGCAAGGCCAGACACTATAAAACTCTTAGAGGAAAACATAGGCAGAACACTCTTTGACCTAAATCTCAGCAAGACCTTTTTTGATCCACCACCTAGAGAATGAAAATAAAAACAAAAATAAACAAATGGGACCTAATGAAACTTAAACCCTTTGCACAGCAAAGGAAACCACAAACAAGACGAAAAGAAAACCCTCAGAATGGGAGAAAATATTTGCAAACAAAGCAACTGACAAAGGATTAATCTCCAAATACAAACAGCTCATGCAGCTCAATATCAAAAAAACAAACAACTAAATCCAAAAATAGGTGGAAGACCTAAATAGACATTTCTCCAAAGAAGACATACCGATGGCCAAAAGGCACATGAAAAGATGCTCAACATCACTAATTATTATAAAAATGCAAATCAAAACTACAATGAGGGCTTCCTTGGTGGCGCAGTGGTTGAGAATCTGCCTGCCAATGCAGGGGACACGGGTTCGAGCCCTGGTCTGGGAAGATCACACATGCCACGGAGCAACTGGGCCTGTGAGCCACAACTACTGAGCCTGTACATCTGGAGCCTGTGCTCCGCAACAAGAGAGGCCGCAACAGTGAGAGGCCCGCGCACCGCGATGAAGAGTGGCCCCCGCTCACCGCAACTAGAGAAAGCCCTCGCACAGAAACAAAGACCCAACACAGCCAAAAATAAATAAATAAATAAATAAATTTATAAAAAAACAAACAAACAAAAAACTACAATGAGGTGTCACCTACACTGGTCAGAATAGCCATCATCAAAAAATCTACAAACAATAAATGCTGGAGAGGGTGTGGAGAAAAGGGAACCCTATTGCACTGTTGGTGGGAATGCAAATTGATACAGCCACTACGGAGAACAGTATGGAGGTTCCTGAAAAAACTAAAAATATAATTACCATATGGCCCAGCAATCCCCCTACTGGGCATATACCCAGAGAAAACCATAATTCAAAAAGACACATGCACCCCAGTGTTCATTGCAGCACTATTTACAATAGCCAGGACATGGAAGCAACCTAAATGTCCATCAACAGAGGAATGGATAAAGAATATGTGGTACATATATACAATGGAATATTACTCAGGAAGGAAATTGGGTCATTTGCAGAGATGTGGATGGACCTAGAGACTGTCATACAGAGTGAAGTAAGTCAGAAAGAGAAAAAGAAGTATCGCATATTAACGCATATATGTGGAATCTAGAAAAATTGTATAGAGATCGTATTTGCAAAGCAGAAATAGAGACACAGACATAGAGGACAAATGTATGGATACCAAATATATGGATACCAAGGGGAAAGTAGGGGGTGGGATAAATTGGGATTGACATTATATACACTATTGATACTATGTATAAAATAGATAACTAACGAGAACCTACTGTGTAGCACAGGGAACTCCACTCACTGCTCTGTGGTGACCTAAATGGGAAAGGAATCCAAAAAAAGAGAAGATATATATATAAATACGTATAGCTGATTCACTTTGCTCTACAGCACAAAGTAACAACATTGTAAAGCAACTATACTCCAATAAAAATTAATAAAACATAGATATCCTATGGAAAAGATAGAAAAGAAATAAAATGATAAATTTTATAGGAAAAGTGTGCCAGTCAGTGTGGGATAAACAATATATAAACAAGATTCTTGTTCTCAAGAAGTTTGTAATCTAAAATGGGAGAGAGATAAGAGCCTTTCAAATACAAGTCAACAAATGAAATGTGCTATGAGAACAAGGTAAATATGTACTCTGAGAGCACAGAGGGGAGCACAACTCCTCATTCATGGAGGGGAAGCTTGAGGTAGGCTTTTCCTTAGTCCAGGCTCTCCCAGAAGCCAACTCTGAGATAAGGATTTAAGAAGTAATTTTAGAGAACACAGGTAGGGGAAAGGGAAATGTGTCAGGGAAGAGAAGGAAGCCAGTACAACGTGTGTAAAGAGAAATTAGGGCTCAATCCCGGAGGGAACTCCCATTGAGAGACAGTGAACCATGTTACTCACAGTTGTTCCACCTGGAGAGTGAGGCGTTGCGGTATTTATCCACCACCTCTGTTCATCGATTGAGGGTTGCTTCCTGAGGTATTAACTCATCAGTACTTATGGCCTGCCCCCCAAGTGAGGCATACTTCTGTGGTCTGACAGTCACGGGTGCTGAGGGGATGTAAATGGGGTAATAATAGCATCTCCTGTCATATTGAAGGTTGAATAAGGATTCTCCACGTAAACACTACTTGTTGATTTAATGGATGGGTGGATGGATGGATGAATGGATGGATGGGTGGGTGAGTGGGATGGATGGAAAGGAACACTCATGTGGGATAAAAAAATGAAATGGAATTGAAATAGTATTGTGGACTTTTGAGCTCATGCCTTTTTCTTATTTATAGAGATCTTTATGTATTAAGTATTAACTATTTTGGGTCATATATACCACAAATATTTTCCCTAGTTATCATTATCTCAATTTTCACTAAACTGATTTTAGACTTCATAGGTTATTTTAAATGAAACACAAGAATTTCTATTCATGGAGGAGAAAAGAAATCCAAGAGCAGTGGAAAAATAAACCGGGGGTTATTTTGTTTGGGTGGTTCGCATGAAAGACACATTGCTATGAACTTACTTGATTTGGTAGTATACTTTTATCAATTCAGAGTGTGTACAGTGTTATGTATATGATTCAGAAGGATTTCTGCACCTGCAGAATTGTAACCATGTAAGATGTATACTATTTTGCCTTTTTACCTCCTAGTGTAAATAAAACACTTATTTAATAAAATCCAGTGCTCAAATGCCATTCTCCAATTCCTTTCTACCTGCATACCATTTTTGCACACTGAGTGCATATATAATGGTGTATATTTCTACATGATTTAAAAATATGATACACCTGGTCTGTTGATAGAATTCAGAAGAATTCCAAGCAGAAATTCTATAGTATAAAAACGTTGTTTTAGCAGGTAATACCAGTAAAGCAGAAGTAGATATCTTCTTATAGCTCACAGCTGCTCATCTGGAAAGTCTTTTTAATAGTGATATAAGATGACTAATTAAGCCTTTTATAATCTAAGCATTCTGGGTTTCCCACCACCACTATTAACTAATAACTTTACCCAAGTTTCCAGTGACTTGATTATTTATTTTTCTTTAGGATCATTTTGTCCTTTCACGAGGGGTTAGCTTGTTGTCACTAAATATGAACTCATAAACCTATATACTCTTTAGTAAAATAGCAGTAACATCTCTCCTATAGAGTTGAGGAGAAAACAACTGTAAAGGTTAGGTTTCTAAATATTTTTGAAAATCTGAGGATGATTATGGTCTTTCTGCTGTTGTACAATTGTCTCACCATTGTAGTTGGGGGTGGGAGTGGGTGCAGGTAATTGGCCTCTTTAGTGAACAGATCTTTGGGTGGAGAGGAATTGGACCCTAGGAGCTATATGTAAGACACTACAACTGAAGTGCCTCTTCTGCCCCCAGACCTGCTTTAAATGATGAGATTCTGAACTTTGACCTGATGCTGTAAATGAAATGGGATGAGAATTTCGGAAGCCTTGGGAAGGAGTAAGTGTATGTTGCGTGTAGGAGGAATTTATATAGTATGTCAGAATGCATTCTGTGGTGGCTTTTAAATATGTTCAAAGTCTTAGCTACTCCTCCCTTTAAGAGGTGAAGCTTAATTTCCCTCTTCTTGAATATGGTCTGGATTTAGTGGCTCTCTCCTAATGAATATGATAAAGCAGAAGTGGCAGTATATGGGTTTGGAGACAAGGTCATAAAGGCATTGAGGCTTCCTTTGTGCTATCTCTCTCAGAGGGAAGTTAGCTGCCAGGCCATGAGGACACTCAGGCAGCCTATGGAAAGGTCCACATGGCAAGGAACTGAGGTGTCCTGTCAATAGCATGTGAGGAACTAAGGCCCCTTGTCATTAGCCTTACGAATGAGCCATCAGGTCTTCCAGCCCCAGTTAAGCCTTCAGATGACTGACTGCAGCCCCTGCCAACATCCTTACTGCAATCATATGAAAGACTGAGTCAGAACCACCCAACTAAGCCTCTTCAAATTCTTGACCACAGAATGATAAGAAATGTTTGCCATTTTAACCCATTAAGTTTGGGGATAGTTCACCCAGCAATAGACATCTAATACAATGGTATAGGAGTGATATATCGGTTAAATATGGCCACAGTAATGCTGCGTAACTAACAATTACAGAAATCTCAGTGACATACAACAGTCAGCATTTGTTATGGGCCAGCTGGGGTTCAGCTGATCTGGCTGGGCTTAAGTAGATGGTTCTGTTAGTCTGAGCTAGGCTTGTTCTTGCATCTGGGATGAGCTGGGGGTCTTCCTCATGTCTAATTTGAGGTCAGCAAGCTATTCTAGGCATGTTCTTCTTCAAGGTGTAAGAGGGCAAGCCCAATCATTCATATGACTTTCATGCCTTTGGACATGTCCCATCCACTAACACTGCATAGGTCTAAGCAAGTCACATGCTGGCCCTGAAGTCGGGGGTGGGAGGAGAAATATACTTTGCTTTAGTGAGGAGAGAAACTGCAAAGTCCCATGACAAAAGATGTGGCCATAGGGAGGGTGAAAATTTGGGGCCATTAGAGCCATCTACCACAATTGAGGTGAAGGGAATAAATTTTACAGCAAGTCAGAGATAGTTTGAGAGGAATAAGACCTAGATAATACTGCACGGTATGAAGACCAGGGTAATTCTACCAACAATGAGGCTGCGGTGGTGAAGGTGGTCACACTGCAAAACAAGTTTTCAATCTTGCTGAAAAAAATACTGTCTTGTACATTCATTTCACAGATGAGAAAAAACAAAACAAAAACAAAAACCACACAAAGCCTCCAAAGATAGGCTAACACTTTTAGTTGGAAATTATAAAGGTGACACTGAGCTCAAATTTATATGAGTGAACCCCTTCGCAAATTCCAGGGTCCTAGGAGTATGAGCTATCATAAGCTGTATCAATGTAAGAAAAAGGAATGGGAACATATTCGTTCTGAGTTTCATTTGACTGCACTGGATATGTCTAAATTTTTTTCTTTTTAATTATCAAGGTTAGAGTTTCATGCTCAAATATCCTTTTTCAAACATAAACATCTGCTATGTTTACGTTGGGAAAATAGTCATGTTACTTGGAATAATACAGGTTCCCCTCGCTATTCAAAAGTGGAGCGTTCCTATGAAAACTTTTGTAAGCAGAAATGGCATATAGCGAAGAAGCAATTACCTTAGGACGCATCTTGCTAATGGATGCACAGAACACATTGAGGAAAAAGCACAGATGCTCACAGACACAGTTCAGAGCTATGGTGGCTTGATGCTGAGATGCTGAGTGTAGTTCCTGGGGAGGAGCTGGGCGGGGCCCCTCTCACTACTCAGAGTGCGCGCTGCAGCTAAAACAGCTCCTGCAAAACCAATGCTGAATGGCATTTTCGCTTTTTGCCTTTTTCTGCACAAGTGAAAATCTTTGGATTTCTTTTGGTTAGCAAAAACAGGCACTTATGTAGGTCTTTCATAAAAGTGAAATAGTGTAAAGCGAACTTTCAAAAAGTGGAGGATGCCTGTAATAATCAAATATATCCATATATTTGACTAAGGCAGTCCTTGGAGTTTCAGATAAAAAGGTGTAGTTTACAAATTGAGCAGTTTTGGGAAGATTATATATTAAGTGTTCAAATTAAGCTTTTTTCCCTAATTGAAGTGAAACTTGAACAAGTCCTTTTTGGCCTGTGGCAACCAGCATAAACATAGGCATTCAGGGCTTAAAGGGAAGCAAACAAAAGTGTGGTGTAATTGAACAACAACAACAACAAAAAAAATGGAAAGGAAGGAGAGGTATTGAGCTTGCCCATTTATTTGCATTTTGTTCTTTCCCACCTCAGTTCCCTCATCTGCTAATTGGAGATTGTGTTCTAACTGCTGTTGGTTTTACTGTAGTGCAAGGTAAGCCTGTGCGATGAATTTCCCAAGAGTCATTCACAGGTAGATTCTCTCTCTTTTCCTTTCTCCCATGGAATCAGGAGGCTATATGCTCAGATCTGGAGTAGGCAATGTTTCTTAACCTTTTGATTTGTAAATTTGGACTAGATTATTTTCTCATTTTTTTTCCAACAGAAGAATACAGTAATTAAGTACAGCAGGACTGAGCTG
This sequence comes from Stenella coeruleoalba, assembly GCF_951394435.1. Lineage (NCBI taxonomy): Eukaryota > Metazoa > Chordata > Mammalia > Artiodactyla > Delphinidae > Stenella > Stenella coeruleoalba. The sequence goes on along the minus strand of NC_137149.1, from coordinate 29,548,417 downwards.
GTTCACTGCAACTGGGAACCTTGAGGTTGGGTCTCACCAGGAGTTATCCCAAATCTTATTAATGAGAACCTGTTTTCTCTTTCCATAATAAGGTCTGTTTTAAAAAATTTCCCATGGCTTTATCTTCTCATCTGTACTAAAATGAGATAAATAAACTTAAAGAGGTGGTGAGTTTTACAATGAGTCATCTCTATAAAGGGCTCTTTCATCTACAGTGAAGATTTCATCCTCAAAATTTCAAACAGACCTGGAAAAAAAATACTGTAGGGTATTAGGCAAAAATTATAATTGTTGTGTTATAGTGTTGAAATTATCTGCCTTTTTTTCCCCTCTGGGTTCAAAGTAGTCTAGATTGGGATAACATTATTTTATACCTAAAACACTTTGGGTGAAAGAAATGGCCTTTGAAAAAGGAAGCGGGGTTTAGTTTGAAAGGGCCTCTCTATTTCACATATGTTTGACAAAGGAGATCTAGAATTTCTTGTTTCATGCGAGTATATCACTTGGTATTTAACTCCTATGTTTAAGGATCACTTATCTTCTGAATGTTTCTTTCTTTTTTTCTTTTTGGCCGCCCCAGGCAGCATGTGGGATCTTAGTTTCCCAACCAGGGATTGAACTTGCACCCCCTGCAATGAAAGTGCGGAGTCCCAACCACTGGACCACAAGGGAAGTCCCTGAATGTTTCTTTTTTAAATTCAAGTATAGTTGACATACAATATTATGTTAGTTTCAGGTGTACTACATAATGATTTGACATTTGCAGGCATTATGAAATGATTACCACTACAAGTCTAGTAACCATCTGTCCCCATACAAAGTTATTTCAATATTATTGATCTTATTCCTTATAATGTATATTACATCCCTGTGACTTATTTATTCTATAACTGGAGATTTGTAAGTCTTAATCCCTTTCACCTATTTCTCCCACCCTCCTTCCTTCTGGCAACAACCTGTTTGTTCTCTGTATCTATGAGTCTGTTCTCTTTTTGTCTTGTTTATTTCTGTTTTGTGTTTTAGATTCTGCATATAAGTGAGATCATGAGACATTTGTAGTTTTCTGACTCATTTCACTTAGCATAATCCCTTCCAAGCCCATCCACGTTGCTGCAAATGGAAAACTTTCACTTTTTATGGCTGAGTAGTATTCCGTTGTATATATGTACCACATCTTCTTTATGCATTCATCTATTGATCGACACTTTGGTTGCTTTCATATCTTGGCAGTTGTAGATAATGCTGCTATGAACACTGGGGTGCATGTATCTTTTTGAGTTAGTGTTTTTGTGTGTTTCAGATATATACCCAGGAGTGGAATCACTGGGTCATATGGTAGTTCTAGTTTTAGCTTTTTGAGAAAGCTCCATACTGTTTTCCACAGTGGCTGCACCAGTTTACATTCTCACCAACAGTGTAGGAGGGTTTCCTTTTCCCCATATCCTCACCAAAATTTATTATTTGCTGTCTTTTTGATGATAGCCATTCTGATGGGTGTGAGGTGAAATCTCATTTTGGTTTTGGTTTGCATTTCCCTGGTGATTAGTGACGTTGAGCGCCTTTTCAGTGCCTGTTGGCCATCTGTATGTCTTCTTTGGAGAAATGTCTATTTAGATCCTCTGCCCATTTTTTATCAGATTTTTTTTTTTTTTTGATGTTGAGTTGTATGAGTTCTTTGTATTTTGGGGTATTAACCCACTGTTGGATGTGTCATTTGCTAATATCTTCTCCCATTTGGTAGATGGCCTTTTCGTTTTGTTTGATAGTTTCTTTTGCTGTGCAAAAGCCTTTTAGTTTGATGTAGTCCCATTTATTTACTTTTGCTTTTTTTTACCCTTGCCCAAGGAGACATATCCAAAAAAAAAAAATTACTAACACCGATGTCAAAGAACTTACTGCCTATGTTTTCTTCTAGAAGTTTCATGGTTTCAAGTCTTACTATTAAGTCTTTAATCCATCTTGAATTTTTGTGCATGGTGTGATAGAATATTCTAGTTTGATTCTTCTGTATGTAGCTGTCCAGTTTTCCAAGACCATTTACTGAAAAAGCTGTTTTTTCCCCATTGTATATTCTTGCCTCCTTTGTCATAGATTAATTGCCCATATTAAGAAGTGTTCATTTCTGGGCTCTCTATTCTGTTCCATTAGTCTTCGTGTCTGTTTTATGCCAGTACCACACTGTTTTGATTACTGTCGATTTGTAATACAGTCTGAAGTCAGGGAGCATAATACCTCCAGCTCTGTTCTTCTTTCTCAAGATTGTTTTGTCTATTCTAAGTCTTTTGTGTTTCCATACAAATTTTAGAATTATTTGTTCTAGTTCTGTGAAAAATATCATTGGTATCTTGATAGGTATTGCATTGTACCTGTAGATTGCTTTGCGTATTATGGTCATTTTAACAATATTAATTCTTCCAATTCATAAACATGTTATAACTTTTCATCTGTTTGTGTTATCTTCAGTTTCTTTCATCAATGTCTTATAGCTCTCTGAATACAGGTCTTTTACCACTTTGGTTAGATTTATTCCTAGGTATTTTATTCTTTTTGATGCAATGATAAATGTGACTGCTTTCTTCATTTCCTCTTTCTGACAGTTCATTGTTAGAGGACAGAAATGCAACAGATTTCTGTATGTTAATTTTGTATCCTGCAACTTTACTGAATTCATTGGTTTTTTTGGTGCTGTTTTTAGGATTTTCTTTGTATAGTATCATGTCATCTGCAAACTGTCACAGGTATTACTTCTTCTTTTCCAATTTGGATTTCTTTTATTTCTTTTTGTTGTCTGACTTCCAATAATATGTTGAATAAAAGTGGCAAGAGCTGGCATCCTTGTCCTGTTGCCGATCTTAGAGGAAATGTTTTCATCTTTTCATCATTGAGTATGATATTAGCTGTGGGCTTGCCATAAATGGCCTTTATTATATTGAGGTATGTTCCCTCTATATCCATTTGGGGTTTTTTTTAAAGATTTAAAAAAAATATTTATTATTTATTTATTTTTGGCTGTGTTGGGTCTTAGTTGAGGCACATGGGATCTTTGTTGCAGTGCATGGGCTTCTCTCTAGTTGTGGCATGTGGTTTTTCTCTTCTCTAGTTGTGGCCCACAGGCTCCAGAGCAGGTGGGCTCTGTAGTTGTGGCATGTGGGTTCCAGAGAGCATGGGCACTGTAGTTTGTGGCATGCAGACTCTCTAGTTGAGGCGTGCGAGCTCAGTAGTTGTGGCATGAGAGCCCAACTGCCCCACAGCATGTGGGATCCTACTTCCCCAGCCAGGGATAGAACTCACGTCCCCTGCATTGAAAGGCAGATTCTTTACCACTGGACCACCAGGGAAGTCCCTATATCCATTTTCTTGAGGGTTTTATTATTTTTTTTATCACAAATGGATGTTGAATTCTGTCGAAAGCTTTTTGTGCATCTATTGAGACAATCTTCTATTCTTCAATATGTTAATGTGGTGTATCACACTGATTGATTTAATGATATTGAATCTTCCTTGCATCACTGGGATAAGTCCCACTTGGTCATTGTGTACAATCCTTGTAATGTATTGTTGGATTCAGTTTGCTAATATTTTATTGAGAATTTTAGCATCTATGTTCTTCAGTGATATCGACCTGGTGATTCCTTCTAGTGTATTTTTTATTTCAGTTATTGTATTCTTTATCTGTTTGGTTCTTCTTTTGGAGAGTTCAAAACTATTGGACAATTTTCTAGACCTAAAGTGCCTTAGATCACCTACTTCTTTTCTGTTTCATTCACTGGATTGCTCAGAATGGATGATTTGGCCTGTACCAGATGAACATATAATTTTCAGGCTGTAACTTTTAATTCATACAAAATTGTCCTCAATGTCAGAGCCTGAGCTGCCTTTTGGGGTTATATCTCTTTCTTCTCTATGGGGGAGCTTCAATCTGTGATCCTCTGAGTTACCCAGATGAAAGGCTGTCCTGCATCTCTAAGTCTTTTTTAAGATCCTGAATTTAAGACCAAGATTCATGGAAAAATTGGTCTAGGACATCTGTTTGGATGAAGTTTCTGCCAGCCAATGAAAGGATAACGAGCATTCAGCTTCTCTGTTTGGGACCAAGATTATCCTGATCTCATTCCCTTTAAGCACAATTTTTCTGTGCATCATTTGAAACTGAAAGACAAAAGTGATGGAAAAGGGTCAACTGAAGCTCTTTTCCCAACTATAGTCCTGAGCAGGAATATATTTGGCAAATTATGAATTAAGGCGCTCCCTTAATATTTTGCTAAGTGAACTTTGAAATCCAAGACAGACGTGATGAAAGACCTCTTTCAACAGATGGGATGTTGAGCATGTGTCAGTCAGAGTCCAATCAGGAAAAGAGAAACCGCAACAACTATTTTAACAAAGACAGTTTAATGTGGGGGATCGGTCAAATGGGTTTTGGAAGGAATACAGATAAAACGAAAATAATAAGTTCAGGAAGTAGCTTCATTTTTAGTACAAAGAGAAAAAGATTGGGGTTCTCAAAAACCTAAACACTTGGAGGAAGGGCCCTCAGAACTGCTTGCCTGGTGATTACCTCATTATGAGGCTGGATATAAGAGGTGAAAAAAACCTGGAAACTGGAGCCATCTGCTTCTGGAACCAACAGTGCTACTTGGATAAAGAACCATACTGGGGTGACCCAAGCAGCAATAGAAAGCAAAAGGGAAATGGTGAATTCTTTCTCCCTACTCCTGCCTTCTAGTCTCTCTCTAGTTTCTCCTACTGGCAAAACCTCAAATGAAACCACAGAAGTAGTTTTCGAAGCCCAGTCCCAATATCATAAAGATTAAAGGGGCTAGTTTGAAGCTGAGAGACAACAGATCAATAACTGATAGAGATGCTACATTGGGATGAAAACAGGAGAAAAGAATCTAATGACTGGATTTTAAGGGAGCTGGAGCAGGAGATAATTGTAAATAATTGTAACTGTAAATAAATATTTAGGAAAATCTGTACTAATTGATAATGCTTTTTGGTTTAGGTGTGTGTTTTGCTGGGTTGTGATAAAGCACTGTGATTTTATCTCAATGAGCATGTGATGGAAGCATAGTCTGCCTAAGGGGACCAATCACTGTTGGCTTACTTGTGGATAAAACTAAGAAAGGTAAGGCTTAGCTAAAAGACAGCAATCAAATTAAAGCATAGATACTAAATTGAATAGACCCTCAAAGAATTAGGTTCATTCCTCTTTTTTTTTTCCCCTAAATTAAAAGTAACCAAAAAGGAGTAGGAAATGCAAATTGTAAAGTCTAAGATGATAGTGAACCAGTCCACTCATTCAAGATATATTCATGGAAATGTTTTTGTATTAAAACAAATAATAATAATATGTGACCTCAGACAAAAAAGTCTTTGGTCCTTTTTTCTGATTTGTCATATATGAATTGAACTAAATGGATTCTATCCTCTTTTAGCTTTTAAATGTTCATGCCTATTAAAATGACTACTTTCCCCCCCATATCTGATATCTTAGGTATTTATAGTCCAAGCCAAGCAAACCAGAGATTCTCCTTTAGTTTTGATTTTATCATTCCCAAATCTTTAGATAACAGAATTTAATTAACTGCAGTGGTACCAGAGATTATGAAAGTGATGAGTTAAGAAAAGAACACATGACAACCGAAGAAAGACTCACATTTAATTATCTGGTGTAGCAGGCTCTATACCATTTTTTTTCTATTAAGACAATATATTCAGTGTTTCAATAATCCCAGGTATTTGAAAATCTTTCAATAAGATGACTAGAAAGAAAGACACAAAGTTATTTTAAAAATCAGTTCTTGAACTTTTGAAATAGAAATTCTGGACAGAGAAGAAATCCCATCAGGGTCCTGATATCATCTGCTTGCTTAGATCACTTGCTTGCCTTAAATCACTATTTCTTAAACCTGAGAACCATGGATACCTGAAACTACACCTGCAGACTCCAGTATGACAAATCTATTTTAAGTCATATCATGGACTTATCAAAAAATTGGAGAGGAGTTCATCCTGATGACCTAGCAAGAGTCAGTGCAATTTTCTGCACTATCACAGATGAGTTATTGATTAATTACTTGGTATCTTTGTTGTTGGTATGGAGGAACAGACAAAAAGTCAAAGATGACTTCCCCTATTGCCTTTGTGGATGTCCAGCCAGCTCTTTGTGTTCTCAGTGTGTCAGGTCCACTGATATTAACCAAACCTGTACTGAGTGGGGAGGGAAAGGAAGCATTTGCTTTGCCAGAGTAAGAGAGAGATGTGGGCTTACCTTGGCAAGAGGGTTGGATTTATCAAGACTAGAAGGACTGAGAGGTGGTGGGTTCTGTGATGATCAGTGCACTGGCCTGATGGAGTTGACTGTGTGCATGCCTGGGGACCGGACACTCAGTGTTCCCTTAGTTGGGTGGTAAATGTCCCAGTGGTGAAATTTGCCTCAGAAGGTGCAGACACTTAACCAACTCACTGATGTGGACCGTGTAGACTTGGACAGTGGGCATCTCAGTAGTGATCATAATGGACTGAACATCAGAAGATCTTCCTCACTTTTACCAAATTATATAAATATTAGGGATCTTGTACACTATTAAAGGAGTGGTAGGATCCCCACAGTGACCAATATTGGATTTCCTCCCAACAGATGCTGTTAACATCTAGAGACATCAGTACATGAGCAACAAATTCACACCATACAAATGGTACACAACTGCTGAGGGGAACAGAGCAGTGATCCAATCTAACAGGTTACTGTAGAAAAAGTTTTTTACTAAAAATTCAAAAACCTATTCATAATTATTTCTAAGGCCATACCATGTGGCTAGTATGATATTAGGCACTTAAAATTCATAAATTAATAATAATAATCATAATAGAACTTTGCAGTTTGCAAAATATTTTCACAGTTATCATCTCTACTCATCTTCACAACAATTCTATGAGGTGTCATTGTTCTTCACTTACAAGTAAGAAAGTTGAAGCCCAAAAGGTTACTGAAGCTACTTTGCATAGTTCTAAAGTAAATAAATTCATGAGTTAGGTACTATCAACTATATGTCTTTGGACTCAATACTATTAAAATTCTTGTTTTACAAATAAGAAAACTGAGGCTCAGAAAGATAAAATAACATTTCAGAAGTCCAATAACCCCTTGAATGTGGCAGAATCAGGATCTACGGCTCTAAACTTCACCACTGTAATCAATTCTGGACAAAGAGGGTGAAGGGAAATACTGTGCTAGGAGAAAGAACAGCTATGTGAAGGACTGAAGTGAGAGAGAGAATGTATTCTGCTTCCTGCATCAACTTTTTATTTTGAAAATGTTTTAACTTGGAGACAAGTTAAACAAATAGTTTAATAAGCATCCTTCCCTAAGATCCCCACTTTTAACATTTTGCCACATTTTTTTTTCCGCATCTTTACTGGAGTATAAATGCTTTACAATGTTGGGTCAGTTTCTGCTGTACAACAAAGTGAATCAACTATATGTATACATATATCCCCATATCCCCTCCTTCTTGAGCCTCCCTCCGACCCTCCCTACCCCATCCCTCTAGGTTGTCGTAACAAAGCATCTAGTTGATCTCCTTGTGCTATACAGCAGCTTCCCACTAGCCATCCATGTTACACTTGGTAGTGTATATAGGTCAATGCTACTCTCTCACTTCATCCCAACTTACCCCCCTTACCCCCCATGCCCTCAAATCCATTCTCTACATCTGCATCTTTATTCCTGCCCTTCCACTAGGTTCATCAGTACCACTTTTTAAAATTCCATAAATATGCATTAGCATATGGTATTTGATTTTCCCTTTCTGACTTATTTCACCCTGTATTACAGATTATAGGTCCATCCACCTCACTGCAAATAACTCAATTTCATTCCTTTTTATGGCTGAGTAATATTCCACTGTATATATGTGCCACATCTTTTATTCATCTGTTGATGGACATTTAGGTTGCTTCCATGTCTTGGCTATTGTACATAGTGCTGCAATGAACATTGTGGTACACATATATTTTTGCATTATAGTTTTCTCAGGGTATATGCCCAGGAGTGGGATTGCTGGGTCATATAGTAGCTCTAGTTTTAGTTTCTTAAGGAACTGCCATACTGTTCTCCATAGTGGCTGTATCAATTTACATTCCCACCAACAGTGCAGGAGGGTTTCCTTTTCTCCACACCCTCTCCAGCATTTATTGTTTGTAGATTTTTTGATGATGGCAATTCTGACTGGTGTGAGGTGATACCTCATTATGGTTTTGATTTCCATTTCTCTAATGATTGGTGATGTTGAGCATCTTTTATTTGTTGGACATCTGTATGTCTTCTTTGGAGAAATGTCTATTTAGGTCTTCTGCCCATTTTTGGATTGGGTTGTTTGTTTTGTGATATTGAGCTGCATGAGCTGCTTGTATATTTGGGGGATTAATCCTTTGTCAGTTTCTTCATTTGCAAATATCTTCTCCCATTCGGAGGGCTATCTTTTTGTCTTGTTTATGGTTTCCTTTGCTTTGCAAAAGCTTTGAAGTTTCATTAGGTCCCCTTTATTTTTGTTTTTATTTCCCTTACTCTAGGAAGTGGGTCAAAAAGGGTCTTGCTGGGCTTCCCTGGTGGCACAGTGGTTGAGAGTCCACCTGCCGATGCAGGGGATACAGGTTCGTGCCCCGGTCTGGGAAGATCCCACATACCGTGGAGCGGCTAGGCCCGTGAGCCATGGCTGCTGAGCCTGCGTGTCTGGAGCCTGTGCTCTGCAACGGGAGAGGCCGCAACAGTGAGAGGCCCGCATACTGCAAAAAAAAAAAAAAAAAAAGGATCTTGCTGTGATTTATGTCATACAGTGTTCTGCCTATGCTTTCCTCTAAGAGTTTTATAGTGTCAGGCCTTACATTTAGGTCTTTAATCCATTTTGAGTTTATTTTTGTGTATGATGTTAGGGAGTGTTCTAACTTCATTCTTTTACATGTAGCTGTCCATTTTCCCCAGCATCACTTATTGAAGAGGCTGTCTTTTCTCCATTGTATATACTTGCCTCCTTTGTCAAAGATAAGGTGACCATATGTGCGTCAAAGATAAGGTGACCATATGTGCTCTGGGCTTTCTATCCTGTTCCATTGATCTATATTCCTGTTTTTGTGCTAGTACCCTACTGTCTTGATTACTGTAGCTTTGTAGTATAGTCTGAAGTCAGGGAATCTGATTACTCCGGTTCCGTTTTTCTTGCTTAAGATTGCTTTGGCTATTCGGGGTCTTTTGTGTTTCCATACAAATTGTAAAATTTCTTCTTCTAGTTCTGTGAAAAATGCCATTGGTAACTTGATAGGGATTGCATTGAACCTGTAGATTGCTTTGGGTAGTATAGTCATTTTAACAATACTGATCCTTCCAATCCAGGAGCATAGTATACCTCTCCATCTGTTTATGTTAGCTTTGATTTCTTTCATCAGTGTTTTATAGTTTTCTGAATAAGGACTTTTGTCTCCTTAGGTAGGTTTATTCCTAGGTATTTTATTCTTTTTGTTGCAATAGTAAATGGGATTGTTTGCTTAATTTCTCTGATTTTTCATTGCTAGTGTATAGGAATGCAAGAGATTTCTGTGCATTAATTTTGTATCCTGCAACTTTATCAAATTCACTGATTAGTTCTAGTAGTTTTCTGGTGGCATCTTTAGGATTTTCTATGTATAGTATCATGTCATTGGCAAACAGTGACAGTTTTACTTCTTGTTTTCCAATTTCTATTCCTTTTATTTCTTTTTCTTCTTTGATTGCTGTGGCTAGGACTTCCAATACTATGTTGAATAATAGTGGCAAGAGTTGACATCCTTTTCATGTTCCTGATCTTAGAGGAAAAGCTTTCAGTTTTTCACCATTGAGAATGATGTTTGCTGGGGGTTTGTCATATATGGCTTTTATTATGTTGAGGTAGGTTCCCTCTCTGCTCACTTTCTGGAGAGTTTTTATCACAAATGTGTGTTGAATTCTGTCAAAAGCTTTTTCTGCCTCTATTGAGATGATCATATGGTTTTTATTCTTTAATTTGTTAATATAGTGTATCATATTGATTGTTTTGCATATATTGAAGGATCCTTGGATCCCTGGGGTAAATCCCACTTGATCATAGTGTATGATCCTTTTAATGTGTTGTTGGATTCTGTTTGCTAGTGTCTTGTTGAGGATTTTTGCATCTATGTTCATTGGTGATATTGGTCTATAATTTTCTTTTTTTGTGATATCTTTATCTGTTTTGGTAGCATGGTGATAGTGGCCTCATAGCAGGCGTTTGGGGGTGTCTCTCCCTCTGTAATTTTTTGGAAGAGTTTGAGAAGGATAGGTATTAACTCTTCTCTAAATGTTTGACAGAATTTGCCTGTGAAGCCATCTGGTCTTGGACTTCTGTTTGTTGGAAGATTTTTAATTTTGGTTTCAATTTCATTACCTGTGATTGGTCTGTTTATATTTTCTAATTCTTCCTGGTTCGATCTTGGAAGGTTGTACTTTTCCAAGAATTTGTCCATTTCTTCCTGGTTGTCCATTTTATTGGCATATAGCTGCTTGTCATAGTCTCTTATGATCTTTTGTATTTCTGTGGTGTCCATTGTAAGTTCTCCTTTTTCATTTCTAATTTTATTGATTTGGGTTGTTTTTTTCTTGATGAGTCTGGCTAAAGGTTATCAATTTTGTTTATCATCTCAAAGAACCAACTTTTAGTTTTATTGATCTTTCCTATTGTTTTCTTCATTTCTATTTTGTTTTTCTCTGCTCTGATACTTATGATTTCTTCCTTCTACTAACTTTGGGTTTTCTTTGTTCTTCTTTTTCTAGTTGCTTTAGGTGTAAGGTTAGATTGTTTATGTGAGATTTTTCTTGTTTCTTGAGGTGAGCAGGAATTACTATGAACTTCCCTCTTAGAACTGCCTCTGCTGTGTCCCATAGGTTTTGGATTGTCGTGTCTTCATTGTCATTTGTTTCTAGGTATTTTTGAATTTCTTCTTTGATTTCTTCAGCGATCTCTTGGTTATTTAGCAGCACACTGTTTAGGCTCCATGTATTTGTGATTTTTACTTTTTTTTTCCTGTAACTGATTTCTAACCTATAGAGTTGTGGTTGGAAAAGATACTTGATAAAATTTCAATTTTCTTAAATTTTCCAAGGCTTGATTTGTGACCCAAGATGTGACCTATTCTGGAGAATGTTCCATGTGCACTTGATAAGAAAGTTTATTCTTCTGCTTTCAGGTGTAATGTCCTAAAAATATCAATTAAGTCTATCTGGCCTATTGTGTCATTTAAAGCTTGTGTTTCCTTATTAACTTTCTGTCTGGATGGTCTGTCTATTGCTGTAAGTGGGGTGTTAAAATCTCCCACTATTACTGTGTTACTGTTGATTTCTCCTTTTATGGCTGTTACAATTTGCCTTTTGTATTGAGGTGCTCCTATGTTGGGTGCATAAATATTTGTAATTGTTATGTTTTCTTCTTGGATTGCTCCCTTGATCATTATGTAGCATCCTTTCTTATCTCTTGTAACATTCTTTATTTTAAAGTTTATTTTATCTGATATGAATATTGCTACTCCAGCTTGTGATTTCCATTTGCATGGAATATCTTTTTCCATCCCCTCACTTTCAGTCTGTATGTGTCCCTAGGTCTGAAGTCGGTTTCTTTTAGACAGCATATATATGGTCTTTTTGTTTTGTATCCATTCATCCAGTCTGTGTCTTTTGGTTGGAGCATTTAATTCATTTACATTCAAGGTGATTATCGATATGTATGTTCCTATTACCATTTTCTTTTTGATTTGTGCCTGTTTTTGTGGGTCTTTTTCTTCTCTTGTGTTTCCCACTTAGATAAGTTTCCTTAGCATTTGCTGTAAAGCTGGTTTGGTGGTGCTGAATTCTTGTAGCTTTTGCTTATCTGTAAAGCTTTTGATTTATCCATTGAATCTGAATGAGATCCTTGCAGGATGGAGTAATCTTGGTTGTAGGTTTTTCCCTTTCATCACTTTAAATATGTCCTGCCACTCCCTTCTGGCTTGCAGAGTTTCTGCTGAAAGATCAGCCGATAACCTTATGGGGACTCCCCTGTATGTTATTTGTTGCTTTTCTCTTGCTGCTTTTAATATTTTTTCTTTGTATTTAATTTTTGACAGTTTGATTAATATGTGTCTCGGTGTGTTTCTCCTTGGTTTATCCTCTATGGGACTCTCTGCACTTCCTGGACTTGATTGACTGTTTCCTTTCCCACGTTAGGGACGTTTTCAACTATAATCAAATATTTTCTCAGACCCTTTCTTTTTCTCTTCTTCTTCTGGGACCCCTATAATTCGAATGTTGGTGCATTTAATGTTGTCCCAGAGGTCTCTGAGACTGTCCTCAATTATTTTCATTCTTTTTTCTCAATTCTGCTCCATAGCAGTTATATCCACCATCCTGTCTTCCAGGTCACTTATCCATTCTTCTGCCTCCTCTATTCTGCTATTGATTCCTTCTAGAGTACTTTAAATTTCAGTTATTGTGTTGATCATCACTGTTTGCTTGTTAGTTCTTCTAGATCCTTGTCAAACATTTCTTGTATTTTCTCCCTTCTGTTTCTGAGATTCTGGATCATCCTTACTATCATTAATCTGAATTCTTTTTTAGATAGGTTGCCTATTTCATCTTCATTTATTTGGTCTTGTGGGTTTTTACCTTGCTCCTTCATCTGTAACATTTTTTTTGGTCATTTCATTTTTTTTTTTTTTTTGCTGGGTGGGGCTGTATTCCTGTCTTACTGGTTGTTTGGCCTGAGGCCTCCAGCACTGGAGTTTGAAGGCAGTTGGGTAGAGCCAGATCTTGGTGCTGAGATGAGGACCTCCGGGAAGCCTCACTCTTATCAATATTCCCTGGGTCTGAGGTTCTCTCTTAGTCCAGTGGTTTAGACTCGGCGCTCCCACCATAGGAGCTTGGGCCTGACCTCTGGCTGGGTACCAAAATCGCACAAGCCATGCGGCGCAGCAAAAAAAAAAAAAAAAAAAGAAAGAAAAATAGAGCAGTACAATAGCAAAGAATAAAAAATAAAATAAAATTGGAAAGATAAAAAATATATTAGGAAAAATAAAAATATAATTGAAACAACTGCAACAAGGTAAAACAAAACCACAGCAGAAAAAAGAAAAAAAACAAACAACAGGGGAACAAGCCAAAAGGAGCAGAACAATAACAAAGTATAAAGAATAAAATAAAATTAGAAAAATAAAAGATTTATTAGAAAAAATATAAATGAATCAACAACAAGTTCAAACAGAACCCTAACCTAAAAGAAGAAAAAGAAAGAAAAAAAAAAAGGCCTTGGATATGGGGGGTGGAGTTTAGGCAAGGAGTAGAACTTAGGCAGGGGCTGGGTTTAGGATGGGGTGGGCCCTAGGCAGTGGGGAGGGGGTGACGTTTGAGCATGGGGTGGGGCCTAGGCTGAGGACCCACGCAGCTGAAAAAGGCCTTGGGGGCGGGTCCTAGGTGGGGTGATGTTCAAGCATGGGGCAGGGCCTCTGCTTAGGACCTGTGTGTAAGAGGAGAGGCAGCACGTCCAAAGGGGGTCTTCTGGAGTGTGGCGTTCTGGAGTTTGGAGGTAAGGCCCTGGGTGAGGGTTTGAGGCTGGGGTTTAGGGTCAGTGCAGTTGGAGAGGGTCTCAGAGGGTGTCTCTGAGTGTAGAGGTAGGGGCCTGTGGGGCTTGGGCTCTGCATGGTAGGAGGGAGGCTTCAAGGGCAGAGGATTAGGCCCCAGAACCTAACAGGCTACCCAGTTCCTAAGTGGACAGGGAAGGCACTGGCCCCGTTCCCGTCTGTTCCTTCGCACCCCACCCCCACTGTCTCCCCCAGGGTCTTCCCCGCACTGCTGGACTGCTAACTGGGGGTGGGTCCCACTTGGCGTAGGAACTCCTCGCCTCCCCCAGCCTTCCCTCAGGGGTGCCGGTCCTGTAGATCCGGCCTTTACTTTTGCTCCCTCTTCCCTCCCTCCCACTCCCTCAGGACCTGCGTGGCTGGAGGGGACCTCAGTGGGCAGAGGATCAGGCCCAGGATCTCAGAAGGCTCCTGGGGGCCCAAGCGGGCACGGAAAACCTGGCCACGCTCCTTTTTGATCCTCTGCCCTCCCCGATGGCCCCCAATTTCCCCCTTTGGGTGTGGGATCCCTTCCTCACCCCAGCGGCCCCTCTGGGGCACCAATCCTGTCTCGCCTCCATTTCTCCTCCCTCCTCATTCCCCCCCCCACACCCCACATCCTAGCCAGTCGCTGGGGGTTCCTCCCATCTTCTTACGTGTCCATGGTCCTCCACCAGTGCCTGGTAGGTGCCCTAGTTGTGCAGAGACGCGAATTCTGCGTCCTCCCGGTCCACGATCTCGACTCCACCCCCTGCCACATTTCAAAATAAGTTGCAGATACAATGACATTTCATCTTTGAATATTTCTGTATACCCTCTTAAGCTTCTTGTAGAAGCTTTGAGCTGACTTTTGAAGAAGAGAAGGAACATAAATTAATTAAAAGAGAAAGGACACATTATTATATTGCCACTTTAATCATTACATGATGTTATGAAACAGCATGAACCTGACTTTCTCAGGGTTTAATCAAGATAGTCTTTAGGGGGCTTCCCTGGTGGTGCAGTGGTTGAGAGTCCGCCTGCCGATGCAGGGGAAATGGGTTTGTGCCCCGGTCCGGGAAGATCCCACATGCCGCGGAGCGGCTGGGCCCGTGAGCCACGGCCGCTGAGCCTGCGCGTCCGGAGCCTGTGCTCCGCAACGGGAGAGGCCACAACAGTGAAAGGCCCGTGTACCGCAAAAAAACAAAAAAAAAATAGTCTTTAATAAATAATAATTATTTTACCTTTATTTTAATCTGTGTGTGTGTGTGTGTGTATTTAGTTTACACACAAGATTGCCTTTAATTTCCATAATAGCCTTATTGGTGGTAATTAAGATAAATATTTTTAAAAGTCAAATGAGGAATCTGAGATGCTACAGAAGCTATTTTGCCGCAGGTCATTTGGCGAATATGTGAACAAACCATGTTTATGATATTGAAAGCAACGTTCTTCCAGATTTTTCCAGCTTACACAAATGCATAGTTTGTATCCAAAAAGGAATCCTATGAACTAGGAAATTTTGTCTCAGTTATATTTCTAAATGAATGCTCCTTGGATGACTGCTCCCTTTCTTAAACATTTTAGCTGAGTTTCTGCTAACTTGTAATATACTTTAGGCTGCAGTCCTTGAGCCGATGTGATAGCACTGTTGTATATACGCATTGCATTCTCCTCTGCTCCTATGGCTGTCAATACGATTGTTTCTTGAGATGTCCTCAGTCATGACAACAGACATGTTATACCACCTTTGGATTTCTAACAGTTCTGAGTAACTCTCTGGATATATGTTTTGTACATAGGTGAGAGAAAAGTGAACATATATTTCTAAATTTCTGGGGAATTATTTAGAAGTGAATATGAAGTAACTCAATGGACAGCTGTGTGATAGCCCCACCCATCAGTGCCCTGCAGCAGCTGCAGCCCTACCATAATGGAAAGGCACACACAGAACACATAGGGGACACCCTCTGAGCACCTGGCTCTGATGGCTCAATGGATAGTTAGCATATGTCACAAAAATATTTCAGTAGAAGTAGGATGGTTAGACACTTGCCAGAGAATCCGATCTCCCGGGTTCTTGTAAAGACAGAATGAATACCTCATTTTCCTGCCATTTAACCATTTGTCCTCAAATAAAGAAATAACAAACCTAACATTTCCTGTCTAATTGCTATAGATATGTGATGAGAAATCATATTTTTTTGCACAATTTTTTGAGGACCTGATAAAAATAGTACTAAGAAAGGGAGCATTCTCCTCATATTTTTCTGAATTAGGTAAGAGAAATATAATTTTGTAGTTTCCTTTCTTTCATTTTTGGAGGTTCTAGTGAAACTCAGTCCTGGCCATGAGGGACAACTAGCTGAGAGCAGAGAGAGGAAAAGAGGTGCTGAAATGACCCAGGCTTCCAGAGTTCTTACAGTCACAAGTTTTCTAGTTAGTTGTAAGCCCTGATAACTCTGGTTATCATATGATTTTGGTTATCATATGGTCATAGATTTTGCTAATGCCAAACCTGAATGAGAGGTAGTCTTTTTTATGTTTGTTTGAGAACCACCTGCTTCATTGCTTTGGAGTAAATTAGTCAATGAAAACTTTTCAGAGAAACTTGAAAATTCCAAGTTTCACATGAACTTTAGATAGATAACCTGTTGCCTCAGTGCTGCAGATTGTGGTCATCAGTGCCTGTTTCACTTTTTCTGAACTTTGGTGGTGAATTCCCTGATCTTTGTTCCCCCAGCTCTTCTATCCTTCAGATAAATCCTTATTCTTACAGCAAACCCTTTATTCCTGGAATTTTAAAGTGGCTCTGCTTTCTTAAATAAATCCAGACTGAAAGGGTCCAGTTTCCAGGGCATATGTATTAGTAGTTGCTGTTTAGTTGAGAAAGACCATGTATACCAAGAAGAAAATTAGAAGTATTATAAGTAAGAATGAGGGAGTAAAAAGGTCCTGAGATGACAGGAGGGGTTGTGGTCAAGAGTATTGTTGAATGAGCTATCCTTGGGCAGGAGGAGGAAGGGACATATCTTATGACTAGAAGAAAGTTAAGAATGATGTATTAGTTTGCTTCCTCTGAGAAGAAGACACCAGAATGGAATTAAATGTGCAAGTTATTTATTGGGAAAAATGCCTATGAGGGAAAATGGGGAGCTGGAGGAGGCTTTGGTTCAGGGGAGAACTTTGGTTCAGGTATGACCTCTGTGAAGGAAAGATGGAAGAAAAAAAGGTTGAGTAGGAAGTGCAAGTGCCATTTTGGAATTCTTTATCTAACCCGTTATCACCTGTGAGCACATCCCACGGAGAGCCCCACCCACATTGCACCTCAGCTGCGCCTCACAGCTGTGTGATAGCCCCACCCATCAGTGCCCTGCAGCAGCTGCAGCCCTACCATAATGGAAAGGCACACACAGAACGCATAGGGGACACCCTCTGAGCACCTGGCTCTGATGGCCAGGTGGGATTACACTTCTGAGCCCCACAGGACATCCTTTAAATAAGGTCAGTCCTTCAAAACTGGGAGACATAGCTGACATACCTAACACATAGTAACAAATGCAGAGAATTAGGCAAAATGAGGAGACAGAGGAATATGTTTCAATCAAAAGAACAAGACAAAACCCTTAGCAAAAGAGGTAAGTGAAATGGAGATGAGCAATCTGCCTGACGAAGTGTTCAAAGTATTGGTCATAAAGATGCTCACAGAACTTGGGAGAAGAATGGATGAACACAACGAGAACTTCAATGAAGAGACAGAAAATATAAGAAAGTATCAAACAGAAATTATAATTGAACTGAAAAACACACTACAGGCATTCAATATCAGAATAGATGAGGTAGAAGAACAAATCAGTGAGCTGGAAGACAAAACAATGAAACTCACTCAGACAGAGCAGCAAAATGAAAAAAGAATTTTATTAAAGTGAAGCTACCTGAAGGTACCTTTGGAACAACACGAAGTGGAGTAACATTTGTATTATAGGAGTCCCAGAATAAGAGAGAAAGGGCCAGAAAAATTATTTGAAGAAATAGTGGCTGAAAACTTTCCCAATCTGGGGAAGGAAACAGACATATAGGTCCAGGAAATCCAGAGAATTCTAAATAAGATGAACACAAAAAGACACAAACCAAAACACATTATAATTAAAATGTTAAAAATTAAGGATAAAGAGAGAATTCTAAAAGCAGCAAGAGAAAAACAGTTTGTTACATATAAGACAAACCCCATAAAGCTATTGGCAGGTTTTTCAGCAGAAACTTTATAGGTCAGAAGGGAGTGGCATGACATATTCAAAGTGATGAAAGAAAAAAAATACCAAACAAAAACTCTCTACCCTGCAAGGTTATCACTCAGAATTGAAGGAGAGGTCAAGAATTTCCCAGACAAACAAAAGTTAAAGGGGTTCATCACCACTAAACCAGCCCTACAAGAATAATAAAAGGATTTCTCTAAGTTGAAAAGAAATGGTACAGTTAGAAAACACACAAAAGTAAAAATCTCCCTGGAAAGGGTAAGTACATAAAAGAGGCAGTGGATTGATCTTTTACTTATAAAGCAAGCTTGAAGGTTAAAAGACACAAGTAGTAAAAATAACTAAAATTACAGTAATTATTTAAGGGATGCATAAAATAAAACGATGTAAAATTTGTCACCAAAAGTATAACAAGTATAAAAAGTATATTTTTAAACTATAAAAAGATAAAGCTTTGAAGTATGTTCAAATTTAAGCTACTACCAACTTAAAACAGGCTAATACTTATAAATGGTGTTGTATGTGAACCTCATGGCAGCCACAAGGATAAAACTTATAGTAAATACAAAAAGAAAATGAGAATGGAGTCTAAACATAGCAGTAAAGAAAACCACCAAAACACAAGGGAAGAGAGAAAGAGGAGAAGAAATAGGGAGGAATTACAAAAAACAGCCAGAAAACAATTAACAAAATGGCAACAACTACATATCTATCAATAATTACTTTAAATGTTAATGGACTAAATTCAAAAGACATATAGTGGCCGAATGGATTTTAAAAAGACTAATCTATATGCTGCTAATAAGATACTTACTTCAGAAGAAAGGGCACATATAGACTGAAAGTGAAGGGATGGAAAAATATATTCTATGCACATGGAAATGAACAGAAAGCTGGAGTAGCTATACTCATACCAGACAAAATAGAATTAAAACAAAGACTATAATAAAAAACAAAGAAGAGCATTACATAATGATAAAAGGGTCAATCCAGCAAGAAGATATACATTTATATATGTATATGCACCCAACAGAGGAGCACCAAGAGATATAAAGCAAATATTAACAGACTTAAAGGAAGAAATTGAAAGCAATTTCTTGTTAAAGTAGGGGACTTTAACACCCAACTTACATCAATGGACAGATCATCAAGATAGAAAATCAACAGGGAAACATCAGACATAAATGACACAATAGACCCAATTGCTCAACAGATATCTACAGAACATTCTATCCAAAAGCAGCAGAATACACATTCTTCTCAAGTGCATATGGAACATTCTCCAGGATAGATCACATGTTAGGTCACAAAACAAGAATCAATATATTCAAGAAGACTGAAATCGTATCAGACATCTTCTCCAACTACAAAAGTATGAAACTAGAAACCAATCACAAGAAAAAAAATGGGAAAAAACATAACATGGAGATTAAAAAACATACTACTGAAAAACCAATGAGTCATCAAAGAAATCAAAGGAGAAATGAAAAATACCTAGAGGCAAAGGAAAATAGATATACAACATGAAGTCTATGGGATGCAGTGCAAATGGTTCTTTAAAATTTTTTTAAAATATTTATTTATATTAAAGTATAGTTGTCTATGGGATGCAGTGCAAATGGTTCTTTTAAATTTTTAAAAAATATTTATTTATTTATATTAAAGTATAGTTGACTTACAATGTTGTGTTAGTTTCTGGTGTACAGCAAAGTGATTCAGTTATATATGCATATATACATGTACCTATATTCTTTTTCATTATGGTTTATTACAGGATATTGAATATATTTAGTTCCCTGTGCTATACAATAGGACCTTGTTGTTTATCCATTCTATATATAATAGTTTGCATCTGCTAGTCCCAAGCTACCATTTCAACCCTCCCCCATCCCCCCTCCTCCTTGGCAGTCACAAGTCCCTTCTCTATGTCTGTGAGTCTCTTTCTGTTTCACTCTAAGAGAGATGTTCATAGCAATAGAGCCTACATCCAGGAACAAGAAAAATCCCAAATAAACAATTTACCTATACCCCCAAAATACAGAAAAGAATAAAGTCCAGAATTAGTATAAAGAAGAAAATAATAAAGATCAGAGCAAATAAATTAAAAGGAAACTAAGAAAAAACTAAGAGCTGGTTCTTTGAAAAGGCAAACAAAATTGACCAATCTTTATCTAAACTAACCAAGAAAAAAAGACAGGACTCAAATAAAATTAGAGGTGAAAGGGTAGAAGTTAAAACTGACACCACAGAAATACAAAGGATCATAAGAGACTACTATGAACAATTATACACCAACAAATTGGACAACCTAGAAGAAATGGATAAATTCTTAGAAACATACACTCTTGTAAGGGTGACTCATGAAGAAATATAAAATTTGAATACACTGATTACTAGTAAGGAGATTGAAACAGTGATCAAAAATCTCCCAACAAACAAAGTCCAGGACAGGACTCAAACTTACAAAAATTGAAGATGAATAATCTCCAACAAAACATTAGTAAACCAAAACTAACAATATAGTAAAAGAATCATACACCATAATTAAGGGGGATTTATTCCAGGGATGCAAGGATGGTTCAATACCTGTAAATCAATCGGTGTGATACATCACTTTAACAAAATAAAGTATGAAAATCATATGATCATCTCAATAGATGCAGAAAAGGCATTTGACAAAATTCAACATCCATTCATCAAAAAACTCTCAACAAAATGGGTTTAAAGGGAAAGTACCTCAGCATAATGAAGTCATATATGACAAACCCACAGCTAACATCATGATCAATGGTGAAAAGCTCAAAGCTTTCCCTCTAAGATAAGGAACAAGACAGGATGCCCACTCTTGCCACTTTTATTTAACATAGTATTGGAAGTCCTAGCCAGAGCAATTAGGCAAGAAAAAGAAATAAAGGGCATCCAAATCAGGAAGAAGTAAAACTGTCACTATTTGCAGATGACATCACACTATATCTAGAAACCCTAAAGACTCCAACAAAAAGCCGTTAGAACTAATAAATGAATCCTGTAAAGTCACAGGATACAAAATAAGTATACAGAAATCTGTGGCATTTCTATACAGGAATAACAAACTATCAGAAAGAGAAATTTTTAAAAGTCCCATTTACCACTAAATCAAAAAGAATAAAATACCTAGGAATAAATTTAACCAAGGAGGTGAAAGACCTGTACTCTGAAAAGTATAAGACACCGACGAAAGAAACTGAAGAAGACACAAATAAATAGAAAGAAATTTCCTGGTTGTGGATTGGAAGACTCAGTATTGTTAAAATGTCCATACTACCCAAAGCAACATACAAATTCAGTGCAATCCTTTTCAAAATTCCAATGGCACATTTCACAGAACCAGAGTGAATAATTCTAATATTTGTATGAAACCACAAAAAGATCCTGAATAGCCAAAACAATCTTGAGAAAGAAGAACAAAGCTGGAGGTATCAAACTCCCTGATTACTATAAAGGTATAGTAATCAAAACAACATATTCTGGCACATAAACAGTCATACAGATCAATGAAACAAAACTGAAAGCCCAGAAATAAACCCACACATATAAGAACAACTAATTTATGGCAAAGGAGTAAAGAACTTACAATGGAGACGAACAGTGTTTTCAAAACATGGTGTTAGGAAAACTGGACAGCCACATGAAAAAGAATGAAATTAGATCACTATCTTACATTATACAAAAAAACTCACTCAAAATGAATTTAAGACTTAAATGTAAGACTTGAGATCATAACAGTCCTTGAAGAAAACATAGGTAGTCACTTCACTGACATGGGACTTAGAGTTGTTTTTTTTTTGAATGTGACTCCAAAGGAAAGGGAAAAAAAGTAAAAATAAGCAAATGAGAATGGGGCAACATCAAACTAAAACTGAAAAAGTTCTGCACAGTGAAGGAAACCATCATCTAAATGAAAAGGCAACCTACTGAAAGGGAGAAGATAATTGCAAATCATATATGTGATAAGGGGTTAATATTCAAAATATATAAAGAACTCATACAACTCAACAACAAACAAACATTCTGATTAAAAAATGTACAGAGACTATGAATAGACATTTTGTCAAAGAAGACATACAGGTGGTCAAGAGACACATGAAAAGATGCTCAACATCTAAGATGTTCCATGTCTAATTATTAGGGAAGTGCAAGTCAAATCTACAGTGAGATATCAAGCTCACACCTGTTAGAATGGCAGTTATGGAAAGGACAAGAAACAACAAATGTTGGAGAGAATTCAGAGAAAAGTGAACACTCATACACTGCTGGTGGGAATATAAATTGGTGAAGCCACTATAGAAAATGGTACGGAGATGCCTCAGAAAATTAAAAATAGAACTACCATATGACCAAGCTATTCTACTTCTGGGTATTTAACTGAAGAACATGAAAACACTAATTCAAAAAGATATATGCACCTTATGTTCACTGCAGCATTATTTACAATAGCCCAAATCTGGTAACAACCTAAGTGTCCATTGACGGATGAATGGATAAAGAAGACATGGTGTATATGTTTACATAAAATGGAATATTATTCAGCCATAAAAATGAAATCCTGCCATTTATGATAACATGGATAGACCTTAAAGATATTATGCTAAGTGAAATAATTCAGACGGAGAAATACAAATACTATATGATTTCACTCATATATGGAGTATAAAAAAAAACCCCAAAGAACAAACAAAATAAAACAAAAACAAACTCATGAATACAGAAAACACACTAATGGTTACCAGAGGCAAGAGGATTGGGGGTGGGTGGGTGAAATGGGTGAAGGGGGTCAACTGTACGATGAAGGATGATAACTAGGCTTGTGGGGGTAATCATTTTGTAGTATATACAGATGTTGAATTACAATGCTGTTCACCTGAAACATATATATATATATATATATATATATGCATGTCACACAAAAGCCAAAAAAAGAAGAAAAAGAAATCAAAATGAATTGGGAGAGGATTATTTAAAGTTTTAAATTATTTATACTTAGATTAAATCTATCTTACATGATAAGAAATGGTGTAAATAATTTTTCTCCACTAGAAGTATAACTTCTAAAAGGAAAGAGAAAAAATCTATGTGTTTCAAGTTGCTGGAAATTGAGGCACAGTTTTGGTTATTTTAAACAGGCTCATTTAAACTGATTTATGTGGGGAACATTTTGAACAATTGCGCTGACAGTTTGAAATAAGTTCTTTCAACACTGAACTGAATTATTTCAATAGTTGATTTTTTCTCTTTATGAAGCTAGCCAAAATGAGGAGATAAGATAGGTCCAATATTTACATTGAAATTAGTTCAATTAGAACTTTGGCAGTAGAACTATAACCTCCCCAGCCACTAGTTGAGTGTTTTAGAGAAGTTTGCATGTGATCAAGGCATGCACATGCAATGGTTTGGCAGTAGGTAGAGGCCATCCAGAGCATGATAAGTTAGTCTGTGTCCTTTATTCACTCTGCATTCACAGAGTGAAGAATAGTGCTGTCACTGGGGGGATTTATCATGTTCACTGGAAAACTGATGTCAAAATTATTAAATGATATCATGTTTTCTTCAATTTATGCCAGTGTTATATTTTTATTGATATTGAACTGAAAGACTTTGGATTGCTAATTTTAAAAACAGGGAAAAAAGTCTTAGATCCTATCTTCTAGTGAATACATTCTCTACTCTCTGTAGTGATTTAGAGCTCCTGATTTTAGGAGCACATAACAATTTTGCTGATTTAATGTGCAATAATTGGCACGTTATGAACACTTTGATCTTGCCTGAGGAATAATTCCTGAATAGATAACCCAAGCTTAGGAAAACTGTAATGTTTATTGACAGTTAATTGTTGTTCTTTTTTTGTTCCATTTCCAAATGGGTATTTTTAAATTACCCTAGTTTTCCTAAGGCTGACAAAGGAGAATAAATTTTAGACTTACATTGTCCAGTATGGCAGGCACTAGCCACATGGAGTTATTAAGCATTGAAAGGTGGCTGGTTCAGATTGAGATGTCCTGTAAGAGTAAAATACACACCATATTTCAGGTCTTAATACAATAAAACGAAGTAAAATGGTTATTGATCACACATTGAATCACTAACACTTTGGATACACTGTGAAATAACATATATGAACTAATTAATTTTATCTTTTTTAACTTTAGACTTACATATGTGGCTCACATTATATTTGTTGGATGACATGACTATAGAGTATTCCAGAAGCAAAGATGAAGAAGTATCAGGATTTGGTCTACTACAAGACAAGAAAAAGGCAAAAAAGGTAAAGTAAGAGCAGGGTGAGTAGAAATCAGGAAAAATATGATAGAAATAAAATAAACATTATAAGTAATCACTATACATGTAGAAGTCTCACGATCTTGTAAATGAGTTCAGAGATGTTTAGATGAGAGAAATGTGCTTATGAAAGGAAGTGTCTTTTTTGTTTTTCAAGTTATTCTGTAGACATTTTTTTGAATTTCATTATTTTTTTATACAGCAGGTTCTTATTAGTTATCGATTTTATACATATTAGTGTATATATGTCAATCCTAATTTTCCAATTCATCCCACACCCCCACTTTCCCCCCTTGGTCTCCATAGGTTTGTTCTCTACATCTGTGTCTCTATTTCTGCCTTGGAAACTGGTTCATCTGTACCATTTTTCTAGACTCCACATATATGCGTTAATATACAACATTTGTTTTTCTCTTCTGACTTACTTCACTCTGTATGACAGTTTCTAGGTTCATCCATGTCTCTACAAAAGACCCAATTTCACTCCTTCTTATGGATGAGTAATATTCCATTGTATATATGTACCACATCTTCTTTATCATTCATCTGTTGATGGACATTTGGGTTGGTCTATGACCTGGCTATTGTAAATAGTGCTGCAGTGAACATTGGGGTGCATGTGTCTTTTTGAACTATGGTTTTCTCTGGGTATATGCCCAGTACTGGGATTGCTGGGTCATATGGTAATTCTATTTTTAGTTGAACAGAACCTCCAAACTGTTCTCTATAGTGGCTGTATTAATTTACATT
Source organism: Stenella coeruleoalba (assembly GCF_951394435.1). NCBI lineage: Eukaryota > Metazoa > Chordata > Mammalia > Artiodactyla > Delphinidae > Stenella > Stenella coeruleoalba. The sequence continues at coordinate 29,523,479 of NC_137149.1, read as the reverse complement.
TCCACCAACAGTGCAAGAGGGTTCCCTTTTCTCCACACCCTCTCCAGCAATTGTTGTCTGTAGATTTTCTTTTTTTGGGGGGGGGGATTTTTTTTTTTTCAAACAGAAAGTCACAAAAATTATAATCATCCTCATCAGTTCACTCAGTCCCATGTAATTAATTTTTTTCATCTTGATCTTTTGTTAGAACTTTTATGAATTCATCAGTTTTCCATTAGAGTTCTGAAAATGCTTATTCATTCAGTTCTGCAGTATACTCAGTCACCAGAAACCTGTACTCGTCAGAGTCTTTTCCATGAATTACTTGAAGATGAAACCCTTTTATAGGAACATTTTTGCAAAAGCATCAGAGTACACCCAGAACTGTCTGTAAATGACAAAAGACTTAAAAATGACCATGGTTAAAGATTTGATGAAAGTTCATAATAATGCAATTGACAAGAAAAATTAGTTATTTCTGAGATATACTTTTTAAAGTAATAACTAGATTTATGACTTATAACATTATACCAGAACATAAAAGAGTTTTAGAAATTTCATGTAATGTCTGAAACATTTACATTAACATATTTCCATACAAATAACCCAAAGAAAGTTTAGTATCAGTTGTTTTTTTTTGTTGTTTGTTTGGTTTTTTACACTGCAGGTTCTTATTAGTCATCAATTTTATACACATCAGTGTATACATGTCAATCCCAATCGCCCAATTCAGCACACCACCATCCCCACCCCACCGCAGTTTTCCCCCCTTGGTGTCCCTAAGTTTGTTCTCTACATCTGTGTCTCAACTTCTGCCCTGCAAACTGGTTCATCTGTACCATTTTTCTAGGTTCCACATACATGAGTTAATATACGATATTTGTTTTTCTCTTTCTGACTTACTTCACTCTGTATGACAGTCGCTAGATCAATCCACGTCTCAACAAATGACCCAATTTTGTTCCTTTTTATGGCTGAGTAATATTCCATTGTATATATATACCACATCTCCTTTATCCATTCGTCTGTCGATGGGCATTTAGGTTGCTTCCATGACCTGGCTATTGTAAATAGTGCTGCAATGAACATTGGGATGCATGTGTCTTTTTGAATTATGGTTTTCTCTGGGTATATACCCAGTAGTGGGATTGCTGGATCACATGGTAATTCTATTTTTAGTTTTTTAAGGAACCTCCATACTGTTCTCCATAGTGGCCCTATCAATTTAAATTCCCACCAACAGTGCAAGAGGGTTCCCTTTTTTCCACACCCTCTCCAGCATTTGTTGTTTGTAGATTTTCTGATGATGCCCATTTTAACTGGTGTGAGGTGATACCTCATTGTAGTTTTGATTTGCATTTCTCTAATAATTAGTGATACTGAGCAGCTTTTCATGTGCCTCTTGGCCATCTATATGTCTTCTTTGGAGAAATGTCTATTTAGGTCTCCTGCCCATTTTCTGATTGGGTTGTTTGTTTTTTTAATATTGAGCTGCATGAGCTGTTTATATAATTTGGAGATGAATCCTTTGTCCATTGATTCGTTTGCAAATATTTTCTCCCATTCTGAGGGTTGCCTTTTTGTCTTGTTTATATTTCCTTTGCTGTGCAAAAACTTTTAAGTTTCATTAGGTCCCACTTGTTTATTTTTGTTTTTATTTCCATTACTCTAGGAGGTGGGTCAAGAAAGATCTTGCTGTGATTTATGTCCAAGAGTGTTCTTCCTATGTTTACCTCTAAGAGTTTTATAGTGTCCGGTCTTACATTTAGGTTTTTAATCCGCCTTGAGTTTATTTTGGTGTATGGTGTTAGGGTGTGTTCTAATTTCATCGTTTACATGTAGCTGTCCAGTTTTCCCAGCACCACTTATTGAAGAGACTGTCTTTTCTCCACTGTATATCCTTGCCTCCTTTGTCATAGATTAGTTGACCATAGGTGCGTGGGTTTATTTCTGAGTTTTCTATCCTGTTCCATTGATCTATATTTCTGTTTTTGTGCCAGTACCATACTGTCTTGATTACTGTAGCTTTGTAGTACAGTCTGAAGTCAGCAAGTCTGATTCCTCCAACTCCATTTTTTCTGCTCAAGATTGCTTTGGCTATTTGGGGTCTTTTGTGTCCCCATACAAATTTTAAGATTTTTTTGTTCTAGTTCTGTAAAAAATTCCATTGGTAACTTGATAGAGATTGCATTGAATCTGTAGATTGCTTTGGAAAGTATAGTCGTTTTCACAATATTGATTCTTCCAATCCAAGAACATGGTATATCTCTCCATCTGTTTGTGTCATTTTTTCTTATGTTTTATTAATTAATTTTTTTTAACTTATTTATGGCTGTGTTGGATCTTCGTTGCTGTGTGCGGGCTTTTCTCTAGTTGTGGTGAGTGGGGGCTGCTCTTCGTTGCGGTGCGCCAGCTTCTCATTGCGGTGGCTTCTCTTGCTGCAGAGCACGGGCTCTAGGCGTGTGGGCTTCAGTAGTTGTGGCACACAGGCTCAGTAGTTTTGGCTCGTGGGCTCTGGAGCACAGGTTCAGTAGTTGTGGCGCATGGGCTTAGCTGCTCTGCAGCATGTGGGATCTTCCTGGACCAGGGCTTGAACCCGTGTCCCCTGCATTGGCAGGCAGATTCTTAACCACTGTACGAGCAGGGAAGTCCTGTGTGTGTCATCTATGATTTCTTTCATCTGTGTCTTATGGTTTTCCTTTTTTTTTTTTGGACCTGCAGGGATGGCACCTTTTTTAAAAAATAAATTTATTTTATTTTATTTATTTATTTTTGGCTGCATTGGGTCTTTGTTGCTGTACGCGGGCTTTCTCTAGTCACAGTGAGTGGGGGCTACTCTTCGTTGCGGTGCATGGGCTTCTCATTGTGGTGGCTTCTCTTTCTGTGGAGCACGGGCTCTAGGAGCATGGGCTTCAGTAGTTGTGGCACATGGGCCTAGTTGCTCCACAGCACGTGGGATCTTCCGAGACCAGGGCTCAAACCCGTGTCCCCAGCATTGGCAGGCAGATTCTTAACAACTGTGCCACCAGGGAAGCCCTCTTATGGTTTTCTGAGTATAGGTCCTTTACCTCCTTAGGTAGGTTTATTCCTAGGTATCTTATTCTTTTTGTTGCAGTGGTGAATGGGGTTGTTTCCTTGATTTCTCTTTCTGATCTTTCATTGTTAGTGTACGGGAATGCAAAAGATTTCTGTGTATTAATTTTGTATCCTGCAACTGTACCAAATTCATTGATTAGCTCTAGTAGTTTTCTGGTGGCATCTTTAGGATTATCTGTGCATAGTATCATGTAATCTGCAAACAGTGACAGTTTTATTTCTTTTCATATTTGGATTCCTTTTATTTCTTTTTCTTCTCTGATTGCCATGGCTAAGACTTCCTAAAAAAGAAAAGAAAAAAAAAGTGAAAAAAAAAGTGTGGACATCTTTGTCTTGTTCCTGATCTTAGAGGAAATGCTTTCAGTTTTTTACCATTGAGAATGATGTTTGCTGGGGGGGTTGTCGTATATGGCCTTTATTATGTTGAGGTAGGTTCCGTCTATGCCCACTTTCTGGAGAGCTTTTATCATAAATGGGTGTTGAATTTTCTCAAAAGCTTTTTCTGCATCTATTGAGATGATCACATGGTTTTTATTCTTCAGTTTGGTAATATGGTGTATCACATTGATTGATTTGCGTATACTGAAGAATCCTTGCATCTCTGGGATAAATCCCACTTGATCATGGTGTGTGATCCTTCTAATGTATTGTTGGATTCTGTTTGCTAGTATTTTGTTGAGGATATTTGCATCTATATTCATCAGTGATATTGGTCTGTAATTTTCTTTTTTTGTAGTATCTTTGTCTGGTTTTGGTATCAGGGTGATGGTGGCCTCATAGAATGCGTTTGGGAGTGTTCCTTCCTCTGCAAGTTTTTGGAAGAGTTTGAGAAAGATGGGTGTTAGCTCTTCTCTAAATGTTTGATAGTATTCACCTGTGAAGGCATCTGGTCCTGGGCTTCTGTTTGTTGGAAGATTTTTAATCACAGTTTCAATTTCATTACTTGTGATTGGTCTGTTCATATTTTCTATTTCTTCCTGGTTCAGTTTGGAAAGGTTATACCTTTCTAAGAATTTATTCATTTCTTCCAGGTTGTCCATTTTATTGGCACAGCGTTGCTTGTAGTAGTCTCTTAGGATGCTTTGTATTTCTGCAGTGTCCATTGCAAGTTCTCCTTTTTCATTTCTAATTTTATTCATTTGAGTCCTCTCCCTCTTTTTGTTGACGAGTCTGGCTAATGGTTTATCAATTTTATCTTCTCAAAGAACCAGCTTTTAGTTTTATTGATCTTTGCTATTGTTTTCTTTGTTCCTATTTCATTTATTTCTACTCTAATCTTTATGATTTCTTTCCTTCTACTAACTTCGGGTTTTGTGTGTTCTTCTTTCTCTAGTTCCTTTTCGTGTAAGATTAGATAGTTTATTTGAGTTTTTTCTTGTTTCTTGAGGTAGGAGTTTATTGCTATAAACTTCCCTATTAGAACTGCTTTTGCCACATCCCACAGGTTTTGGATCGTCATGTTTTGGTTGTCATTTTTCTCTAGGTATTTTCTAATTCCCTTTGATTTCTTCAGTGATCTCTTGGTTATTTAGTAACGTATTGTTTAGCCTCCATGTGTTTGTGTTTTTTATGTTTTTCTCCCTGTCACTGATTTCTAATTTCATAGTCTTGTGGTTGGAAAAGATGCTTGGTATGATTTTAATTTTCTTAATTTACTGAGGCTTGATTTGTGACACAAGATGTGATCTATCCTGTAGAACATTCCGTGTGCACTTGAGAAAAAATGTAATCTGCTGTTTTTGGATGGAATGTCCTAAAATTATTAATTAAATCTATCTGATCTATTGTGTCATTTAAAGCTTGTGTTTCCTTATTAATTTTCTGTCCGGATGATCTGTTCATTGGTGTAAGTGAGGTGTTACAATCCCCCACTATTACTGTGTTACTGTCAATTTCCCCTTTTATGGCTGTTAGCATTTGCCTTATGTATTGAGGTGCTCCTATTTTGGGTGTATTTATATTTGTTATATATTGTTCTTGGATTGATCCCTTGATCATTATGTAGTGACCTTCCTTGTCTCTTGTAACATTCTTTGTTTTAAAGTCTGTATTATCTGATATGAGTATTGCTACTCTAGCTTTCTTTTGATTTTCATTTGCATGGAATATCTTTTTCCATCCCCTCACTTTCAGTCTGTATGTATCCCTAGGTTTAAAGTCGGTCTCTTGTAGACAGTATATATATTCTATCCATTCAGCGAGCCTGTGTCTTTTCATTGCAGCATTTAATCCATTCACATTTAAGGTAATTATCTATATGTATGTTCTTAGTACCATTTTCATAATTGTTTTGGGTTTGATTTTGTAGGTCCTTTTCTTCTATTGTGTTTCCCACTTAGAGAAGTTCCTTTAGCATTTGTTGTAGAGCTGGTTTGGTGGTGCTGAATTCTCTTACCTTTTGCTTCTCTGTAAAGCTTTTGATTCCTCTGCTGAATCTGAATGAGATCCTTGCTGGGTAGAGTAATCTTGGTTGTAGGTTCTTCCCTTTCATCACTTTAAATATATCACGCAACTCCCTTCTGGCTTGTAGAGTTTCTGCTGAGAAATCAGCTGTTAACCTTATGGGAGTTCCCTTGTTTGTTATTTATCATTTTTCCCTTGTTGCTTTTAATAATTTTTCTTTGTCTTTGATTTTTGTCAATTTGATTACTATGTGTCTCGGTGTGCTTCTCCTTGGGTTTATCCTTCCTGGGACTCTCTGTGCTTCCTGGACTTGGGTGGCTATTTCCTTTCCCATGTTAGGGAAGTTTTCGACTATAATCTCTTCTAATATTTTCTCGGGTCCTTTCTCTCCCTCTTCACCTTCTGGGACCCCTATAATGTGAATGTTGGTGTGTTTAATGTTTTCCCGGAGGTCTCTTAGGCTGTCTTCATTTCTTTTCATTCTTTTTTCTTTATTCTGTTCCGCAGCAGTGAATTCCACCATTCTGTCTTCCAGGTCACTTTTCCGTTCTTCTGCCTCAGTTATTCTGCTATTGATTCTTTCTAGTGTATTTTCATTTCAGTTACTGTATTGTTCATCTCTGTTTGTTTGTTCTTTAATTCTTCTAGGTGTTTGTTTTGTAATTCTTCTAGGTCTTTGTTAAACATTTCTTGCATCTTCTCAATCTTTGCCTCCATCCTTTTTCCAAGGTCCTGGATCATCTTCACTATCATTATTCTGAATTCTTTTTCTGTAAGGTTGCCTATGTCCCTTTCATTTAATTGTTTTTTTTCTGGGGTTTTATCTTGTTCCTTCATCTGGTACATAGTCCTTTGCCTTTTCATTTTGTCTGTCTTTCTGTGAACGTAGTTTTTGTTCCACAAGCTGCAGGATTGTGGTTTTTCTTGCTTCTGCTGTCTGCCCTCTGGTGGATGAGGCTATCTAAGAGGCTTGTGCAACCTTCCTGATGGGAGGGACTAGTGATGGGTAGAGCTGGCTGTTGCTCTGGTGGGCAGAGCTCAGTAAAACTTTAATCCGCTTGTCTGCTGATGGGTGGAGCTGAGTTCCCTCCCAGTTGGTTGTTTGGCCTGAGGTGACCCAGCTCTGGAGGCTACAGGCTCTTTGATGGGGCTAATGGCAGAATCAAGGAGGACTCATGCCAAGAAGTACTTCCCAGAACTTCTGTTGCCAGTGTCCTTGTCCCCACGGTGAGCCACAGCCACCCTCCACCTTTGCAGGACACCCTCCAACACTAGCAGGTAGGTGTAGCTCATTCTCCTATGGGGTCATTGCTCCTTCCTCCTGGTTCCCGAGGCTCACACTACTTTGTATGTGCCCTCAAGAGTGGAGTCTGATTCCCCCAGTCCTGTCAAAGTCCTGCAATCAAATCCCGGTAGCCTTCAAAGTCTGATTCTCTGGGAATTCCTCCTCCCACTGCCAGACCCCGAGGTTGAGAAGATTGATGTGGGGCTCAGAACTTTCATTCCAGTGGGTGGATTCCTGTGGTATAATTGTTCTTCAGTTTGTGAGTCACCCATCCAGCACTAATGGGGTTTGATTTTATTGTGATTGCATGCCTCCTACCATCTCATTGTGGCTTCTCCTTTGTCTTTGGATGTGGGGTATCTTTTTTGGTGAGTTCCAGTGTCTTCCTCTTGATGATTGTTCAGCAGTTAGCTGTGATTCCGGTGCTCTCGCAAGAGGGAGTGAATGCATGTCCTTCTACTCCACCATCTTGAAGCAGGACTCAGTCTTTTCTTTTAATGATAGGGTTATAGATATACTATTCTAGAGTGAGGCAGGTGGAAAAAAAATTTCAGAACTCAACTGGGGAGAAAGAAAGATTTCTTTTAAAATCATATTTTATTATTAAAGACTAGGAGCTATAAAATAGTTAATCATCTTGATGGTATTATTGCTCTGAATAGCTTATTACTACAGTCACAGTTTTAAAGCCCTTTCTATTTAATTTCAGAGATTCTATTCCTGGATGAATAACTCGCAGACTAGCATTCTGAAAATATACGAGGAATCATATGAATAACTGTTGAGCTGAATAGGAGAAAGGATATATACTCATGTTCATATTATGTGTTCATAAGTTAAACATGCCCCATCTGTAGGAGGAAATTGGTAGCTACTTTAGTTAACACTTTTAGTTTTGATCAAAATCATTCAACACCTGGCATTTTTGCAAGGTTAGAAAGGATTATAATTTACAGCAGTAAAATAGATGATTTATTTGCTCACTGAAATTTTCATTTGGATTTTATGGGGCAGAATATCTGAATATCATGAGAAGAAAATTCACAGGCTTCCTTGGTGGTGCAGTGGTTAAGAGTCCGCCTGCCGATGCAGGGGACACAGGTTCGTGCCCCGGTCCAGGAAGATCCCACATGCCGCGGAGCGGCTGAGCCCGTGAGCCATGGCCGCTGAGCCTGCGCGTCTGGAGCCTGTGCTCCGCAACGGGAGAGGCCACACCAGTGAGAGGCCCGTGTACCGCAAAAAAAAAAAAAAAAAAAAAAAAAAAAGAAAATTCACAACCATCAAACCCCTTAAAATCTAATGAAAAAAAATGGTGTCTCTTTACAAACATGTCTTGCAAACAATTCAAAATACATAGTTGAAATGTCTAGCATAGTTATGGCAAAAAGACGTTAGAGAAGTTTTTTGTTTTGCAATTCCGTTCTTATATGTTAAATTAATTTTAGACTCCATATTATAAAATAATAAAACTACCTTAAATTCTTTATTTTAAAACTTGTCATTAGGTGACTTTATCCAGAGAATTGTACAGTAATATGCCGTTTTCTTTTGTTGGATCATTCATTCATTCATTCAATAAATATTTATCTACCTACTATGTGCCAAGAACTAACTCGAGTATTAAGGATTCAAATCAGCAAAAGACATGTCCATGTTGTCATGTTGCTGTCAGTCTAATGGAGGAAATAGTCATATGAGTAGACAAGTCAATCTAATGAGGGAAGGAGTGTAATAGGGAGCTGAACCAAGCATGATGGGGCACAGAGGGGAGCAAGTAATCTTTTGTTTGAGAGAAACCTTCATTTTCCTTAAAAATGTCCCTTTCTTCCACAAACAGAAATTAAAGATGTAGGAATATGGATATAAGGTAATGCATTCCTCATTTCTATAAATACACAAATTGAATAAAGATTTCTAATTAGATGCTATAGCCATTCCTGTATTTATAAATGGAGAATTTCACTACCTTCTACAATGCACACCTTACACTATGCATAAAGAATACATATATGACAGAAGGAAATTCATTATGTAGCAGAAGGAAAATTATTTATAGAGAGTGTAACATGGTCAAGCTGAGCTTCCTATTTGTAAGCAGTAAAGAGGTGGTTATAAAGAAAAAGGCTTCAATCTGACGGCATATACAAGTGGTGACCAGTCAACATCTGCTTTCATGTTTGTTTTCACAATACTTAAGACCATAGTGTTTGATGCCAATCAACCTTGGGTTAATGTGTTCTGGGTAATGTGCCATTTACTAATTGTGATCACTCAGGAAAGTCAATCCATTTCTTGAAGCTTCAGTTTCCTTCTATGAAAAATGAGGATAACAGTAATACTTCATAGGTATGTTGTGAGGATTATATGAGAAAATCTTAGTGAAACTCTTAGCACAGAGCCTGGGAATAGGACATGTTTAATAAATGGTAGCTATATTATGATTAATGTGCCTTGTCAAGTTATTTTCTAAATCTTTACATTGGTTATTGATCCTCTGGCACTATTTCTGGGACTTCTTTTACTCCCTAAGGCTAGAAGGGGAGCAACAAAGGGAAAGATTTATGGAGAGACTGGCTTCAGCCGTAATAGAAGTAACCACCTCCTTCTAGTGCTTTCTTTCCTAGAAAACCTAAATTGAGAAGTATTATGGGTGGCTAGCACACTGGTTAAAACTCAGGAGATCAACAAATAATTATTGAGATACCGCTATGGACACAAAATTATGTAAACTATATCATTGGATCTCTCTGATTGTCAGTTTCCTTGTCTATAAAGAGCTGGGTTAAATCTCCAGCTCCAGTTCCAAATTGTATTACTTAGAATTAGATGGCGCTCTAACTGGAAAAGAAAAACGAAACAGGACGGTTTATTTCTCTCTCACAACAGAGCCCAGGACGTCGCCATCTGGGGATGTTATGGCAGATCGGCTCTGCAAAAACCTAAAAGGCCTAAACTCCTTTCGAGGATTGCTGAGGAAGTATCCCCATCTTCTTTATCCAAGATGGTGACTGGTATCAAAAGATCAAAAACCTGGTTAGAGATGCCAACCTTTGCAATGAGGGTCGGTCAACAAAGACTAACCTGTAAGTGGCTTCATGGACAATGAGGATAGAAAAGGCCTCTGTGTGGCAATTATCTGGTCACAGATAGTTACCCCTTTAATGACTGAAAGGACCCCTCCACTCTATTTTTGTGTTGTTTTTGTACAGATTTCAGAAATTGAAGGCTGCTAATCTGAGTAGTTCTCAAATGTGAGGAACTGCTAGTCTTGGATTTTTTCCCATTAAATTCAGCTGATCATATTGATCAATAGATAAATGTAAATAGCTTCAAATTTTAAAAGTCAAGTTTAAAAGTTGATTCAGTGTTTTTTCTTCACTGTATCAAACAATGTCAGTGCTTTATTTAATAATTCTCTTCTGTATCATGGCATTTGTTACTTGCTTATATATTACATTGTCAATTATGCATTTGTAAATTTAAAGGTAATATGCATTATTGACCAGTTTTATTATATAAGCTATGGACCTCACGTGCATACAGAAAGACAGCAGTCAAGCACTACCACAAGTTGCAAAACGTCATCTAAGCATTAAGTAATTGTACAACATAGACTGCTAATGTCAGTTCACTCCGTGGTGTCAAGTGTAGAACGTACAATTAGCTGGTGATTTCCTCACACTTTTGATACTACTTGTACCTATATGTCTTTCAGAAAGACATTGGTGGACTCTGTATCCCTTTTGTATCTTTAATATAATAATTGTACATATTTGGTATGTTTTAGATGAAGATGGTAGAAATGTACTATATTATGCTTCTACATCCAATTTGTCCTACCTGGAAAATAAATAAATATAACATAAAGCCTTGTCTATTGAAAAAAAGAGAAGTTAGTGACTGGAGTGCTAGAGCTACAGCCGTAAGTGATATCTGCACATTGGGCACCAGGGACAATGTGACAAAGAATAATGGGCAAAGAGCACACGAGGTATTTCATTAAAAAGGTTAAAAAATGAACTATTTTAAAGTGTAAAATTCAATGGCAGTTAGAATATTCACAATGTTGTGCAACCACCTCCTCTAACTAGTTCTAAAACATTTTCATCATTCCAAAAAACACCCCCCTACCCCAAACCCAGTTAGACAGTGACTTGCATGGTCATTCTATTTTAAATTGCAACCTCTTCATCAGCGGTCCCCAACCTTTTTGGCAACAGGGACCGGTTTCGTGGAAGACAATTTTTCCACGGACCAGGGTAGAGGGGATGGTTTCAGGATGATTCAAGAGCATTACATTTGTTGTGCATTTTATTTCTATTATTATTACATTGTGATATATAATGAAATAATTATACAACTCACCATAATGCAGAATCAGTGGGAGCCCTGAGCTTGTTTTCCTGCAACTAGATGGTCCCCTCTGGGGGAGATGGGGACAGACACCCGAAGTGTGCTGCGATGTCCAGTCTACTCCGTGATCTCCTCGTTTTGGTTGCTGTCACTGCAGAAAACCCTGCTTCACAAAGATAGGATGTTAGAAATGGAAGCAGGCTTTGCAGTGCTTTTGTGGCAATCTCAGGATATTCCTCCTTGACTTTAATCCAGAACGTGTGGAGATTTGAAGTTGTCTCAAACATACTTTTAAGGCCACCGTCATTTGAGCTCTCAAGCAGCTGATTCTAGCACCAACAAAGTCAATTCACCTGGCTTATTCACAAATGGATCGTCGATCCATTCCTTCCAAGTTTGGGGGTCTTTTGTGGTTGAGAAGTAATGCTCAAACTCTTTTGAAAGCTGAGATAGGTGGTCATGCACCAGCTGGGAGAAAGAAGGCCCTGGCTCAGTTTCTTTCAAAATCTCTGCTCATGTTTGAAACATGTCAAAAATCCCAATGTTCCCTCATCGCCCCCATAATTTCAGGTTGGCTTTGAATGCAGCCACTTTATCTGCCGACTTGAACACAGTTGTCGTTCTCCCCTGAAGTGACATTGAGTTCGTTGAGCAGGTTGAATGTGTCACATAAGTAAGCAAGTTTTGCGACCCATTCTGTGTCACTGAAATGTGCTGCCAGTGGTGACTGTTCTTCTAAAAGAAATCTCTGGTGCAACTCTCATAACTCAAAAACTCTGGCCAGTGATCTCCCTTTAGAAGCCATCTTACTTCTGTGTATAAGGGAAGACGTGCATGCTCTGCTTTCCTCTCCTCACAGAGCTGTGCGAACAGACGTGAGTTAAGGGCATGTACTTTGATGTGGTTGATAATCTTAATCACATCGTGCAAAACGTTGTTAAGTTCAGGTGACGTTTTTCGGCTAGCCAGCATTTCTCTATGGATGACACAGTGCGTAGAATACTTCACATTCAGAAGTAATCTCTTTGACCTGAGTAGTGAAACCAGAAAGCCGTCCAGTCATGGCAGCTGCTCCGTCCGTGCATATACCGACACAAAATGACTGATTCAGTTTTCCTGATATGTAATCATTCAAAGACTTGAATAGTTCTGCAGCTGTGGTGTTGGTTGGCAACAAAAGTGCACATAACATATCCTCATGCACATCCTCCTGAAAAATATATAGCACAAAAACAAGCATTATTGCCTTGTTGTCAACATTGGTAGACTCATCAACCTGGATTGCATACCACGGTGACTCATTAATCCTCTCTAACAACTGTGCCTCAATATCCTCTTTTTTTCATCAGTTCATCTAGTTATGGTGCTAGCTGAAAGAGGAATGTGCCACCTTTTGAACTGCAGCCTCTCCTAAAAGTTCATGACAAATGTCCTTAGCAGCAGGCAGGATCAACTCTTCACCAATAGCAAAGTGCTTCTTAGCTTTAGCAATGCTGTTAGTCACTAAGAATGATGCTCTCAGTGCAGACATACTTGAAGTGGTGGCCTTCAATAATTGCTTCTGTTCTTCGTGTTCAAGTTTTCTTTTCTTTTGAAAAACTCTAGAGGCTTGTCTTTTAATGCGGTGTGCTTGGTCTCCATGTGGCGAAGCAGTTTTGAAGGTTTCATGGCTTTGTTGGATAGCCGGTCACCACATATTATACAAAGTGGGCTTGGAGAACGTGAATCACCTGTTGCAATGAACACGTAAATTTAAGTAGGACTCTTGGTATTTTCTTTTAAATGCAGCTTTCTTTTTGTAGGCAGTCTTAGAGTCTTCTGCTGTCTCATCACTGGGTCTTTCCCCCTTTTCAAAGAAGCTCTCCAGTGACATTTGTTTTTTACTTTTTGTCTAGGCTTAGCTTGTGGGCTTACCAAAATGTGACTGAGACAAGTGCGCAATATGGGAAAGAGGCGTGGGCAGAAGTGGTAAATAAAATAACGGGCAGGCCACGCTCAGACTAAAATAAGTGTCAGGTTCTGACTTAGAGCCTGCCACCAGATGCAGCTGTACAACTGAAGTACATCAATTTACTTGCCACTATAAAGCTTGCCACCAGATGCAGCTTAATTGTCACTTGCCACTCAGTGATAGGGTTTTGATATGAGTCTGCCAGCAATTGATTTATCATGGTCTCTGTGCAGTCAAACCTCTCTGCTAATGATTATCTGTATTTGCAGCCGCTCCCCAGCGCTAGCATCACCTCAGCTCCACCTCAGATCATCAGGCATTAGATTCTCATAAGGAGCACACAACCCACATCCCTAGCATGTGCAGTTCACAGTAGGGTTCGCATTCCTAAGAGAATCTAATACCACCGCTGATCTGACAGGAGGTGGAGCTCAGGTGGTAATGCGAGCAATGGGGAGCAGCTGTAAATACAGATGAAGCTTCGCTTGCTCTCCAGCCTCTCACCTCCTGCTGTGCGGCCTGGTTCCTAACGGGCCATGGTTTGTTTCCTTTCAGTTAAATATCAGCTACCAGGAGGGCAAGCATTGTCCGTCTTCCCAAACTAGCTAAGCAACGAATGGACAACCAACAACTGAAATGTAAATTCCTTGAAGATAGGGAATTTGTCAGTGTTGGACTGCTGAATCACCTTCACCTATAACAGAATATGACACACAGTAGGCACTCAATAAATATCTGTTGGGTGAACTGATGACATTTAGAGTCAGACCGATCTTGCCTTTATTTAATAGACTCTATGACAAGCAATCAATGTAATAATCACTTATGGAGAAAAAAGAGTGACATCTGCATTTCTGAAGATCTGGACACAAGAAGAGTATTTTCCCTAGGAGGAAATATTCTTTAGTCATGACTTAACCATGATGTGAAATGACTAATATACGAGAAAAATTAGAATTACTACTTTAACACTTTCCTTAATTTTCCCAGAGATGAGATATGAAATTTTCCACATTTCTGTGAATGAATCATTTCCTTGTTTGTACTATGTTTTAGTTATACAACAGACAAATGTTTTTGGCAGTAATTACAAAACAAACTTGTTTTTTATAGAATAAGAAGAGAAAAAATGTATATGGCCAGATAAAAAGTATTGTGTGATAAAATGAAAGACAGAACTGAACAAAGGTCAAGAAGGCAAGTATTAAGATGTATTAGAGAGCAAATTGCTTACAGAAAGGCCCAAATAAGTCATTTAATCAAAATCAGCAGGCCGACAGCAGGTGGCGCTATTCCATCTTCACTTAGGAACTGTGCAAACAACCACCTTGGGAATGACTGTGAAAGACACCTGAAATAGTCCCCCTTTTTAGCATCGTAATTTGGACAAATGACCTAGGGTTAAAAAGGCTTTTTATAGAAGTACATTTTTCTCCAGTATTTTATTCTCATGAAAACTACCTAAATGTGGGTATTCTATTCACTGAAGTGTAGAAAATTGAAGGAGTGAAGTAGGTGATAAAGATGGGAAAATAGGTTAGGACTTGTTGTGTGGACGTTTTCTCATCATGTCCAGAATGTCCACTCTTAATTGGTTGGCATTTAATTAAGTTCTTTAAAAAACATTTAGTACTCACAGTATGTTCAGCAAAGTAAGTGCTTAGTGTACATCCATGAAGAAAATCAGCAAAGATTCCTGCATCTGTGCAGCTTTTATCGTAGCAGAGGGAGAAAGACAATACAAATAAGAAATAAGAAAACTGTATAGTATGTTAGAAGGTGGTGAGTGCCATCATGAAAAAATAAAGGTAGAACATGGTGAGGAGGCTCAAGAGTACTGGGCAGTAGAGAGGGTTTGGTTCTATAGAGGATATTTATTCACTGAGAAGGTGAAATTTAAACAAAAATACGAAGGATGTTAGCGAAACAGCCAGGTAAATACCTGGGGAAAGGGTAGTCCATGCAGAGAGAATAGACTATCCAAAGACCTTAAGGTGGGAGCATGTCTGGGGCTTGTTTGGAGAACTCAGCAAGGAGGCCAGCACGGCTGCAGGGGAGAGTGGTAGGTGATGAGGTCAGAAAGGTGACGTGGAGGACAGATCACGTGGGGCCTTGCAGATCATGCTAGGAAATTATAGGAAATAGTGCTATTGCCGGGTTTTGAACAAAGGGGTAACAAATCTGATTTATGTTTTTTAAAGGATCATTCTGTCCTGTGATGAGAAGAGCAGACTTTTGAGTGCCAAGGGTAGAAGGTGGGAGACGAGGTAGGGGCTACTGCAGCAATGGAAGCAAAAGTCGATAGTGGCTCAGGCCAGCTGGTCTGGATATCTATTTTGATATAAGAGCTAACAGATTGTTTTCCCTGATGGATTGGATGTTAAGTGTGGAAATAAGAGGTGTCAAAAAAGACTTCAAGATTTTTGCCGCGATTAACTGGAATGACAGGGAAAACTATGAGAGCAATGAGTTTTGCAGCATAAATCAGGAGCTGCCGGCTGAACATGTTGATTTTGTAACGTCCACCACTGATTGATAGGGAAAGATTATGGGAAGTGAGAGCTTGGAGGAGAAGATCAGGGCCACAGTTTTGGACATATTGAATGTGAGATGCCTATTAGCCATCGATGTGGCAAAAGGAGCTTCTGAAGGTTTTGGGGTGTGAAATTGGTAATCGGTTTCTATCAGCATGGAATGCCTCAGAATAGGAGACACTGGAATAGAGGAAATGATCTGGAAGGCAGTTATAACTGGCACCAGATAAGGAAAGCCAGAATTTGAACTGGCAGTAGCTGTGGAAGTAGGGAGAAGGACAGCAATATTGCACAGGCAGAATGTCCAGAATTTAGTGGCTGGTTAGACTTGTAGGGTGAGAAAGATTAAATGCCTGGGTAATGGGATAGTGGTTAGTGACATTAGTCAAACAGAAGAGATGAATTGCAGAGGGAGATTTTTTTTTCCACGTACATATTTATATTTTGATTTCTCAATTCTCTTACATGAAAGAGAAAATTCTCTGTGTCATTTCTAAAAAGCCTCAAAGAGGGAGCTCCCTGGTGGTCCAGTGGTTAGGACTCGGCTCTTTCACTGCCGTGGCCGGGGTTCCATCTCTGGTTGGGGAACTAAGATCCCACAAGATGCATGGCACAGCAAGAAAAAGAAAAGCCTCAAAGAAACTGGATAATATACCCTACTGGGTTTAGGGGGGAAAAGCCCTCTGATACTTTTATTCCTTTATTCCATCACAATTCTTTTAAAATCTCACTTGAGTCTTGTCTATTTCATTACTGCAACCAAGAAATTCACATTGCCTCTTAAGGTGAAGTAACCTGCACTACTTTTGGTCATGAATAACACAGGGAATACATTGTCTACCAAGAAAGTAGGAAATGGCTCAAGATCAATTGTGTTGAGAAGGGCAACGAGCACCAGTGGCTCTTAGGTATTTGCCCCTCCGATGCACGTATTTGCAGAACACCACACAATGCCTTTGTGGCATTTTGCAAAATGCCTTTCTAATTTGCAACTTTCCTGCAATAACTGGTAATGCTAATGTCTGAATATGAGCTAGAACAAGGGTGACATTCTACTCACCTGTATAGACATCACCAAATGAAGGGAGCTCTTGTCTTATATGCACATTTCCAATTTATAAGGTACCTTAAAATTTACATCATAACCAAAGGTTACCAAACTAGTTATTATTCAACACATATTCACACCTACTAGGTGCCAGGTACTAGTCTAGGATGTAACCATGCACAATTAAAATATCCATATTTTACTGAACCTAAGACACTTTGCTGTTGGTGTCTTCTTGCTCTTTCCAAATGATATCAAGGAAAGATTTTTAAACACCTACACCAAGACTGCCTCTGGCTGACAGAGATTGTAAGATACTGTGGATTGCAGGGTGCATCCTGATTCTACAGGTTAAAATGAAAAAAAGGTACATCTTATATGGTACATATACACAATGGAATATTACTCAGCCATAAAAAAGAATGAAATAGTGCCATTTGCAGCAACATGAATGGACCTAGAGATTTCATACTGAGTGAAGTAAGTCAGACAGAGAAAGACAAATATCATATGACATTGCTTATATGTGGAATCCAAAAAAAAATGGTACAAATGAACCTATTTACAAAACAGAAATAGAGTCACAGATGTAGAAAACAAACTTATGGTTACTAAGCAGGAAAGGGGGGAGGGATAAATTGGGAGATTGGGATTGACATACACACACTACTATATATAAAATAGATAACTAATAAGAACCTACTATATAGCACAGGGAACTCTATTCAATACTCTGTAGTGACCTATATGGGAATAGAATGTAAAAAAGAGTGGAGATATATATATATATATATATAAAACTGATTTACTTTGCTGTCTAGCAGAAACTAACACAACATTGTAAATCAACTATACTCCAATAAAAACTAATTTAAAAAATTCTTAGAATTGATGAAATAGGCAGTAGGTAACATTTATTGAGTGCTAACTCTGTGCCCAGCACTATGCTACATGCTTATCATGCACTGATCTCAGTCTGGAATATCTGCATTCACACTAAAATTTTGTCCAAGTTACATTTTTCCTAAGAACATGGGAGATGCTCGCTTTACAGTTTTGTAACTAAATTGCCTTGTTAAATACAGTTTTCCTGCTTGCAGCTTAGAAATACAAGGTTTATTTTCTTTCCTAATTTTGCCAATTGAGAACCCCTCAAATCCTAGATCCTGAATTCTCATCAGGATAAATTTATCATGTAATTTGTGTAAATTAAATTCAACCAAGATTTCTGTACCACTTTTTTGTGATAAGAACTATGGTAGATACTTTGAGATTAGGCTGTTGTAATCAAAAAGTTAAAATTCAGTGGAAGCACAGATGTTATTAGATTCTATAACCCATGGCAAAATGACCTTCAGGCTGAGAGTCATGTGTTGTAGGCATATGGAAGAAAACCAATCTATTCTAATGGGCGTGGGGCAGGGAGGGAGATCAGGGACAACTTGTTGGAGACAATGGTATTTGAGTTGGGTGTCATGAATAAGGCTTCAACAGTGAACTAGTCCAGTCAAATATCTTTTAAATACAATCAAATGTCAAACAGCCCCAAACCATGGTTCATATATATGTCAGTGGGACAACTTCCTTGAGTTGAGAAGTAAACACCAAGGATCATTCTACAAATATAAAAACTCAAAAGAAGCAACTAACAGTGACATTATAGACAGCTACATTGCTCCTGTCAGCCTGTGTGGACTAGTCTGAGCTTCAATGATCAGGAATGCAAACCTTGCTGATCCTTTCTGACCCAGAAGAATAAAATGAATGAGGCAGTTGCTCAGACAATTTAGAAAAAAGCCAAATGGACCTGAGCTGTACTGAATCAGGGCCTGTTAAATGGTCAGACTCCATCTTTTTCAGAAGCCATAGACGTATATTTTAGAGATGATGTCTGATTGAAATCTATGCTATCCTAGAGTATACTTAAAATTCTATACCATTCTGTTTTACTGTTTATGCTTTATTGTTGGAGGAGGTAATGATTAAGAGGATGTGACTGCCAACTGTCCCTCAAGCTGAACTGGGGCATTCAGAGGCTCCTTACTCCCTCCCCTGTCCTTGCAATGCACACTCCACCCCATGTTCCCACAGTGGGAGTTACTCCAAGGACGAGAGTAAGCTGTTGCTGAGATCCTCTGGATTGTGTAAGTGACTGAACCCAGTTAAGGCCTCTATACAATTTTTTAAGATTCTGGTGGGTAGGTGCAGAGATTTACTCATCTTGTGGATGCCCAAGACAAGCCCGTGAAGTAAGTTCCCTTGCTTATGAAAATTCCCACCTACCAATCTGGAGTGACCTGCCTCTGTTTTTGGCCTCTCTTTGCCCTCCATGTACAGAGCCAGTTTGCAAACTAATGTTTATTAAAATCAACTCCGATCAGAATTCCTCTGATTGGAAATAAGTGGAAAATATTTTTTTCTTAGGTCCAGAGACCGTCAGTAGGGTTTTAAAAGTCTTAAAAAATTTTTATGCTGAAATAATTATAGCTTTACAGAAAGTTGCAAAAACAGATGAGTCTCACCCATCTTCATCCAGTTTCCGCCAACGGTTACTTCTTAACAGAATTATAGTACAATATCAATACCAGGAATTTGACATCAGTCCAAATGTGTTGTGTAGTTCCATGTCATTTGATTACACGTGAAGATTTGTATAATCATCAATGCAATCAAGATATAGAGCTATTCCATCATCACAAAAGTCTCCCTGGTGCCTTTATAGTCATACCCATTCCTCCCCTGCATCCCTAACACTTGGCAACCACTAATCTATTTTCCATCTCTACAGGTTTGTTATTTATAGAATGTTATATAAATGGAATCACATAGTACTGATCTTTTTTTTTTTTTTCAGTACGCAGGCCACTGTTGTGGCCTCTCCCGTTGCGGAGCACAGGCTCCAGACGCACAGGCTCAGCGGCCATGGCTCATGGACCCAGCCGCTCCACGGCATATGGGATCTTCCCGGATCGGGGCACGAACCCATGTCCTCTGCAAGGGTCATCTTTTTTACAAGGGTCATCTCTGCTTAAGAAAACCTTTTAATCTGAGAAGGGCTGTAGCAGCATGTTCCTAAACAACTTACTGGCTCTTTTTCCCCTATGGCATTTGGCTGTCAAAGCATTCCCCTTTCTTTGTGCGTGTGTGTGTGTGTGTGTGTGTGTGTGTGTGTGTGTGTGTTTCTCTTTACTGCAATTGGGTTTATTCTTAATATGTGGTGAAAAAACAGACTGCTCACTGCTGGGAGCAAACTTCTTAGCCTTATGTTGATCAGGCAAAGGTGAATCAGGTGTGCTGTAAGAAAAACTCTGCCTGGGTGTAACTGAGGGTTTCCCAGTTGTTCAGTCTCCTAGCCTCTGCTTTCTCAGTGTCTTGCTACAGTTAACCTGTCCACATCCAGGACCTAGGTTTGTCATTTTGATTATCTGTTTGTACCAGCATATGTTTAAATGCTATCTCAAGTAACGGAGAGTCCCTGGCTGGTTTGGTTTTGCACTAGCTTCCAACTTCTGCCGAAGTCCTAGCACTTCTCAGTGAGTTAGACTCATGGCTCACTTGTTCACTTCACTCAAGTCTCAGCTCATATGGTACCTCATCTGAGAGGTCTTCTCTGGCTGCCTAACCTGGCTGCATTTTTCCTCATCGTATATATAATCACCTGACACGGTATGTATTTGTTGTGCTAATGGTCTCACTTTGTTAGAATGTAAGCTACCTGAGGGCAGGGACTCTGTGTGACTTCACAACCCTGAGACAGTGCCTGGCACATCACAAATACTCAATAAATAGGTGAAGAATGGATGAATCAATAGAAATTTTACGATGGTTTCCGAACTGATCTTCTAATGTCCACTCTCTTGCTTCTACAATTTGTCTTTCACTCACAGAACTGAAGATATCCTCCAAAGACACTGAGCTGACTAGAATCAGCTCACCTCAAAACTTTAAATGGTCCTTCACTGCTTATCGAGTAAAGCCCAGACTCTTTCAGAGCAGCAACTAAGCTCTCCACAATTTATCTTCCAGCAGATTTTCTGGCACCACATATGATTATTTTCCTCCATCTTACAGTCCAGCCTCACCAGTTCATTCCCTCTTTTTGACTATGCCAGGCACTTTTTTTTTCTTTTTTTTTTTGCATTACACGGGCCTCTCACTGTTGTGGCCTCTCCCGTTGCAGAGCACAGGCTCCGGACGCGCAGGCTCAGCGGCCGTGGCTCACGGGACCAGCCGCTCCGTGGCATGTGGGATCTTCCCGGACCAGGACACGAACCCGTGTCGCCTGCATTGGCAGGCAGACTCTCAACCACTGCGCCACCAGGGAAGCCCCAGGCACTTTTATGTCAATAAAATTTTAGTCTTCTTTTTTTCTTGTTCTGTTCTCAGCCAATTTAATAGTCCAAGTGTTTATCCCCCCATTCATGTAGGAATTTTGAGTTATAACTTTCATTTGCTTTGTGACAACATTTTTTGGGGTAAGTTTCCTTCATATTCTTTTTTTTTTTTTTCGGTACACGGGCCTCTCACTGTTGTGGCCTCTCCCGTTGCGGAGCACAGGCTCCGGACGCGCAGGCTCAGCGGCCATGGCTCACGGGCCTAGCCGCTCCGCGGCATGTGGGATCTTCCCGGACCGGGGCACGAACCCGTGTCCCCTGCATCGGCAGGCGGACTCTCAACCACTGTGACACCAGGGAAGCCCTCACTCTTACTCTTAATTCCATTCTCCCAGCTCCACAAACACAGAACCACTTTCATGATTATAAACAATATTATAAAAGACTGCTCACTGCCTGTGGTTGAAATATACCTCCTCTCCAACAAACCTTTCACACTCCAGCAAAATTATTTTCCTAGAAGTCAGGTCCTATCACTTCCTTCCACAAAAAAAGTTTAAATTGTTCTCCTTGTGTTATGGAATCTTCTTCCCTCGATTTTTAAAAATTGAGGTAAAACTAACAAAACAAAAACTTTACCAAAAGAAAGTGTTCAATTCAGTTGCATTTACTACTTCACAATATTGTGCAACAATCACCTCTATCTAGTTCCAAAACATTTTCATCACCCAAAAAGAAAACCCCTGAACCCATTAAACAGTCACTGCCCAAACCTCCCTACACCAGTCTCTGGAAACAATCTGTTTTCTGTCTCTGTGGATTTATCTGTTCTGGGAATTTCATATAGACGGAATGATACAGTTTATGACCCTTTTTTTTTAATATATAAATTTATTTATTTATTTTTGGCTGTGTTTGGTCTTCACTGCTGCACGCAGGCTTTCGAGCGGGGGCTACTTTTGTTGCGGTGCGCGGGCTTCTCATTGCGGTGGCTTCTCTTGTTGAGGAGTACGGGCTCTAGGCATGCGGGCTTCAGTAGTTATGGCACACATGCTCAGTAGTTGTGGCTCGCGGGTTCTAGAGTGCAGGCTCAGTAGTTGTGGTGCACGGGCTTAGTTGCTCTGTGGTATGTGGGATCTTCTGAGACCAGGGCTCGAACCTGTGTCCCCTGCATTGGCAGGTGGATTCTTAACCACTGCGCCACCAGGGAAGCCCTATATGACTGCTTCTTTCATTAAGCATAATGTTTTCAAGGTTCATCCACGTTGTAGCAAGATCACTCTTCATTTCCTTTTATGGCTGAATAATATTCCACTGAATGAATATACCACATTTTGCTCATCTGTTCATCAGCTGATGGACATTTGTGTTGTTTCCACCTTTTGCCAAATATGAATAGTGCTGCTACGAACATTCACATACAAGTTTTGGTTTGAATACTTGCATTCAATTCTTTGGGCTTATACTGAGGAGTGGAATTAGTAGGTCATATAGTAATCCTATGTTTAACTATTTGAAGAACTACAAACCATTTTCCATAGTGGCTGTACTGTTTTACATTCCCACCAGCACTACGTGAGGGTTCTAATTTCAATACATCTTCACCAACACTTATTTTCCATTTTAAAAAATTATAGACATCCAGATGAAAATGAGTATGAGTAGTTTTTATTTGCATTTCCTAAAGACTAATAATGCTGAGTATCTTTTCATGTGCTTGTTGGCCTTTCTTTGGCGAAATCTCTATTTAAGTCCTTTGTCCATTTTTTCAATTGGGTTGTTTGTCTTTTTATTCTGAATATTAGACCCTTAACAGATATGCAATTTGCAAATGTTTTCTACCATTCTGCATGTTGTCTATTCACTTATTTGATAGTATCTTCTAATACATTAAAGTTTTAAATTTTGATGAAGTCCAATTTATGTATTTTTTTTGTTGATGTTGCTTATGCTTTTGTTGACATATTAAGAATTTATTGCTAAATTCAAGGCCATGAAGATTTGCCCTATATTTTCTCCTAAGTGTTTTTAAATTTTTATTTTATATTAGAGTATAGTTGATTAACAATGTTGTGTTAGTTTCAGGTGTAGAGTAAAATGATTTACTTATACATATACATATTCTCTTCTTTTTCAGATTCTTTTGCCGTACAGGTTATTACAGAGAACTGAGTAGAGTTCCCTGTGCTATATTTTCTTCTAAGTCCTTTTTTTTTTTAATAATTCTTGCTTTTACATTTAAGTTTTTGATTCATTTTGACTTAATTTTTGTGTATGGTGTGAGATCGGGGTTCAACCTTATTCTTTTTTTAATGTAGATATCCAGTTGAAGAGACGATTCATTCTCCAATGAATGGTCTTGTCACCTCTGTCAAAACTCAATTGACCATAGATGTATTGATCTATTTCTGAATTCTCAACTCTGTTCCATTAATCTATGTTATTCATATGCCAGTATACACTGTTTTGATTACTGTATCTTTTAGTAAGTTTTGACAATCAGAAGGTTTGAGTCCTTAAATTTTGCTTCTCTTTTTTTAAAGATTTTTTTAAAGAGCAGTTTTAGGTTCACAGAAAAACTGAGAGTAAGGTACAGAGATATTCCATATACCCCTGGCCCCCAGATATGTGTAGCCTCCCCAATTATCAACATACTTCTGGCTTTACTTTTTCAAGATTGTTTTTGCTATTTGGAGTCTTTTGCAATTCCATATAAATATTAGGATGAACTCTTCTATATCTGCAAAATAGACTGTTGTGAATTTGATAGGGATTACATTCAATCTGTCAGTCACTTTGGATAGTACTGCTACCTTAACAATATTAAGTCCTCTAATCCATGAATATGGTCTGTCCTCCCATTTATTTCAGTTTTTCTTTAATTTCCTCCAGCAATGTTTTGTAGTTTTCAGTGTACAAGTCTTTCAACTCCTTGGTAAATTTCTTTTTAAGTATTTCATTATTTTTGATGCTCTTATAAATGGAATTGCTTTCCTAATTTCATTTTCAGATTGTTTGTGGCTAGTGTATAGAATATAACTGGATATTTAATGTCAATCTTATATTCTGTCACTTTGCTGAATTTGATTAGATCTAATAACTTCTTTTTGTGGAATCTTTAGGACTTGCTATATATAAGAATCATGTCATCTGACAACAGAGATACTTTTACTCCTTCCTTTCTGATTTAGATACATTTCGCTCCTGTTTTCTTTCTCTTTTTTCTTTTATTCCGCCAATTGATCTGCCTAGAACTTTCAGTATAACATTGACTAGAAGTAGCAAAAGCAGCATTCTTGGTTTTTTTCTTGATTTTAGGGAGAAAACTTTCAGTCTTTCATCGTTGAGAATATTACTTATAATCTTTCACAAATGTCTTTTATCATGTTGAGGAAGTTCCCCTCTATTCCTAGTTTGTTTGTTTTTATCATTATATGGTATTAGATTTTGTCAAACTTCTTTTCTGCATGAATTGAAATGATTATGTGTTTTTCTCCTCCATTCTATTTTTTTTTTTTTTTTTTTTTTGCCACACTGCATGCATGCAGGATATTAGTTCCCTGACCAGGGATCAAACCTGTGCCCCCTGCAGTGGAAGCAGAGAGTCTTAACCACTGGACCACCAGGGAAGTCCATTCTCCATTCTATTACTGTGGCATATTATATTGCTTTCTTGGGATACACCCCACTTAGTCAGGATGTATAATCCTCTTAATATGCTACTGAATTCACTCTGCTAGTATTTTGTTGAAGATTTTTACATCTATATTCATCTTTCTCTAGTAAAATAGAATAATTCTACTTTTCATATCCTATTTTTTCCAAATTTATTTCCATTAAGATTTTTCAAATTAAATTCTAATACAGGATAAGATTAATGAAAATGTATTTGAAAGCACCTATCCTGACATACCGTCAGCATTCCAAAAACAGCTTCTCTTTCCCTGTCTCCTTTTACCAAAATCTTATTTATAAAAATGCATGTCACTTCAAGAGTCTCATACTATTCAATAACCCTTGCTTTAAGGAGATCTCTGTCTACTTAATTGTGAATTTCAACCCCTAGGTATATATCTTTATAAGGCATTTTTGAATATTATGTCAAAAAACATTTTCCCCAGAGCATTCTACTCTCTTGCTGGGGAACTTTTTGAAGGGTAAGCTGCTGTGAGTTACTTTGCTGAGAGGAAATTTCTGGAAGGTAAAATGACAGGGTGTACTCACCAGGTTGCATATTCAACTTTTCCCCTTTATACTGCAAGAATCTGTGATTGTTTTGATTCATTTGCGATATTCTCCAAGTTATAGTTAAAGGCAGAGGCCCTTGGAGGCCATCTTAAAACTTACTTTATAAAAGGATCTTACACAATCTCAAACATCTAAATTTCAGTTTTTGTTGGAGTATAAGAAATAATTTGTTTTGGCATCATAATTTTTCCTCCTGGAAATGGTGATTACTCGATATTAACTAAAACAAGTGAGCCAATTAAGATGTGGTGATATGGTTAAAATCCCTCTCTGTATTTTACTGTTTAAAAACTTGTACACTATCTAAGTCAATCCTTTTATCAACTCTGTAAGGTAAGCAGAAAAGATATTTTAATCCCCTACAGATAATGAAACAAATTAAGAGAGGTTAAGGCCTAAAATCTGATAGGGCCAAAACTCAAATCCAAGTGCCCCAGCGCTTTTTACATTTCACTCAAACTTTATCACCCCATTCTCCACAGTGCTAGTGGCGTGCGTGCATGTGTATGTGTGTGTGTGTGTGTGTGTGTGTGTGTCTGTGTGTGTGTGTGTGTGTGTGTGTGTTAATTCCAGTCAAAGAGAACAGAATATATAAAACTAGAAAAGACTGGCTACATAATTTGTGGGGCCCAGTAAAATCATCTTACAAAAACATTATTAAGAATTTCAAGATGCTGACAGCAGAACCTTAAAGCAAGTGCAGAACCCTTTTAAGTATGGGGCCCTGTGGGATGTTTCATGGTCCTTGTGTGCCATAAGCTGGCCGTGGGCTTGTGGAAGAATGCCCTATTTAGGCAACTACCAGTAAGAATGGAGTGTCAGATATTGTGGAGGTAGAAAAGTAAGGCAGAGTAGATAGGTGGGGGTGATCATTAATAGAACCTAGATCACTAAAATTATGTTCTGTGCTAATATTTTCAATTAATCCCAAAGGCAGAGGGAGTCACTGAATAATTTTAATTGGAGAATTGCAACTAAGTTTATTTTTTAGAAAAATCAGTCTGACATAAATTTCAAGGATAGATTTTTAGGTTCTGAAAATGAAAGGAAGAAGATAATTAGGGAAGAAACTTCAGTAATTCAGAAAATGTAAGGGCCTCAAGGCAATGGGATTTGAAATGCAGAAGAGGAGTCAGATGCAGAAGCTACTGCTCCTTAAAGGTAGGCACTTATCTTGCCTTTGAACCCCATGGATGACCAGCTCAGCTCTTGTACCTCCTTGTACCCCAGCTTAGAAAGTCCCTCTAGGCAGAAAGCTGAGGATTTATTGTAAGGTTCATCGTTTTGGTATCCCCTCTTTTAGGAAGCACAGTTTTGTGCTGCCAATGTCTAAAAGCAGTCATTTCTTATATTTTCCCCAGTTTTAAAATTTCTGTAGGGTGCTCAATACGAAAGCATTTTAAAAATATTAAAATTAGGTGTCAATTGCCTTTTAATATTTTTATTATTTGGAAATGGAGAGAACCCCCAACTTCTTGCAGTTACCTGACTAAATGCCTAATTAAATGACAAAGCTGTTTCCCCATGACTATCATGTATAGCTTCTAACCAGGAAACCATGTAACTTTGTTACGGTAGCACAGGTAAGTGTTTATTTGGACTTGGCCTAGAAATAAATATCATGAAATTTTCTCTTCCTTAAGATATCTCTAGTGTTTTCTTCTTTCTTTTTTTTTTTTTTTAATTTATTTATTTTTGGCAGTGTTGGGTCTTCGTTTCTGTGCGAGGGCTTTCTCTAGTTGTGGCAAGCGGGGGCCACTCTTCATCGCAGTGCGTGGGCCTCTCACTGTCGTGGCCTTTCTTGTTGCGGAGCACAGGCTCCAGACGCACAGGCTCCGTAGTTGTGGCTCATGGGTCTAGCTGCTCTGCGGCATGTGGGATCTTCCCAGATCAGGGCTCGAACCCGTGTCCCCTGCATTAGCAGGCAGATTCTCAACCACTGCGCCACCAGGGAAGCCCGTTTTCTTCTTTTTTGAGATAACTTTCATTTTATTATTAGAGACCTTGTCCTTTGGCCTTTGGTTCCACCAAAGCACCAGTCTTTGCTTCAATAACTTCTATCTGATAATTAAAGAAAGCTGACATTATTTGGAATACTGTAATCAATTCCTGACCATTCAGCTCTACCTCTGCTAGAGATAATGGCCTGTATGATCCACATGAGGATGCATATGCCTTAAATCAACCAGCCTGCATTGGTTCAGCAGTTCTAAGTCCTTGCACCAGTATTTATTAGTTTATAGGAGCAAATCTATCATGGCTATAAGTTAACTATAATTAGGTATTGTAGTTATGAAGAAAAAATGTTGCTATAAATAAATCTCTTGGCCTTGCAATGTATTTTGAAACACTTGATTTTTCAGAAGAAAATTATTTTTCAAGAAGAGAAAATCTGTGGCTATACTCTGGATCTCCAATTTCCATAATGCCACCACTTCTCTATAACACACGGTATATTGGCTCTGACTTTAACTTTAGATTTCTAACTTAAGCTCTCCAGAAGTCATTCTCTTCTTAGCAACTAGGATATGATGCCATTAAGTAACCAGAGATGCCCTAAGTTATGTAGTCTAATAAATGTTTAACAAATAGTTACTGCATGCCTACTATTTATAAGCTATTATTTCAGGTGCAACTGTTACATGTGATTTTTACAAATCAAAAGCAAATCACTGTTTTAAAAACAGTTGTTTTTCTTTACAGAGCCTAACATGGCAAATTAAATGAAGCTATTTTTGTGGCCTCTCCCGTTGCAGAGCACAGGCTCAGGACGCGAAGGCTCAGCGGCCATGGCTCACGGGCCCAGCCGCTCGGCGGCATGTGGGATCTTCCCGGACCGGGGCATGAACCCGTGTCCTCTGCATCGGCAGGCGGACTCTCAACCACTGCGCCACCAGGGAAGCCCAGAAGCTGGTTTTGATTGAAGACAATCTGGAGCAATTCGGACCTGAGGAGGCCCCAATGCCTATGATAGTGTCACAGTATTAGTCAGGCTTCTCCAGAGAAACAGAAACAATAGGAGAAAGATATAGATATAGATTGTAGATATATCTTTAATAGATCGATTTCCACCACTCCTTTTTATAAGTAGATAGCACAATGTTGAAATAACTACTTTTGCAGAACATAATTGTCCTGTACCAGTGTTTGGTTTAGATTTATATCTTAGTTAACTAGTTTGGTGTGAAGGCTCTTTTAATATATTTAAAAGGCACTTTATCTGATCTTATTGCCCAACTGGAGTGGGGCAGTCGTCTTAGAGCTTGGTAAGTAAGAGAAAGTAAGTTTAGGATGGTGACAGTTCAAACTAAGATAGGAAGATAGTTTCCCTTTGTTTTTTCCAAAGCCTTCTACTCAGTCTTGCCACTTTCGATATGGTTTCCAGGAAACAGAAGATTCATTCCCATGAGAAATGAGGCCTTTGATTCCTCCTCTTTGGATTTGAACTCCCAGATGCAGTTTCTCTTGGCTTGGTTTTCCTCATCACTGGTACATGAACACCAGAGTTACATGTAACACTGATGCTCAAGGGGGACACACACCTGGGTTGACATCCCTAACTCTTCATGTTTTGCACAGCACCTAACCTATTTCTTAGTTTTCTCATCCAGAAGATAGAAATAATGATATTCTCTATTTAATAAAAGATAATATCTGTAAGCTCCTCTGACACAAAGTAAGCGTTCAGTAAATACTGAACTGTTCACTCAGTCTAAGAGCTTGTTGGCAAACGCAGTTGAGACAGGAGAGGCTTCTGGGGATAAGTGGTGAGAATTTTGCCGACAGATAAGACAAAACAAGGACAGCAATTAGCATGTAATAACTGCTCTTCAAAACCCCAAGGCAGGGCTTCCCTGGTGGCGCAGTTGTTGGGGGTCTGCCTGCCGATGCAGGGGACGCGGGTTCGTGCCCCGGTCCGGGAAGATCCCACATGCCACGGAGCGGCTGGGCCCGTGAGCCATGGCTGCTGAGCCTGCGCGTCTGGAGCCTGTGCTCGCAACGGGAGAGGCCACAACAGTGAGAGGCCCGCGTACCGCAAAAAACCCAAAACCCAAGGCTTAGAA
This sequence comes from Stenella coeruleoalba, assembly GCF_951394435.1. Lineage (NCBI taxonomy): Eukaryota > Metazoa > Chordata > Mammalia > Artiodactyla > Delphinidae > Stenella > Stenella coeruleoalba. Next base: position 29,494,184 of record NC_137149.1, on the reverse strand, counting down.
GTGTGTGTATATCTTCATGAGGTAGGATGTTCAAGGAACAGCAGGAGGGCCAACATAATTTGAACGGCATGAGCTAGGAGGAGACTGGTAAGAGATGAAATCGGGAGGTAGTCAGGGGCATATTGTGGAAGTCCATGTGGATCATGGCAAGGACTTGAAATTTTGTTCAAAGTATGAAGGAAAACTAATTGGATGGGTTTGATGAGAATTCAGTTATGACCTGATTTACATTTTTAAATAGATCATTTCAAATCTTTCACAGAAAATGGATAATAGAGGGAAAGGTAGAAGCATAAAGACTAGAAAGGAAGCTGCGGCAGTGATCTGGGAGGGAAATTCTAACGGCCTGGACTGAAGAGGTAGGGGTGGAGTGGGAGAAATAGTTGCAATCATGGTGTTTACTGACGGTTCTGCTGATGGGACTTCTGTGGATTAAATTAAGCTGTGAGAGAAATCAAGATGATGCTTAATTTTTGGCCTAAGCAGCTGGGTTTATAGGATATCATTAATTGAGATGGGGCAGAATATGTGAGAAGCAGACTTTGGGGGAGGAAGGCCAAGAGTTATGCTTTGGCCATGACGTGTATGAGATACCTTTTTTGACCGTGGCTTCAGAAATGATTAGATATGGCTAGAACAGTAGCTGAAATAAAATGGAATTTTATTGTTCTCTATCACAGAGGTCTGGGGGTAGGCAATTCAAGGCTGGTAAAGAAGCTCAGCTCCAAGAAAGTCCCTAGAATTTAAGGCTGCTTCTGTCTTTCTGGTCTGCTATGCCTTGGGTATGGCCTTCAGGAGCTAACTTGATTTTGCATGATTATATTCATGTTCAGGCAACAGGATGCAGAAAGGGGGAAGAAGTGGCAAAAGACATGTGTTAGCTGGCTCTTAAGGAATGTGCTTGGCAGCTGGCCCAAGACACTTTTACTTACATCTTAGCGCTTTATATCAATCACATTGCCACACCTAGCTGCAGGGACAGAGTGGGGCTGGCAAATGGAGTTTTTATATGTCATGTGTCCAGCTAAAAAATTCAGTTACCAAAGAGAAAGGGGAGAATGGACATCGGAAGACAACCAACCCATTTCTGTTGCACCTGGTTTGTCCTCTCCCCATTTCTCAGGACCTCCATATCTCTAAATTTACCGGGCAATATAAGGCCGCATCTTATTTGTCCTCTCAGCACATTCTACATTGTTGACAGTTTCTTTCTCAAAACACATGCATCCCTTGGCTTCTATGTCACAGTTTTCCTGTGTCTTGTTTGTGGCTGTTATTATTTTCTTCATGTTGTTTTTTAATCCTCCAGTCTCCAAAGGCAAGTTAAGGGCTCATGAAAGGGACAGCACTCCAGGTGGCAGCCTCCCTAGGGCTCCTTCTCCAGCTCCACTAGCTGCTCTTCTTCTCATCCCAAGACCAGTGCATTTGGCTTCAGTCCAGGACTAGTTCTTAAGGATCCAACAGACTCTCTCAGTAAGAAAGAAGGTCACTGTGTTGCTCTCAAGTCCTAACTGGATTTATTCATGGCTAAATTTGGTTGTATCAGGGAGAAGAGAGAAAAGACACAAGTGATTATAATCCTAGGACTGCCCCTACAGACGGGTGGAGTGGTGTGCAGCCAGCAACACTGAAGAAGCCTCATTTGGGAGTCCCTCCCCAAACTGCTTATCACTGAGCTGTCGTCCATTCCTGACTGGCTACTCACTTCTTTCTCAAATTTGTCTTTGGGATTAAACAATAAAGAAATAGACGTTGTTTCCAGATAGTCCTTGTGAAAATGCACATGTTACCTGAGAAGGGGTATGAGACATCGGGGTGCTTATAAGTCAAAACATATTGTGGTTCAGTTTGGTTCCTTTTGAGTCTCTGACACTATGTGAAGTAGTGTCACAGGGCAGGGTTAGCCCAGAGTAATTTTGTCTTGATAAAAGAATAGTGTGTTGTTTCATGTTATCAGTGCTCATTACAAAACATCTTCTATCACCAAGACAAGAATCCTGTTTTAAAAAGAAAGCTGGATGGCTATAGGCAGGGCAAATCAACTTTCAAGTTCAACAACCAATTCAAGACTGACCCTGGTGCTTAACAGTAACTAGCTTAGAGCATAAAGAAGTTTGGTGTTTGGGGTCCATGAGTCATGAACTAGTTTTCTTGGGTACTCTATGGGATTCATTTTTTACTCTTCTCAGCTCTGCTTTTCAAGGGTGATGGCCCTCATTACTATTAAAAGCAGCAGATCTCCTGCTAATGGCCACTGAGGACATATCTCCAATGTCAACTATTACTTTTCCTTATATCTGCCACACTTGAAGCCAAGAACATTGTTGTTGGTACAAGGGTGCTATCTTTTGAAGCCAACATCCCTGTCCCTGGCCATTGTTCAAACTTCTGTCACCAGTGCAGCAGCTGTGTTGTGCTTTCAGAAAGTTTCCTTAACAGTTCTAATGTTTTCTGTAGCTCCCTCATGCTACAATTCAAAGGAATCTGTGGGGACTGGATAGAAATGCAATTCATTCAGTTATTCAACAAATATTTATTGAGCACCTACAATGTATACATATTGTTCTAGATTTTAGGGACACATCAGTGAACAAAATAGGTGAACTTATATTTTTGTCTATGGTGTGGGAGAAGAAAATAAACATAGGACAAATGTGCCCAATTTCGATTCCTTTCTCCCTTTAGAAACTTCCTCATAGTTCTTGAAACTTGTGAGCCTTGGTACTTTTTTCTCATGATGGCTCACTTCACCTGAATTCTGGGGTAAACATAGAATAAGTTAGATTGGGACCCTTGCTACAAAACAAAGCGAGAGTTTGAAAGAAACCTGCTGAGTATCTCATATTTTACAGAACATATAAACATCACCCAAGATAAACATACCAGGTAAACTTGTCATTTTGGAGGTGAAAGGATTTTAATTTATTATATATTATGTATCACCTAGAGAGGACATTGCTGGCTGTCACTCCATCAACCTCAACTCTCTGGTTTACATCTCCTTGGGGACACATTGCAGAATTGCCTTATAGGTATAGTTTGAAATGAAACCTTTAAAGACATTTCACAATTGAACACAATTGATGTTTTTAGAGGCCCGCACTGATGAGGCAGCATCGCTTCACGTCACAGACATTTAAGACGACATCTTCTAAAATGAAACTGTCTGAAGCAAAGCACACTTGGCAATAGGGTCAGCAGAACTCAGGAAATAGTCTCTATAAGATGTCTGCAGGCCAGTTTAGATGTACCAACACTTGTCAACACTTGCTCAGCTACCAAAGCTCTACTTATGGTTTCAAGGGTTCAGAGTAACAAGTCTACAACAAAGAGCGGTGCCTTGAAGAAGCAGACCTCTTGATATCCGTTAGCAAAGTCTAGGGAATGCCACTGACTCTCATATCACCTGGTTTAAAGCAATTTATGTTATTTACAAGACTGAAGCCTCAGGGTTGTATCGAATATACAGAGTAAAGGGCATGGTGCACTTGCCCTGAAAGCTTGTACTCTACAGACTGGCTCTGTGCTTGGTCAAAACTCAGTAAAATATGGCAGTTTTCTCGAAAAGCCATTTACTGGTGGTGTTAAGGCCTTCATGCTTTAAGATTAATGAACTACAGTTTGATGTTACTGAAAGGTAACAAGGTGCAGGGCATATTCCCCACAAGCCTAAGCATCCAAAGGTCATGCATTCATTCATTATATCATTCAACAAGTATTTATTGAGTGTCTACTATGTGCCAGGTACTATTTGAGGGGTTGGGGACACAGCATTGAACAATACTGAAAAACATCTCTGTTCTTATGGTGTTTACATTGGGGAGCCCAGGGCTAACTTAACTATTAGGCAGAGTAAACACAGTGCCTAGGACCCACAAAATTGTTTGTTTTAACTTCTTTCAAAATCAGAAGAAAAAGAATATAAAATAAAGAATCGAGCCTGGATTATATTTGTCTTTATACCAATACAGTCCATTTTTGATATTTTTTGTTGCAACAAGAGGTTCATGAAATCAAAAATGCCTAGGGTCCATGAAGGTCATCTGCAACCCAGGGGAGACAGATAACAACCAAGATTAAAAAAAATAAAATATACAGTATATTAGAGAAAAATAAATCAAGGAATGGGAATTAAAATTGTTAGCATAAGGGGAGTTGAAATTTTAGATAGGGTGCCCCAGGAGCAAAGCTTCCCGAGTAGGTGACATCTGAGTAGACCCGAAAGAGGTGAGTGACTGAGGTATTTGAAATACAGCAGAGATTATTCTTGTAAGAAGGAATAGCAAGTGTGCAAACCCTGAAGCAAGAAGGTGCTTGATGTCTGAATGACAGGATGGAGGCCAGTATGATTTGAGAGTATGAGCAAAGAGAAAAACAAAGGGCAGAGAAGAAATAGGTGAAATCAAAGAGGTGACTGTGAAACGGAGCAGAACCTATGGTCCTTGCCCCTCCCACGTCCTCTGCCTGCTTTTTCTCTGTGGAAAAACTTTTAGCCAAAGAATAAGTTGAATCAGAGAAGTGAGAAAATGCAGAAACAGAGGAAAACAGTCAAAGGAGACCAAAATATAATAGTTTAGTCATTAAGCATAGTCAAGGACCTTTAGTTCCGTCTCAAGGGCTATAGATAATATTCTGAGCCATATCCTTTGAGCTGTCTTGTAGATACTGAAATCCCCACCAGGTGGAAGAAGTTAACTACATGATGGCCAGCCTGTAGCCATGACAGAAGCTGCCAAGATTCCAAGAATTGGCCTCAAGGAAATGGGAACAAACTGACCCTGGAACTGAAGATTAACTGTACTTAAAACAATCAAGATGATGCCGATCAGACCACCCATGACCAATTTCCAGAGGACAGTCAGAGCTGACTGTGCTGCTTCTGCATGTAGCCCCCTCCTTCTGTCTATAAAAGCTCTTGCCCCCTGATTGTCAGTGGGGGCGTCGGCCTTTGGACAGTCGTCTGCGCCCCGCCCTCCCCACCGCCCGTTGCCGGCATCCAAAATAAAGCAAACTTTCCTTTCCACCAACCTTGCCTCTTTATTGGCTTTTGAACGGCAAGTAGCTGGACCCCACTTTTGGTTACAGCTGGAGGTAAGCTCACGCGGGAGCATGTAGGGCTATAGTCAGAACTTTGACTTCTATTTTTACCTGATTATATTTTAAAGGGTTCTCTCTGCACGTTGTGTTGAGAATAGACGGAAGGGGGCACAAACAGAAGGTGGAAGTCCAGTTAGGAGCCCATGGTAATAATCCAAGAAAGCAATAATGGTGACTTGGGCCAGGGTATTTGCAGTGAGGGTGATGAGCGGTGGATGGATTCTGTAAATATTTTGAATGCCAGGATGACAGACTCTGTTGATGGAGTGGATATGGGTTGTGAGAAAAAAAAAAAAGGGGGTTAAGGATGACTACAAATGTTTTGGCCTAAGCAAAAGGATGGATGGCATTACCATTGACTGAGACGGAGAAGACTGAGGGAGAAGTAGGTTGGGGAAAAAAAGAAAGTTCACTATTAAAAATGCAGTTTCACATGCTGTGAAGGCAATTGAAGAGATCCAAGATGGAAATATACTTTGGGGGGTCATCAGTTTATAGGAGGTATTCAATGCCTTGGGGTTAGAAGAGATCACTGAGGGAGAGAGTATGGAAATCGACAATGTCTTTTTACTTTGTGTGTTTTCAACATCTAACTCATCACTTGGCTTTCAATAAATATTTTTTAATTGAATGAAAATATTTCTACGTGTCACAAGGGATAGCAAAAAGCCCCCTAGGGAAGAGCCATGTACCATATTTTCCAAACTAGTCTCTGAGCAAGTGTTAAGCACCCTTGCTCTTCACTCATAGTTCCCTGAAATTTTCTTTGAACACTTATTTCTGTTTAAAATTTTATGTTTATTAAGATCATTATTTAAGGTCTAGCTCTTCATTTAAGACACATGAGGACAGAGACAATATCTATTCTAGTCTCCTAGAAAATGTCCTCCATACTATTAGAGGACCTAACTGTATCTAATTATTTCCTGGTTTTGACTAGGATGAACCAAACTACCAAAATCTCCTGTCATGAGCATAGGCTATGTTCTAATGTTTCAGGTAGTTTTGCTGATAGCTAATATTTAAGTGAGTCTCCTATAGAGTCATCTTATCTAAACTTTTAAGCTCTGTGCTGAACCGAACATCTATCTAATTCATCCCTTGTATTAGCTTACTACTGGGTAAATATTCAGCTTAAGTGAAAACCAGTTCTGTACTGTATTGTGGAAAACCTTACTTGTAGTTGACCCTAAATCTCTGATTGTCTTCTTCCCATTGCCCTGTCCTTGATGGAACTATTTCCTATCTTCCCCTTCATACCCAGAAAAGTCTCCTAGAGCAGTGGTTCTCAACTGGGGGCAACTGTTCCCCCAGGAGACATTTGGTGATATCTGGAAACATTTTTGGTTGTTACGACTTGGGGGATGCCACTGGAATCTACTGCGCAGAGACTAGGGATACTGTTAAACCTCCTGCAGTGCACAGGATAGCCCCCACAAAACATGGCGCCTCTCAAAATGTCACCATTGCTACTGCTGAGAAACCCTGCTCTAGAGTATGACAGGGTATATTAATATCCTTGTGACCATCATAGAGGCATCTCTTGTTCACATTTATCAAATTTAATTTATTGATATTAAAATAACAAATCTTTTATTTATAAATAAGTAGAGGAAAATATGAATAGAAATTACAGAAACTGTTAAGTGCCTAAGCTGTGCTAGGCATTATGTCCTTATAACTCTATGAAAAAAGTATTGCTCTGGGTTTTCCTGGTGGCGCAGTGGTTAAGAATCCACCTGCCAATGCAGGGAACACGGGTTCAATCCCTGGTCCGGGAAGATCCCACATGCTGCGGAGCAACTAAGCCCGTGCGCCACAACTACTGAGCCTGCACTCTAGAGCCTGCGAGCCGCAACTACTGAAGCCCGCACGCCTAGAGCCGGTGCTCCGCAACAAGAGAAGCCACCGCAATGAGAAGCCGACGCACCACAACGAAGAGTAGCCCCCGCTCAACGCAACTAGAGGAAGCCTGCACGCGGCAACAAAGACCCAACTCAGCCAAAAATAAATAAATAAATTTATTTTTTAAAAAAAGCATTGCTCTTTCCCCCATTTTACAAGATGGAAATGAAGCTTAGAGAGAGGTTAATAAACATGCTTAATGTAACACAGATAGAAAAGAGCAGAGCCTGGATTTGAATTTTGGCATGACTCCAAAGTCCATGTTCTTTCCATTACAGCTTCAGAATGATCCCTTCCCATTGGGAAGGAAAGCACAGAAATAAAGTTCTCAAAATTTTCAAACTTGTCCTCAAATGACTCTTCTCACTTCCTGAAATTCTTGTTCCGCAGCCTGTTATGCAGATGAATCCATCACCTGACCCAACATTCTCCCACTCAACTGTTAAGTACAACCCTCCTGCATGTGGGGAAACTGGTGCAAAGAGGACTCCCACACTGGTGCTGTGATCCTATCCTTTATGTAGCATTTTGAAATCTTCAGTTTAATTCTTTGTTAACCCTGTGAAACAGGCAGGACAGATATTTTCGTGTCCCTTTTAGGGATGAGAAAACTCAAGTTTGAAAAGTTAGATTGTTAAAGGTCATGTGGCTTGTAAGGAGTGGAAAAAGAATTAGAATACAGATTTTGACTTCTTGTTTGTGTATTTTTCTTGTGCTTTGTGGCTAAACTCCCTCACTGAGCCGATCTTTTAACTCTCTCCCAGCTTATTTGTGGATAATCTTGTGGTCTCTATCCCAGAAAACATCAGAGGCTGCCCTTTTGATGCACCATGGTCCGGGCAATGCCCTTTTTTCTATTTTCTCTTCTACTTAAGATTGTTGGGATAATGTTTAGCCAAGGCCTTTTCTGCCCCTTCCCAGAACATCTGTATAGCTATGTCTAAATATGTATGTACAAAGTTCAATTAACTTTTTTTGGCTGTGTTGGGTCTTCATTGCGGCACACAGGCTTTCTCTAGTTGCGTTGAGTGGGCGCTACTTGCAGTGCGTGGGCTTCTCATTGTGTTGGCTTCTCCTGTTGTGGAGCAAGGGCTCTAGGCACATGGGCTTCAGTAGTTGTGGCATGTGGGCTCAGTAGCTGTGACTCACAGGCTCTAGAGCGTAGGCTCAGTAGTTGTGACGCACGCGCTTAGTTGCTCCACGGCAATATGGGATCTTTCCGGACCACGGATCGAATACATGACCCCTGCATTGGCAGGCGGATTCTTAACCATTGCACCACCAAGGGAAGTCCCTGATTCACTTTTTTTTTTTTTTTGCGGTACGCGGGCCTCTCACTGCTGTGGCCTCTCCCGTTGCGGAGCACAGGCTCCGGACGCGCAGGCTCAGCAGCCAATGGCTCACGGGCCTAGCCGCTCCGCGGCATGTGGGATCCTCCCGGACCGGGGCACGAACCCGTGTCCCCTGCATCAGCAGGCACACTCTCAACCACTGCGCCACCAGGGATGCCCCCTGATTCACTTTTAAACAGTACCATAAGGATGCATACTATTTTACACCATTACAAATGTTTCTGCTGTTCTTTCCAGTACTGGGCAGCCATGATCAATACTTCAGGGAGGTCCTTCTCTTCTCCTTAACCTAAAATGATGATTCTTGCGCTATGGTGTATTTAGGATGATGAAGCTGGTTAAATTCTCTTAGCTGTGTTCTCCCAGGAACAAAAGATTTTGTAAGATTGGCTATTCGGCAAAACGATTTAATTGAAATTCTTATTGACATTTTACACAAACTCCAGCAGACTAATGTAAAAAAATAAAATGCTACTAATACTAGACAAAAATATGAGTGAATATTCATTTTATCTCTAGATCAAGAAAGATTTTATATGCACAAAAGAAAAGAAAGAATTTTCAAAGGAACAGAGCACTATGTTTGAAAACCAAAGCAAGGGAGACGCTTCTTCAAAAACTGTAAATAAAATTAAAAGGGTAAGAGGGGGTTTTGGGGGCTGGTAGTGCTTGTTTCTTTTTTTCTTTTTTTAACTTAAAAAGATATTTATTTTAAATTGTCCATAATACTTATAAATGTTATAGTTTCTACCAAAAAAATCACTTAGATGAGATGTAAATAAGTATAAGAAACGATACCATTGAAAAACTTGATGCAGCTAAAGAATTCTTTCGTGGCATATGCTGCTAATACACAAATATATAAATAATACACTCTCATGCAGACTTATAAATACATTTCTCACGGCTTACAATCACATCATGTACAAAGTTCCTGCTGAACTATCATTATTTTGCCACTGTGTCAGACATTTTAATGATGTACCTTAGGGTTAGGTAAGTTTCTGACAAAAGCTCACCTCTTCTCTGACATTATTTACTGATGTTTTTCTCTTACTTATTGAGTGTTATTTATATTGCCCTTCTGCTAATGCATTTCTTTCCCACATCCATGTTTAGTACAGTTTCTTATCTCTTGATCTGAGTCTGGTTACATGGTGAATACACTTTTCACTGAGCCCTATTATTTTATACTCATATATATGTATGTATATATCAACAAAAAGTCAAAGGCTAACAGGGAAAGGGAAAGAGAAAGGCAAACTCATATTTCATGTGTACCACAGATAAATGTGAAATAATAATGAAACTGTAATAACCCAAAAGAAAATGGACCAGTGAAATATAAATAACAAACATTTAAAAATACATTTTTAGTAATAAAAGCAATACATGCATATGATAAAAAACTTTCAACAATACAGAATGATATAGAATAAAAACTAAGATGACCTCATTCTTCCTTGACTCAGCCTTGCTCCTCCAGAGGAAATCACTATTAATGGTATCTTCTCCATCTATCCAGAAATTTTCTATATATATTATAAATAGAATTATACTACGATAATGCTCATATTCTTATCCTTCCAGAAAATTTCTATGCATAAACATACATATATACATACACATATATTTAAACCAAATGAAATCATACTGCATTGCACATTCATTTTTTTTTCACTGAACAATGTCTCCTGTAGATACTTTCTTAGTAGTACATGAAAATCTTAACTCATTCTTTTTCATGGCTTCACATTATTCCAGTATACCATGGTTTATTTAACTATTTCTTTATGAATGAACATTTAGGCTGGTCTTGTTTTGGTTGTGTGTGCGTGTGTGATTACAGCAATATTGCAATTAAAATTTCTACATTTATCTCAGACCATTTGTTTAAAAATTGTCAGAAAAGTTTTTAGAAGTGAAGTTGCTGAATAAACAGTCTATACATCATTTACATTTTGCAAAATATTTCCAATTTGCTCCCCAAGAATATTGCTCCATAATGCAGTACTATGAAAGTTATATGACAATGCTATCTTCTCATATCTTTACCAACTAGGTACTATCAATCTTATTAATGTTTAACAATCTAATAGGTTAACAATGTTTTTTATTTTATTTTTTACAGAAACTTAAAATTTTTAGAGGAGTTTTAGGTTTACAACAAAATTGTGAGGAAGGTACAGAGATCCTGTCTACCTCTTTCTCCCATTCATGCACAGCCTCCCCCACTGTTAACATCACTCACATTTTTTACCAAGGATGAACCTACACTGACACATCATAACCACCCAAAGTCCATAGTTTACCTTAAGGTTTACTGATGGTGTACATTCTATGGGTTTGGACAAATGTATAATGACATACATTCATCATTATAATATCATGCAGAGTATTTTCACTGCCTTAAAAATCCTCTGTGCTCTGCCTATTCATTTCTCTCTTTCCTGACCCCACTCTTGCCAACCACTGATCTTTCTATTGTCTTCATAGTGTTAAAGGATAAACAGGCATATTAAAAATTTTGAGTTTATTTGAGCAAAAGTCAATTTGAATCAGGCAGCATCCAATCTAGCAGAAGGAAAGGAGCTCTGAGGAAATGTACAAAATGAAAGACTTTTACAGCAGAAGAGAGTGGGAAAAAGGAAATTATACTAGGCAAAAAAGCAGGTTGGTTATTGCAAGGTTACTGTCCTTTAGAGGATGGCAGGGGTCTATCAGGCAGATTACCAAACTAGGGCTCATCAGCTAATTCCTGACCAATTGGTTTAAGATTCCATTTCTAGGAGAGTTGAAACTGTAAGTTAAGTCTTGGTTTGGTGATGCGGGGCTTAGCATATGTGACTCCATTTTGGTCTGTTTGTGTTTTTTTTTTTTTTTAGCAATAGTTTTGCCTTTTCCAGGCTGTCACATAGTTGGAATCATATAGTATGTAGTCTTTTCAGATTGGTTTCTGTAATATAGTAATATGCATTTTAGGTTCCTCCATGCCTTTTCATGGTTTGATAGCTCATTTCTTTTTAGTGCCAAATAATATTCCATTGTCTGTATGTACCACTGCTTAATTATCCATTCATCTACTGAAGGACTTCTTGGTTGGTCCCAAGTTTTGGCAATTACAAATAAACCTCTTATAAACGTCTGTGTGCAGGTTTTTGTGTGGACATAAAGTTTCAACTCCTTTGGGTAAGTAAATACCAAGGAGCATGATTGCTGGATCATATGTTAAGAGTATGTTTAGTTTTGTAAGAAACCACCAAACTGTCTTCCAGAGTAGCTATACCATTTTGCACACCCACCAGCCATGAGTAACTGTTAGTGTGGTCCACATTCTCACCAGCATTTGGTGTTGTCAGTGTTCCAGATTTTGGCCTTTCTAGTAGATGAGTAGTGGTATCTCATAGTTGTTTTAATTTGCATTTCCCTGATGACATATGGTGTGGAGCACCTTTTCACATGCTTATTTGCCATCTGTATATTTTCTTTGGTGAGGTGTCTGATAACAGTCTGTGACTCATTTTTCAATTGGGTTGTTTGTTTTGTTTTCAGGACCAGTCCTTCAAGGACCTGAATAGAACAAAAAGGTGGAGGAAGGGGAAAATTTGCTCTATGCTTGTCCTGGGGCATTCATCTTCTCCTGCCCTTGAACATAGGTGCTCCTGGTTCTTAGGTCTTTGGACTTGGACCCAGATTTATACCATCGTCTGCCCCCCATTCCATTTTGGGGCCTTTGGACTCAGCCTGGGACTTACATTGTCTGCTCCCCTGGTTCTCCTTGGACTCAGACTGAACCACACTACCTGCTCTCCTTGTTCTCCAGCTTGAAGATGGCAGATCGTGGGACTCGCCTCCATAATTGTGTGAGTCAATTCCTATGATAAATCTCCTTTTATATGTCTATACATATCCTATCGGTTCTGTTTCTCTGGAGAACCTTAACTAATTCATACTGGAGGTCATGTCATAAGATTGACCTTTGTTCCTAGAAGCAAGGAATTGCTAACCTTCTTCCCTCATGTCCCTAAGCAGTTTTGACTTCCTTTGTAAAGAGATATTAAAAAAAATCAACTTCTGTCTCTCCATAGCTAGGAAACTCTTAGAGAGGCACTTACATTTCCCCTGGTACTTATCTACTTTGCTTTGAGTTTTCCTGGCTCCTTAGAACAGTGCTGCCAGCTGAGAAACAAAGGTTATGCATGGGGCTTCCCTGGTGGCGCAGTGGTTGAGAGTCCGCCTGCCGATGCAGGGGACACGGGTTCGTGCCCCGGTCCGGGAAGATCCCACATGCCGCGGAGCGGCTAGGCCCGTGAGCCATGGCCACTGAGCCTGCGCGTCCGGAGCCTGTGCTCCGCAACGGAAGAGGCCACAACAGTGAGAGGCCCAAGTACCGCAAAAAAAAAAAAAAAAAGTTATGCATGGTCTCATCAGTTCCTCAGCTGTTGTCAGAGGACTGCTCTAATTTGCTTTCTGGCTCTAGCTCACAGTCCTCTGACCTGCTTGGATCCGACTGGGACTCTGATTTCCTTGATTCCTCATTGGCCATTGCTCCTACTCTGGCTCTGAGGGGATATTCCTCAGTCTGCCTCTCAGCCTCCTCCTACTAGCCAAGGAGACAGTTCTGAAAATATGCTGCAGATGTGAATATTTTCTGCAAGTTCCTACAGCTGACCTGAGCTACTGAGCCTGCCTGTCCAGCATTGCTTCTCTTGGGCCGTCTTCCCTTCTTTCTACTTGGAACTCCAGCTCTTTCTATCCCACCTTTATTCTCAAACTCTGCTGGGGCTAGCTCAAGCTGTTTTAAATTCCATAGCTTTAACTCTGCTAGGAACTCTCCCATTCTCTCTCTTGATAAGTACTCCCCACCAACTTCTCAGGCCACTATAGTACTCTCACGAGGAAGTGGTCTAATGTGAAGGGAAGGGGAGGGGGCCAGGAGAGAGGAGGGGAAAGAGAAAGAGAATTGACATTAATTAAGGACAGATTCTGTGCCAGGCCCCATGCTAAAGGGCTTTACACATTATCTCTTTAATCCTCCAAAACTTTGAGAATGGATTATTGTTCCCTCATTTTACTGATAGGAAAATGAAACATCAGAGATGTTAAATTAATTGATCCTAATCTTTTAATAGGAAGGATTGAAATTTAAACATGTATGAATCTAAAGCTTGTCCTATATTTACTATGTGAGGAAATATATTTACTATATTTATAGTAAATATATTTTATATAAATAAAAATAAAAATTTATTTATTTATATAAATAAATTTACTTTATTTCCATTAAACAGGATCACATATTTCTTTTATGGCAGTCTGAAATCCCAATAGATACTTTTGTTTGTTTTTGTAAACATATCACATTATAAAACTGTTTGGATTTTGTGAAGGTACTTAAAAAGGTTTTTACATGAAAGGAATCATACTGAGAATACTGTTTTTCAGCTTTCACCTTACCTTATTATCAACTAAGAGCTTAGAGATGTTTCCACATGGGCAACTGCATAGATGCCCGTCCCCAATCTTTACTTGGTGCATTAGGATTCTACATTTATCTGCGTGACAACCATTTTGTTAGCTTATGCCCTTATAATTTCTTGTATTTGGGGAATTTTTTAAGTTTTGAAAAGGTAGTATAATTTGATAGGTGAAAATGTTATTTAATTATAGTTTTATTTCACACTGGCTCTAATTATGAATGAGATTAAGCATTTTTAATATGTAAAAGCCATTTGTAAGTTGTGAACTGTTTACTCATGTTTTCTCTGTGTTTCTAGTGGATCATTCATCAATTCTCAGTGATTCAGAGAAATTCTTCATATATTAAGGAAATTGGCCCTTCTGATACATGTTGCAAACATTTCACCTGTTTGTTGTATTTTGACCTTTATTTTTTTATGTCACACAGAAAACTTTCTATTTTTTTTAGCTGAGGTAACGCTGATTTGAAACATTATATGAGTTTGTGTACAACATTATATTTCAACTTCTGTATACACTATGTGTGCTCACCACCAAAAGTTTTGTTTCAATCTGTCACCGTACAGTTGACCCCCTTAACTCATTTTATGCTCCCCCCAACCCCCTTCCCCTTTAGTAACCACAAATCTGTTCTCTGTATCTATGGGCTTGTTTTTGTTTTGTTTGAATGCTTGTTTAGCTATTCATTTAAAATATTCCATACATGAGTGCAATCATGTTATTTGTCTTTCTCCATCTGATTTATTTCACTTAGCATAATACCCTCAAGGCCCATCCACGTTGTTGCAAACAGCAAGATTTATCTTTTTGTAATGGCTGTGTATACACACACACACACACACACACATATATATATACACCACGTCTTCATCCATTCATCTGTCTATGGGCGCTTAGTTGTTTCCACAATCTTCACTATTGTAAATAATGCTGCGATCAACATAGGGTTGCATATATCTTTTTGAATTAGTGTTTTCATATTCTCCAGATAAATACCCAGAAGTGAAACAAGTGGATTGTATGGTAATTCTAGCCTTAATTTTTTGAGTAATCACCATACCGTATTCCACTGTGGCTGCACCAATCTACATTCCCACTAACAGTGTATAAGGGTTCCCTTTCCCCTATATCCTTGCCAAAACTTGTTATCTCTTGCCTTTTTTAATGATAGCCATTTTAATAGGTATGAGATGATATCTTGTTATGGTTTTGATTTACATTCCTTAATAATTAGTGATGTTGAACCTCTTTTCATGTGTCTATTGGCCAACTGTATGTCTTCTTTGGAAAAATGTCTATTAAGATCCTCTGCCCGTTTTTTAATTGAGTTTTTTTTTGTTGTTGTTGAGTTGTATGAGTTCTTTATATATTTTGATTATTAATCCCTTACCGGATATATGATTTACGAATATATTCTCTCACTCAGTAGACTGTCTTTTCGTCTAGTTGATGATTTACTTTGCTGTGCAGAGCTTTTTAGTTTGTTGCAGTCCCATTTGTTTATTTTTGCTTTTGTTTCCTTGCCTGAGGAGACGTATACAGAAAGATATTGCTAAGACTGATGCCAGAGCATGTACTGCCTATGTTTTCTTCTAGGAGTTTTATGGTTTCACGTCTTCATTCAAGTCTTTAGTCCATTTAGAGTTGATTTTTGTGTACAGTGTCAGACAGTGGTCTAGAATCATTCTTTTGCATGTGGCTGTCAGTTCAACACCATTTATTGAAGAGACTATTCTTTCTCCATTGTATGTTCTTTTGCTCCTTTTCTGTAAATTAATTGATCACATATGTGTGGGTTTATTCCTGGGCTCTCAGTTCTCTTCCATTGATCTGTGTGTCTGTTTTACTGCCAATAGTATGTAATAGCTTTTTAGTATAAGTTGAAATCAGGGAGTGTGATATTTCCAGCTTTGCTCTTTTTTCTCAGGATTGCTTTGGCTATTCGGGGTCTTTTGTGGTTCCATATACAAATTTTATAATTTTCTGTTCAAGTTCTGTGAAATATGCCATTGGAATTTTGATAGGGATTGCATTGAATGTATAGATTGCTTTAAGTAGTATGGACATTTTAACAATATTGATACTTTGAATCCATAAGCATGAAATATCTTTCCATTTATCTGTGTCTTCAGTTTCTTTAAACAATGTCTTATAGTTTTCAGTGTACAGGTATTTCACCTCTTTGGTTAAAACTGTTCTCCTTACTAGTGATCAGTCTATTCAGATTTGCTATTTTTTCATGATTCAGTATTGGGAGGTTGTACGATTCTAATTTATCCATTTCTTCTAGGTTGTCCAATTTGTTGCTGTATAGCTGTTCATAGTATTCTTCTATAATCCTTTGTATTTCTGTGGTATCTGTTGTAATTTCTCCTTTTTAATTTCTCATTTTATTTGAATCTTCTCTTTTTTTCTTAGTGAGTCTAGCTAAAGTTTTGTCAATTGTTTAACTTTTCAAAGAATCAGTTCTTAGTTTCATTGATATTTTCTATTGTCTAAAATGAAATTTGTATTGTCTCTATTTCATTTATTTCTGCTCTGATCTTTATCATTTCCTTTTTTCCACTAACTTTAGGATTTGCTTTTTCTTTTTCTTCCAGATCCTTTAGGTGTAAGGGTCTAGTGTTTAACTGACATTTTCTTGTTTTTTTGAGGTAAGCCTGTATTTGCTATAAACATCTCTCTTAGTCCTGCTTTTGCTGCATCCCATAGATTTTGGTACGTCATATTTCATTTTCATTTGTCTTCAGGTTTAAAAAAAATTCTCTTTGGGCTTTCCTGGTGGCATAGTGGTTAAGAATCCACCTGCCAATGCAGGCGAAATGGGTTCGAGCCCTGGTCTGGGAAGATCCCACATGCTGTGGAGCAACTAAGCCTGTGCACCACAACTACTGAGCCTGTGCTCTAGGGCCCGCGAGACACAACAAGTGAGCCCACATGCTGCAACTACTGAAGCCTGTGTGCCTAGAGCCCATGCTCGGAAACAAGAGAAGCCACTGTAATGAGAAGCCTGCGCACCACAATGAAGAGTAGCCCCCACTTGCCGCAACTAGAGAAAGCCTGCGTGCAGCAACGAAGACCCTACGCAGCCAAAAAAAAAATTTTTTTTCCTTTAATTTCTCTATTGAGCCAATAGTTGTTCAGTAGCATGCTGTTTAGTCTCCACATATTTGTGATTTTTCCAGCTTTCTTCTGTAGTTGATTTCTAGTTTTATACTATTGTGGTTGGAAAAGATGCTTGATATGATTTTTAACCTTCTTAAATTTACTGAGACTTGTTTTGTGTTCTAACATAATGACTATCATTGAGAATGTTTCATGTGTACTTGAGAAGAATGTGTATTCTGCTGCATTTGGATGGAATGTTCTGTATAAATCTATTATGTCCATCTGAACTAATGTTCCATTAAAGGCTGTTGTTTCCTTCTGTCTGGATAATCTATCCATTGATGTAAAGTGGGGTGTTAAAGCCCCCTACTAATATTGTGTTGCTGTCAATTTCTTTTAGCTCTGTTAATATTTGCTTTATATATTTTGATGCTCCTATGGTATATGCATATATATTAATAACTGTATGGCTTCTTGATGAGTTGCCCCTTTTATCATTATACAATGTTTATCTTTGTCTCTTGTTACCTTTTTTGGCCTGAAGTCTGTTTTTATTCTGATATGAGTGTGGCTGCACCTGCTTTCTTTTGGCTGCCATTTGCTTGGAATATCATATTCTATCCCTTCATTTTGAATCTATGTTTGTCTTTAGAGCTGGGATGAGTCTTCTGGAGGCAGTATATAATTGAGTTTTGTGTTTTAATCCGTCCAGTACTCTATATCTTTTGATTGGTGAATTCAATACCTTTACATTTAGACTGATTATTGATACATGAGGACTTAGTACTGCCATTTTATCGTTTGTTTTGTTTGCTCTATGTCTCCATTATTTCTTTTTCCTTGTGTTTTTGTCTGCCATTTTAGTCTGATAGTTTTCTGTGATGTTTTCCTCAGTTTTCTCTTTCTTTGTTTCATGTCTCTGCTCTAGATCTATATTTTGTGGTTTCCATAAGGTTTGTATAAAATGTCTCATAGATAAAACAGTCCTTTTTCTGAGGATAGCCTTTTATCTCTATTTGCCTATACCAGTTCTGTCCTTTTACTTTTCCCCTTTTATGTTCTGGTTGTCTCAAATTATCCTATTTTATGTTGTGAATGTGTTACTAAGTTGAAGTAGCTATAGTTATTTTTTACTGCTTTTTTCTCTTTAACCTTTATAATTGTTTAATAACTTATTTTGATATAGATTTTCATTTTTATGATTCTGTCTATTTATCACCTTACTCAAAGTTTTGTGTGGTTTTGCCTTTTTGTTTCAGGTAGAAGAGCTACTTTCAACATTTCTTGTAAGGCACGTTTTGTGATGATGAACTCCTTCAGCTTTTGTTTGTTGGGGAAAGCCTTTATTTTTCCTTCATATCTGAAGGATAACTTTGCTGGACAGGGTGTTCTTAGCTGACAGTTTTTATCTTTCAATATTTTGAGTATGTCATTCCACTGTCTTGTGGCCTTTAGAGTTTCTGCTGAGAAATATGGTGATAGCCTGAAGGGGGTTCTTTTGTAGGCTTTTTCCCTTGACTGCCTTTAATTTTGTTTTTTGTCATTGACTTTTGACAGTTTTAAAATAATGTGTCTTGGAGAAGGTCTTTTTGCATTGAAATAATTATATGTTCTCTTAGCTTCATGGACATGTACATCCAGTTTCTTCCCCAGGTTTGGGAAGTTCTCAGCTATTATTTCTTTAAATAAATTCTCTGCTCCCTTCTCCCTCTCGTCTCCTTCTGGGATACCCATTACCCTAATGCTGCCCTTCCTAAAAGAGCTGGATAGCTCTCATAGAATTTCTTCATTTTTTTCCTGTCTTCGAGCTTGCTAATGCTCTCTTCTATATGGTCTGCTCTATTTCCAATGCTTTCTAATGCAGTCTTCATCTTATTTATTGAGTTCTTCAGCTCCAGAATTTCTGTTTGGTTCTTTTTTTAGTTTTGGTCTCTTTGGTAAGATATCAAAGAGATTTCTTCTGTTCATTAATTTTATTCTTGAGCTCATTGAGCTACTTTTCTGAGTCTTCTTACAGCTCACTGAGTTTCTTCATAAATAGCTTCTTTCTATTTTGAACTCTCCATCAGATTGCTATTGCTGTGACTTTAAGTTTGGCTTCTGGAGAACTGTTATTTTCTTTCTGTGATACTGTTACCATAGTTTTTCATGGTGCTTGATGAGTTGTTTCTCTGCTGGCATCTTTAAAGTAGCAAACCCCTTTCTTTAGGTAAAGCTTTTTTTACTTGATTCTAACTATTCAACAGATTGGTAATTAGAGACCTTTCTTTGGTTTTCAGTAGGTGGGGCTTTAGCACAAATTTCTGGTTTCTCTTACCTGAGCTGCCTTTGGCTATGTTTGAGAATAGGCACTTTCCACCCTCTAATGCCTCTACCAGCATTGTCACCCTGTGCCCTCCTTGTTGCTGCTTATGCCTCTAGGGTTGCTGGTGCCCTGCTGCTGCTGATGTCACTGCTGTTCCTGGTGTTGCCACGTAGGGCACCAGGATGACGGGTGCCTCCACCATGTCCAGGGTTGCCTGGGTCCTGGGCATTGCTGCCATTGGGGGAGGGGGAAAGCCAGGGTCACAAGCACCTCTGCCATGACTGGGGTTGTTGGGTTTGCCAGTGCCACTGCTGTTGGGGGGGACAGAGTCACAGGTGCTTCTGTGGCTGGAGGGACCTGGGTCACAGGCCCCGCTGCTGCTGTTGCCCAGTTCCCTGTGGCCGTGGGTGCCACTGCAGTAGGGAGGCTGGGGTCGTGTGTGCTGCCTCCCCTACTGCTACTGGGTTCTCTGGGACTGTAGGCTCAGCTGCTACGGTGTGGGACGTGGTAGGGAGAAGCCGGGATCTCAGGAACCACCTTTGCTGTTTTCCTGGCTCCTCCTCCTCTATGTGTCCCGTTCCACCCATCTATAGATGTACAGATGTTTGGGAGTCTCTGGCATCCTGGGGTATTGGGCAGAAGCATCTTTGTTGGGTTACTGTTGTTTTACCAGTTGTAGGTTGAATAGGAGAGACAAAGGGAGCATCTCATGCTGCCACCATGCTGATGTCAGAACTTTGTCTTTTTACATTGTCCAATTTATCAGTCTTTTCTTTTCTGACCTCTGAGGTATGTAACATACTTAAAAAGCATTTTCCCTACTTAACGTCATAAGACGGTCATTTTACATTTTCTTCTAGTGCTTTCACACATTTCTCTTTTAACTATCATCATTTTGACATGATTTTGTGATAACCTCTAAATGAATCTCCCTCCCTCCAGCTTTAGGATCCCCTGAATCCATCTTTAACACTGTAGCCACAATTATCTTTAAAATGCAAGTTGGACCCTGTTATTTTTCTGCTCAAAATAGTCCATGTTTCTATAACCCACAGATAAAGGTCAGCTCCTTACCATGGCACACTCAGTGATG
The DNA here is from genome assembly GCF_951394435.1 of Stenella coeruleoalba. NCBI lineage: Eukaryota > Metazoa > Chordata > Mammalia > Artiodactyla > Delphinidae > Stenella > Stenella coeruleoalba. The sequence goes on along the minus strand of NC_137149.1, from coordinate 29,473,843 downwards.
TGACCATTCTTTCTTTCTTTTTTTTTTTTCCAGTAGACTCTTCCAGAGATCACTCTGTTTTCTCTCACTTCCATGACTATTCAAATGATGTTCCCTCTGTCTAAAAGCTTTGGCTTATACTACTTCAAGCTCCACCTCCTTAGAAATCCACCACTGACTGCTCAGTTGTCACCTCCTTCATGAAGCCTCCCCTGATTTCTGCCCAAGGTAAATCTTTCCTTTCCCAGCTCTAGCATTTTTTATGCACCTCTGCTGTATGTTCCTCACGTTGTGGCACTGGATGGTTTACTTGTCTTTTCCATTGTTGCTGCTTCTGGGGTCACTGCAACAGCAGTGACCCCAGAAGCAGCGAGGCACCAGCAACCCAGTGGCACAAGAGGCAAGGGCCTTGTTTTATTAGTGTTTGCACTCCCAGAATATACACAGATTTTAGAATATAGCAACAGTTCAACAATGGTTTGCTGGAATGAAATGAGGTCCTTTACTTTGTTTCAGTATTACTCAAAGTAGGATTAGGAACCACTTGCATTAGAATAACCTGGGGTGCTTATTAAAAAATGAAAGTTATTGGACTCACCCCAGACATACCAAATCAGAGTCTCTAGGAACAAGGCTCAGGAATTCTCATTTTTACTAAGCTCTATAGGTGATTCTTATTCACACTAAAGTTTGAAAATCACTGCTACTGCTTAGACATACAAATGGCTTTTAAATATGACACATGAGAATAGAGGACTACTTGGAGAAGAAAAGTACTAATAATATTAGGATGAGGGGGAAGTTAAATAAATTTATGGTAGGTCCATAAAATGCAATATTGTGCAACTGTCAGAATTCATGAGCTGGATAGATTTTTCTCTTATAAAAGTTCTTTAACAACTATTGTTAATTTTAAACAAAGAGCAAAGGCAGGACTATGTGGTTATGCATATGCTCAGAAAACCTTCTGGAAGTTTACACAGACAACTGTTAATAATGCTTATCTCTAGGGAGTGAGTGGAGTGGCTGGGCAGTAGCTTGCATCATTATCTGTACTCTTCTATCTATAATGTTTGAACTTTTTCATGTATCTGTTTTACTTTTATAATGATATTATTTAAATTTAAAATCGTTCTTGGTGATTCACATATTAAAATAATAAATTACTTTTCTATAGCTAATTTGAAAATGTTATAGAATATCATTATTTTTTTTCTATTTTTAAATTTGGCAAACAAGTAATTCAGTGAAAGAAGCTCAAGCTCTGAAAATCAAAAGACTTGGCTTTCAAAAAAAACTGAGGTGAAATTCACATAACATAAAAAAAAATAACCAGGGCTTCCCTGGTGGCGCAGTGGTTGAGAGTCCGCCTGCCGATGCAGGGGACACGGGTTCCTGCCCCGGTCTGGGAAGATCCCACATGCCGCGGAGTGGCTGGGCCCGTGAGCTATGGCTGCTGAGCCTGCGCGTCCGGACCCTGTGCTCCGCAATGGGAGAGGCCACAACAGTGAGAGGTCCGCGTAACGCAAAAAAAAAAATAAATAATAATAATAATAATTAACCATTTTAAAGTGAACAATTCAGTGGCACTTAGTGTATTCACTATGTCGTGCAACCACCACCTGTATACAGTTCCAAAACATTTTCAGTGCAGTTTCTGGCAGCCAACATTCTGTGTTCTGTCTCTATGGGTTTACTTATTCTGGTATTTCATATAAGTGGAATCATACAACATGTGACATTTTATGTCTAGCTTCTTTCACTTAGCAGAATGCTTTCCAGGTTCATCCACATTGTAGCATGTATCAGTACTTCATGCCTTTTTTTTTTTCTTTTAGCAAATTAAAAAAAATTTATTTATTTATTTATTTATTTTTGGCTGCATTGGGTCTTCGTTGCTGCACGTGCACTTTCTCTAGTTGTGGCGAGTGGGGGCTACTCTTCATTGCGGTGTGGGGGCTTCTCACTGCAGTGGCTTCTCTTGTTGCGGAGCATGGGATCTAGGCGTGCGGGCTTCAGTAGTTGTGGCACACGGGCTCAGTAGTTGTGGCTTGTGGGCTTAGTTTCTCCGTGGCATGTGGGATCTTCCTGGACCAGGGCTCGAACCTGCGTCCCCTGCAATGGCAGGTAGATTCTTAACCACTGCGCCACCAGGGAAGTCCCTCATGCCTTTTTATGATGAATAATATTTTAATGTATGGATATAAAATCTGGTCTTCACTTAATTCTTGGCTTCTGATGGGGAAGACGTTTAACCTCTCTAAGCCTCAATTTCCTGAACTCTAAAATAAAAATTTGGACACCTGCATCACAGAGTTGTGCGTATAAAATGAGGGAATGCATATGAAAATTCCTGCTACATGATCAGGCCAAGTGGAAGATACCAGACCTGACCTAGACTAACCCAATGGAGTGGAGATGGAGGGAAGGGCTGCAGGCTGTAGAAAGAACTCTAGCTGGAAAGAGAGGACAAGGGCCTGAGCGTGGACAGGCAGGAACTGTCATCCAAATAGGAGCTCTGCCTGTAGGGATGCAGACAAGGAGCAGATTACCAGATGTGAGGGAACAAAGCAGATCTCAGCAGTTAGAAAGAGGGTACCAAGTCAGTCTGGCTTGAAGATTCACTGATGCTGTGTGGAACCAGATTGTACTTCCAGTCCAGGGGCAAGATTGATCCCAAAGACTCTCTCTTTGGGAAGGGCAGGGGAGCTCTGGGGCGTGAGGCAGGGCACCCGTGTGAGTAGCGTTTTGTGCAGGGGCTCAAGTAATATGTGGTCATGGTTCTTTCTTTTGCATACTCCGTACATTACGTAGATCGTGTCTCCATAACATCACATTAACAGCCAGCTCAACCAATCAAGAGTAGGCCAGTAAAACTGGTTATTGGGAAAATAAACTCATTTAAGGATTTCTTTCTTTATTCTGCTACCGTTTTATAAGTATGAGCATAGAATAATAAAAAGGCTTATAATTCCTTTAGATTATCTAATGGCTTATGGAATTTACCAACACTAATTATCTACACGAACCATCCGAAATCCACAAACTCAACATCAGAAGGAGAAGTCGCTGGATGAAGGGGAGGCACTGCCTTCATCTCACTGTTTAGGAATCACGTGTTTAGTAGCTCCTTTGCTTCCAGGAATTACTCTTCTGTGGCTGGATGATATGTCTGCAGTGGAATTTGCTGATACAGGACAACTTTGCTTTTGTGGACCTTCGCTTATGGGACAGTTAATAATATCCTGTGCCTGCCTCCTCAACCAACTGGGACAGGACTGTTCAGGGGACTCTCAAACAGAAGGCCTCTATGCTCCCCTCTGGTTAATTATACTCTGAGCTCCCTAAGAGATAAAGTGAGCCTTCTAAGTTCACCAACCTGGTGATCACACCCTTTGTCCTATTGGTGCTATTTCTCCCTTAATCATATTGTGCTTAATCAGCTGTTTGGAATTGGATATTATTAGCATAAGCTGCATATGTATAGTTAAATTAGAGATAGTCAGTTTAGCTACAGTTCCTCTGTTAGCTCACGAGCTTAGCTTTCATTAGGTCTAATCAGATAACTGCATCATCCACTTCTTAAACCTGCTTATTCTCTGAGGCCCCCATACTCTTACAGATTGAGTTTAATAATTTATGTTAATGATTGTATAGCTACCATTAAACTGAACACCTACTGTGTGCTAGACATGTCTTACTATGTGTCAGTCATTGTTCTAAACACTTTATATGTATCATCTCATTTAATCTTCCCAACAACTCTATGCATAGGTACTAGTACCTGTTCCAATTAAAGATGATAAAACTGAGGCACAGGGAGGTTAAGTAACTTGCCCAAGGTTATATGCCTTGTAAATATTAAAACTAGATTGGAATCTCTGGAGTCTAGTTTTTGAAGCTTCACTCTTAACCACTACTCTATATCTTTTTGCTTTACAAACACTATCTCTAGCTAATATGTACTGAGCATCTACTATGAACTAGAAACGATTCCAAGTGCTAGATAATAGCAATTAGAATTGTTTAAAAATCCCTATCCTTATGGAACGTCCATTCCAGTTGTAGAAACAGACAATAGCAAATACAAATAAGTAAAATATATAATATGTTAGCTAGTGATAACTGCTAAGAGGAAAAATCAAAGCAGAAGAAGTACTGGGGGTAGGGCTAAAATTTTTGACAGAGTGTCAAAGAGAGGCCTGACTAAGAGAGTGACATTTGAGCAAAGAAAGCCACTTGGCTATCTGGAGAAGCACACCCCAGAAGAGTGGAGCCAGTGCCAAGGTCCCTGAGGTGGAAGCAGCCTGGTATGTTTGAGGGATAGCAAGGAAGCCTGTGGGGCTGGTGAACAGGGAGTAAAGGGAGAGTAATAGGACAAGAGGTCAGAGAGGGAACAAGGGACCAGATCTGGTAGAACTGTAACAGTAATGACTTGGGCTTTTACTTTGAGTGAAATGGAGGAACTGCGCAGAGTCACAGAGAATGGCTTCATCTGAGGGCCTGCTGGGCTGGACACAGACTGGAGGGGGAGCAGCAATGAAGGCAGGGAGACCATTCAGGAATTTTTCCAACATTCCAGTGAGAGGTATGGCAGCTTGGGCTAGAGTGTACGGAGTAGGTGTGGTACTTATTTCAGAGAAGATATTCTTATTCCAGTTTTACAGATTAAGAAATTGAGACTCAAAGAGGTTAGTTAGGGAATTAAACCAGCTGTGAGAGGAGCACCAGGAAGCAAACCCGTTTCTGATTTTCCCCAGAGGCCATGTTCTTTCTTCTACTACACCAAGAATCTTTGAAGCACAATCCTCACAATTCAAAGTCAAAATCGTGTTCTCCTCAGATTAAAGATAATGATACCTTGGATTTTGTGAAGTGGTATCTTCCAAATGCATTGATCTGCTTATTGATTTATCCATCAAATCTCACACCTTTAGGGGGAGTTGATACTGAGATGTCTCCTGCTTCGAGTTACGCCAGGTATGAGAATTGGAAAGGACAGTGGATGTGGGGTGATGGGACGTGAGTGAGCCAAGAGAGAGGGATTTGGAAAGGCAGAAACTGAAGTGTCAGGTAGGACATGACCATATCCTTATTCACATTTCCTAGATTTTGGAGCCTCAGGGTCCAATTTGTCTCCTCTCCTCATTTGATCCTATTAAGCAAGTTAGAAATGTTTTCCCCCAAATAGGGCCATGTAAAATTTTCACCAAGGATCAAAGGAAAATTTGGAATTTAGCTCAGTATGGTGGACTGAGCCCACGTTCCTGCCTCCCATTCATCCCAGTGATGGACAATGTCTCTACCAGTGGTGGAAAAATGAGACAGGATGCTTGCTATTTTCTGTGGACTAGGAAGAGAGAAATCCCTAAAAGGTGGAAAGTAGATGGGGGGAAATGCAGCCCCAAAGTTTCAACAGAGGACGGCTGCCAAAGATGGGCGTGGCTTTAGAAGACAAGAATATGAAGAGTAGGTGGGAGCTCTGGGGAAATGGTCAGGGCAAGGACTGGGGCACCAGAGTGGGAGCAGCTGGGTGCTGTACCAAGCAGTGGCCAGGAGAGACGCCAGCCCCAGGGACAGAGCAGATGAACTGGTGGCAGCCACAGAAGGAGAAACCAAGAGCCCTGATGGTCTGCTCCTGAGACAGTCTGTCTGCCGTCTGGAAGCTCAGCCTGCCCCTCTCTCACCATCACAGGAGGTGTGGTAAAACCCACCAAGAAAAGTTACAGAGAACTGATTTACTTCATGAAATTTTTACCATCATCTATTTAAAAAATTTATGTGAAAGTATTATTTTGACAAAAATCAAATTAAAATGTTTTATAAGTAAGGTTAACCACTAGAAGAATAGACATAGTATGTTTGTATTTTAAGTATGTTTTATATATATGAGTAAAATAAAAGCTTAATCTATCCAACAAAAGCATGTAAAGAGAAAAAAATAAGAAAGAATAGCAGAGAAAAAACAAAACATAGTGGTTATAAAAGTCCAAAACTATCAATAATCAGTAGTATTAAAATACACTCTCAGAAGAGGAACCAAGATGGCGGAGTTGAAGGAAATGCTCTCACTTCCTCTTGTGAGAACACCAGAATCACAACTAGCTGCTGGACAATCATTGACAGGAAGACACTGGAACTCACCAAGAAAGATACCGCATATCCAAAGACAAAGGAGAAGCCACAATGAGATGGTAGGAGGGGCGCAATCACAGAAAAATCAAATCCCATAACTGGTGGGTGGCTGACTCACAGACCAGAGAACACTTATATCACAGAAGTCCACCCACTGGAGTGAAGGTTCTGAGCCCCACGTCAGGCTTTCCAACCTGGGGGTCTGGCAACGGGAGGAGGAATTCCTGGAGAATGAGACTTTGAAGGCTAGTGGGAATTGACTGCAGGACTTTGACAGGACTGGGGGAAACAGAGACTCCACTCTTGGAGGGCACACACAAAGTAGTGTGCACATCGGGACCCAGGGGAAGGAGCACTGACCCCAGGGGAGACTGAACCAGACCTACCTGCTAGTGTTGGAGGGTCTCCTACAGAGGCCGGGGGTGGCTTTGTTTCACTGTGGGGACCAAACACTGGCAGCAGAAGTTCTGGGAAGTACTCCTTGGCGTGAGTCCTCCCAGAGTCTTTCATTAGCCCCACCAAAGAGCCCAGGTACGCTCCAGTGTAGGGTTGCCTCAGGCCAAACAACCAACAGGGAGGGAACCCAGCCCCACCCATCAACAGTCAAGTGGATTAAAGTTTTACTGAGCTCTGCCCACCAGAGCAACAGTCAGCTCTACCCACGACCTGTCCCTCCCATCAAGCCTCTTAGATAGTCCCATCCACCAGAGGGCAGACAGCAGAAGCAAGAAGAACTACAATCCTGCAGCCTGTGGAACAAAAGCCACATTCACAGAAAGATACACAAGATGAAAAGGCAGAGGGCTATATACCAGATGAAGGAACAAGATAAAACCACAGAAAAACAACTAAATGAAGTGGAGATAGGCAACCTTCCAGAAAAAGAATTCAGAATAATGATAGTGAAGATGATCCAGGACCTCGGAAAAAGAATGGAGGCAAAGATCGAGAAGATGCAACAAACGTTTAACAAAGACCTAGAAGAATTAAAGAACAAACAAACAGAGAAGAACAATACAATAACTGAAATGGAAACTACACTAGAAGGAATCAATAGCAGAATAACTGAGGCAAAAAAATGGATAAGTGACCTGGAACACAGAATGGTGGAATTCACTGCTGTGGAACAGAATAAAGGAAAAAAAATGAAAAGAAATGAAGACAAAGTAAGAGACCTCTGGCACAACATTAAATGCAACAACCTTCGCATTATACGGGTCCCAGAAGGAGAAGAGAGAGAGAAAGTACCAGAGAAAATACTTGAAGAGATTATAGTTGAAAACTTCCCTAACATGGGAAAGGAAATAGCCACCCAAGTGCAGGAAGCATAGCAAGTCCCATACAGGATAAACCCAAGGAGAAACATGCCAAGACACATAGTAATCAAATTGACAAAAATTAAAGACAAAGAAAAATTATTGAAAGCAGCAAGGGAAAAACGACAAATAACAAACAAGGGAACTCCCATAAGGTTAACAGCTGATTTCTCAGCAGAAACTCTACAAGCCAGAAGGCACTGGCATGATATACTTAAAGTGATGAAAGGGAAGAAACTACAACCAAGATTACTCTACCCGGCAAGGATCTCATTCAGATTCAATGGAGAAATCAAAAGCTTTACAGAGAAGCAAAGGCTAAGGGAATTCAGCACCACCAAACCAGCTCTACAACCAATGTTAAAGCAATTTCTCTAAGTGGGAAACACAAGAGAAGAAAAGGATCTACAAAAACAAACCCAGAACAATTAAGAAAATGGTCAAAGGAACATACATATTGATAAATACTTTAAACGTAAATGGATTAAATGCTCCAACCAAAAGACACAGGCTTGCTGAATGGATACAAAAACAATACCCATCTATCTGCCGTCTACAAGAGACCCACTTCAGACCGAGGGACACATACAGACTGAAAGTGAGGGGATGGAAAAAGACATTCCATGCAAATGGAAATCAAAAGAATGCTGGAGAAGCTATACTCATATCAGATAAAATAGATTTTAAAATAAAGAATATTATAAGAGACAAGGAAGGACACTAAGTAATGATCAAGGGATCAATCCAAGAAGAAGATATAACAATTATAAATATATATGCACCCAACATAGGAACACCTCAATACATAAGGCAACTGCTAAAAGCTATAAAAGAGGAAATCGACAGTAACCCAATAATAGTGGGGGACTTTAACACCTCACTTACACCAATGGACAGATCATCCAAACAGAAAATTAATAAGGAAACACAAGCTTTAAATGGCACAACAGACCAGATATATTTAATTGATATTTTTAGGACATTCCATCCAAAAGCAGCAGATTACACTTTCCTCTCAAGTGCGCATGGAACATTCTCCAGGATAGATCACATCTTGGGTCACAAATCAAACCTCAGTAAATTTAACAAAACTGAAATCATATCAAGCATCTTTTCTGACCACAACGCTATGAGTTTAGAAATCAGTTACGGGAAAAAAACGTAAAAAACACAAACACATGGAGGCTAAACAATCCGTTATTAAATAACCAAGACATCACTGTAGAAATCACAGAGGAAATCAAACAATACCTAGAGAAAAATGACGATGAAAACACAACGATCCAAAACCTATGGGATGCAGCAAAAGCAGTTCTAAGAGGGAAGTTTATAGCTATACAAGTCTACCTCAAGAAACAAGAAAAATCTCAAACAATCTAACATTACACCTAAAGCAACTAGAGAAAGAAGAACAAACAAAACCCAAAGTTAGCAGAAGGAAAGAAATCATAAAGTTCAAGGCAGAAATAAATGAAATAGAAAAAAAGGAAAACAATAGCAAAGATCAATAAAACGAAAAACTGGTTCTTTGAGAAGATAAACAAAATTGATAAACCATTAGCCAGACTCATCAAGAAAAAGAGGGAGAGGACTCACATCAATAAATTTAGAAATGAAAAAGGGGAAGCTACAACAGACACCGCAGAAATACAAAGCATCCTAAGAGACTACTACAAGCAACTCTTTGCCAATAAAATGGACAACCTGGAAGAAATGGACAAATTCTTAGAAACATATAACCTTCCAAGACTGAACCAGGAAGAAACAGAAAATAGGAACAGACCAATCACAAGTAATGAAATTGAAACTGTGATTAAAAATCTTCTAACATAAGTCCAGGACCAGATGGCTTCACAGGTGAATTCTATCAAACATTTAGAGAAGAGCTAACACTCATCCTTCTCAAACTCTTCCAAAAACTTGCAGAGGAAGGGACACTCCCAAACTCATTCTATGAAGTCACCATAACCCTGATACCAAAACCAGACATAGATACTACAGAAAAAGAAAATTACAGACCAATATCACTGATGAATATAGATGCAAAAATCCTCAAGAAAATACTAGCAAACAGAATCCAACAACACATTAAAAGGATCATACACCATGATCAAATGGGATTTATCCCAGGGATGCAAGGATACTTCAATATATGCAAAGCAGTCTTGAGTGAAAATAACGAGCTGGAGGAATCGGACTCCCTGACTTCAAACTATGCTACAAAGCTACAGTAATCAAGACAATATGGTACTGGCACAAAAACAGAAACATAGATCAATGGAACAAGAGAGAAAGCACAGAGATAAACCCACACACCTATGGTCAACTAATCTATGACAAAGGAGGCAAAGATATACAATGGAGAAAAGACAGTCTCTTCAATAAGTGGTGCTGGGAAAACTGGACAGCTACATGTAAAAGAATGAAATTAGAACACTCCCTAACACCATACACAAAAATAAACTCAAAACGGATTTGAGACCTAAATGTAAGACCAGACACTATAAAACTCTCAGAGGAAAACATAGAAAGAACACTCTTTGACATAAATCACAGCAAGATCTTTTTTGATCCACCTCCTAGAGTAATGGAAATAAAAACAAAAATAAACAAATGGGACCTAATCAAACTTCAAAGCTTTTACACAGCAAAGGAAACTACAAATAAGATGAAAAGACAACCCTCAGAATGGGAGAAAATATTTGCAAATGAATCAACGGACAAAGGATTAATCTCCAAAATATATAAACAGCTCATGCAGCTCAATATTAAAGAAACAAACAACCCAATCCCAAAATGGGCAGAAGACCTAAATAGACATTTCTCCAAAGAAGACATACAGATGGCCAAGAGCCCATGAAAAGCTGCTCAACATCATTAATGAGAAATGCAAATCAAAACTACAGTGAGGTATCACCTCACACCAGTTAGCATGGGCATCATCAGGAAATCTACAAACAGCAAATGCTGGAGAGGGTGTGGAGAAAAGGGAACCCTCTTGCACTGTTGGTGGGAATGTAAATTGATACAGCCACTATGGAGAACAGTATGGAGGTTCCTTAAAAAACTAAAAATAGAATTACCATATGATCCAGCAATCCCACTACTGGGCATATACCCTGAGAAAACCATAATTCAAAAAGACACATGCACCCTAATGTTCATTGCAGCACTACTTACAATAGCCAGGTTATGGAAGCAACCTAATTCCCCATCAACAGACGAGTGGATAGAGAAGTTGTGGTACATATATACAATGGAATATTACTCAGCCATAAAAAGGAACCAAAGTGAGTCATTTGTTGAGACGTGGATGGATCTAGAGACTGTTATACAGAGTGAAGTAAGTTAGAAAGAGAAAAACAAATATCGTATATTAACGCATGTATGTGGAACCTAGAAAAATGGTACAGATGAACTGGTTTGCAGGGCAGAAGTTGAGACACAGATGCAGAGAACAAACGTATGGACACCAAGGAGGGAAAACTGCGGTGGGGTGGGGATGGTGGTGTGCTGAATTAGGCGATTGGGATTGACATGTATACACTGATGAGTATAAAATTGATGACTAATAAGAACCCGCAGTATAAAAAAACCAAACAAACCAAAAAAAACACTAATACTAAACTTTCTTTGGGTTATTTGATGGAAATATGTTAATATAAATGTTTCAGACATTACATGAAATTTCTAAAAATCTTTTATGTTCTGGTATAATGTTATAAGTCATAATTCTAGTTATTACTTTAAAATGTATATCACAGAAATAACTAAATTTTCTTATCAATTGCATTATTATGAACTTTCATCAAATCTTTAACCGTGGTCATTTTTAAGTCTTTTGTCGTTTACAGACAGTTCTCGGTGCACTCTGATGCTTTTGCAAAAATGTTCCTATAAAAGTGTTTCATCTTCAAGGAATTCATGGAAAAGACTCTGACGAGTACAGGTTTCTGGTAACTGAGTATACTGCTGAACTGAATGAATAAGCATTTTCAGAACTCTAATGGAAAACTGATGAATTCATAAAAGTGCTAACAAAAGATCAAGATGGAAAAAAAAATTAATTACATGGGACTGAGTGAACTCATGAGGATGATTATAATTTTTGTGACTTTTTGTTTGAATAAAAAAAAAATCCCACAAGGACTCAGAGGCAAAAAACATACAAATCTATTTTCACTGCAAAGTAAAGGAGCTGTTACGGTGGAGGATTACTGGACTGAATGTCAATATTATGACATAGTATGAGTGTGTTTCCTGTTTGGTAATTGCAATCATTGTTGCTTTTGTTGTGGTCATCCATTTACAATGCTTGGTGTCAGTTTATTTATCTCTTATAAAAATAAAATACAGTGTGTGTGTGTAAAAAAAAATAAAATAAAATACACTCTCAGATTAAAGAGTTTCACAGTAAAAAACTTTGAAAAGTAGAAAATAAGACTAGCAAAAGATATATCAGATGAATGTAATAATGACAAAATAAAAAACAGGTATAGAAATATTCATATCACACCAATTAGAATCAAAGTGAAAAGCATTAAAAGGAAAAAAGCAATGTTTCATAATAATGAAAGAATGATTTCCAAAAGATAACAATAGTTATGAGATTTTATGCCTCTAAATGCACAGTACTGAAATAAAACAAAAGCTGTTGGAAATACAAGGATAATTGAACAAATCCACAATCATACACATACTTCTTTCAGAAACTGATAGATGGAGTAGACTAAAATAATAAGAAATGGTTAAAAATTTGAATGCTAAACTTAACTATCCTGACCTTATAGCCTAATACACATTTTTTCAACTGTACATAGAACATTTTAAACCTTGACACCGTACTGGGCTACAAAAGAAATGTCAACAAAATTCCAAAAGAAGAAATTATATAGATAATTTTCACTGGCATGATGAAATAATGTTAAAATTAATAACAAAAAGATTTCTAAAACTAAAAAAAAAACTAACAAAACTATATCTTTGAAAAATTTGAAAATATACTTTAAAAATATGAATCAAGGAAATTCTCAATGTTTAGAAATTAATAATGGGGGCATTATATATCCATAGAGTTCAGCTAAAGCAGTTTTCAGAGATAAGCTTACAAAAATAAATCCAGTTACATAGAAGGAAACCTCTGAGAGACCTGATTACATCTGCTAATCTACTCACTCTTACACTCTCCTAGACAATTCTTTCTCCTCCTCTTATTATTTCCTCATTCTTCCAATATTTGCTCCCTAGCCTCACTTTCAGCTGCTAACCTTGCTTCTGATTTCACTGGAAATATCCAGGCAATCAGAACATGTTCCCCTTCCAACATCTACCAACCTCCCTGTTCTCCACCCATGAGCTTTGCTTTGTCTCCTCTCACTTTGAATGAACTGCCTGTGCTGCTGTTGAAGTTGGCATCTCCAAATTCAGCTCTCATCTTCTCATCTCTCCAGTAATTTCCCCCTTCTCTCCTGTATCATCAAGTTTTCCCTCTCACTTAGATCATTTCTATTAGCATACTAATATTAGTTATTATCTTCCACCATCTAAAAAGAAAACAATCCTCTCTCAACCCTATATTCCCCTCCAGGTATGGCTCCATTTCCTTACTCTCTTTTACAGCAAAGCTTCTCAAAAATGTTGTCACGACTTTATATCTCCATTTCCTCTCCATCCATTCCCTAGTGAATCCACGCTCCAATTAGTATTGTGGTCCTACCATTTCACTGAGCAACTCTTATCAAGCTGGCCAATGACCTCTATGTTTCTAAACCCAATGGTCACTTCTTGGTCTTTACCTGTGACTTGGACAAACATCTTTGCACACTTATTTAATTACCTTCCTAGACTAAATTGCTCACAGTGGGATTGCTGGATTGAAGGGAATGCACAATAAAATGTTGCCACATATTTCCAGATTGCCTCCAGAAAGCTTGTCTGACCAAGGTTAAGAGATTTCTTAATCCCAAATACCCTTGATAATATGAAATATTATGTATCTTCTAAGCTTTTGGCAATATGATAGTTAGAAAATTATACCTAAGTTGTCTTAATTTGCATGTCCTTAGTGATAAATGTGGTTGAGACTATTTTAAGATTTATTAACCATTTATGTAATTTTGGGAATTGCTTGTTCATGTCCTTTGTTTTCTATTGGAACATTCATCTTTTTCTTATTAAAGTATTCTAAAGTTATTAGCATGATGCCAAATATTTTCAAAATTCTGTCCAACGAAGTTTTGTTAGAGCTCACTTTATAAACATGCATGGCTGAAGGCTAGCAGGGCTAAGTGACTGCACAACAAGTTAGTGGCAGGACCACAACTGACTCTAAGGGACCTGACTCCCAGCACAGGGCTTTTCCCACTTTGCCCCCACTGCATAAAAATAAGACATAAAAACATTAACATGTCAGTCATTGTTTTACTGGCTTATGGAAGCGAAGAGTAGATAATGTTATTTACCAATATTTTAGGATGTTTCTCATGAAGCCCTTAGAAGTCATAAATTCTTGGCTACGTATTGCTAAGTTCTCTGAATTCCAAGGTTTTAGATATTGCAGTTTTGAATTAGTCAGAATTCTTTGGGTTATAAGTGACAGAGAACTAACTTAAATTAGTTTAAGGTAAACAGAAACATTACTGGAAAGATCCTAGGGCATGTCACTACCTGTGAAAACGGCTGGCCTGAGATTAGGGCTTAGGACTTTGATCACTAATAGCCCTTCATCTCCCACTGAGTCCTTCAACCTTGAAGTACAAATGGGAGCCAATAGCTCCTGAACCTCACGCTCTTTGATTTTGACTTACTAGGGAGGGGCCTACCCATAACTTCTCTAGTCTTCAGCTTTTAAATGGCAGAGAATGATTATAATTGGTCAGTTTCTATCCGGTGTCCATCCCTTGACTATAAGAACACAGCAGCACCCATTTAAGCTGTGTGCTCAGAGCGGAGAAGCACATTTCCCAGAAGAAGCAGGGGAGCAATTCTGTTAACAGAAGTAAATGGCACCTGCCACTATCCCAGTCTAGGTGGATTCATATGTTAATCTTCTCATTCCCAACCCTTTTATTTTTCTATGTCAAATATACCTGCTAATCTAGTTCAGGGATAGCAGATGTTGACTGGTTAGTAATGGCTGTCTCATAGACCTGGATGAGAACGGTTCTGAGACCTCAGGGGAAGAGAGTGCTCTAATCAGTTTGTTATGTCTGCCATAAATGTGAGATGGGGAGGGGTAGCATTTTCCTTGGGTAGTTTTTGTACCTATTCAAGCTCTCCCTTGTAAATCTAATCAAAGGTTTAAAAAGAAGTGCTTCATTTTTTCCCCCGGTAAGTTGCTGACACTGAGAATGTGTTCTGTTGAGAACTGGACCTCTACCTGTCTCTCACCTTGTCAGTGTTAGTCTATCAACAGTAAGAAATGAGAAGAGGGGTGGGCATGATGTAGGCTGTATGAGTATGCTATTGTGGGTACCTGCAAAGACTGCTAACAGAAAAGTAAACTGCACAAGATTCCACATTCATTAATTCTTCCTTATGTTTCTTCCAAACTTTTATTCAGCACCCCTCCATGACAGACGCTGTGCTAGGATCTAGGAATACCAAAGAGAAAAAGAAATAGCTCCTATCCTTAAGGTTTCATCTGTTTGTGTTGAAACGTAAGTCGATCAAAGAGTTTCAACTGGTCAAGTAGAGTGACTTGTTTATCGCAGCTTGGGTGGTGATTCAGGAGCAGAGGGTGGGCAGCTAGAGCTAGACGGTGAAGGGGGGCTTCTCTGAGGGCTGATACCTGAGCAGTTTGGAAGGACAAGATGACGATGCAAGAGAGGTTGTGAAGGAGAATGAAAGGGCATCCCAGAGGAATTTGAGAGGGAGCACATTTAAATGTCATGGAGGCAGTACACTTTGTGACATGTAGAGAGGAGTTTTACAGTTTTACAGTAAGGTTGAAGGTGAGAGTGTATCTAAAGGCGTGGCAGGAATAAGATTAGAGAGACAGCCAAGGGCAAAGCATCAGAGGGCTTCCAATGCTAAACCAAAGAGTTTGACCTTTATCCTAGAAACTCTGCAGAGCCTTACAGGTTCTTCCAGATTTGTAACTTAGAAATAGCTCTGGAACTCTAGAGGATTTGAATGAATTGAATAGGTGGAAATTGTTGGCAGGGAGACCACTTCAGAGACTCTTGCTGGAATATAGCCAAGACAAAAGATAACAAGGTCCTACCTAGACCTGTAGCCTGGAAAAGGAAACTTCGGAGCAGGTTAGATTAATATCAGGCAGGTCGAATCCTTGGGACTAGGTGACTAACTGGTTGGGGTTGGGAGTAAGGAAAAGGGAACCATCTAGGTTGCTCTCCTGCTTCTGACGTGGACAAATGGCAGAATGCTGATGCCTGGTCCCAAGATGGAGAACACAGGAAGAGGTGCTTAATTGATGGTCCAGTATAAGTTAGGCCTGACTTTTAGAGGAATGTTTAATTAATCTCAACTAAAGCCTACAGAAGCTGCTGATAAGCCTACATTGTTGATGCAATTCTATTATTTTAATTATCTAAATTTGCATTTGTGTAGATGTTTACATTTTCAAAATTTTTTTTTTTTTTTTTTTTTTTTTTTTTTGCGGTATGCAGGCCTCTCACTGCTGTGGCCTCTCCCGTTGTGGAGCACAGGCTCCGGACGCGCAGGCTCAGTGGCCATGGCTCACAGGCCCAGCAGCTCCGCGGCATGTGGGATCTTCCCGGACCGGGGCACGAACCCGCGTCCCCTGCATCGGCAGGCGGACTCTCAACCACTGCGCCACCAGGGAAGCCCCTAAAATTCTTAATATATACTTCATCATTCCAGTAATAGGAAATTAGTGGAAAGATCTCATGGATCTTTACTGGAAAGATCTCCTAGAAGGGACTTTTCGCCCTTTGTTACTGCTTCCCCAGGTAGCAGTTTACAGAAGATCATTAAAGAGTCCTGATAATCATTAATCAATGATTTGGAGTTGAAGTTTCCAATTTTGTATTGATGGAAACTGAACATTAAAAGGCAATGATGTTGACTAACTGTAAGAGATCACTTCTTTTTAGATGACTCTAATACGTGACATTGAATTTTTCAGCTTAAAAAGGCTTTACATGCTAAGTATTTGCCTTGTGTTGGTTTCAACAGGGCCATCTAAAAAGAATGAAAGTGTCAGATTCCCAGTGCAGCATCACAGCCTATGTAATAAAGCTCCCTCATAAAGAGCTGTCACCTCAATTAATAAAGAGGAGCCTACCCTCTCCTAAGCTAGAGACAGAAATCCAGCATCTTCTAGGATCTGTACCTTCTATTCTTCTCTGTCTGATATACTGACCTTTAAAAGATAAAAGCCTGTTGTTTTGCATGTTGGCTGAAATCCTCCCCACTCCCTGTGAGGATATAGATTTGGGGATAAGCAGAATCAACAGTGAAGAGTCTGTGTGCTTTACTCATGTGGATTATTTCTTTGGCCAAGAATGCTGGTTGCATCCCCAGCTCTAGCCTCCTTCTTTTCGTTAGCAACAGACTGTATTTGGGACAGCCATGTACCAAGCTAAATGACAGCATTTCCAAACTTACCTTGCATTATGGGTAGGCAATCAATGAGATATTTGAGGAAAGGCATTGTATGGCATTTCCTGGAAAGCTCTTAAAGGGGCCTGATTTAGCTAGGAGAAACTCTTTTTAGCCTTATAATAACAAACTGCCCTAATTTTTAAGCCGCTGTAGTCAGGTCACATTGCAACAGCCAGAAGCAATTCCTAACTGGTAAGATTACATTAAGGATTGAAAAGAGTAGGATCCAGTCATTTAAATTGTGTTTCAATTCTTGTCTGAACCCTGAGGCAAATACTCACAGCATCTTTATGTGATACAATAGGGTAGATTCTGCTATTCACATCTGAAACGTGAGTTACAAGGGTCCCAGGGTGTGTGCCTTTTATAAGTTCCCATGGGTAAGGAACAGAAATTCTTGCCAAGGTGGAACCGGGGTCTTGTGTTACCAGCTTTTTGTTTTTTCACCAGATCTTTCAGTAACTGAAACAAAGTAATAAAGAAGTCTCATCATAAAGCCAGTTTATCTAATAGATTATTGGTTTATAATTACCATAGTTGTGTTACAAAGCACCTGTGAGGGAAAGCAGAATGGAGAAGTAGTTAAGAGTGCGTTTGGAAATCCCAGCTCACTCACTCACCAACTACAGGAACTTCGATCAGGCACTTAAAAAAAATCTTCAGTTGCCTTATCTAAAGTGAAAATAATGATAGCAACCAACTCAGAATACTGTTGTAAAGATTAAATGAGGTAATAGATGTTCAGTACTTAGCCCTGAACTTGGAACATAATGACCAACTAATGTTAGTTAGCTACTATATTAGTTTATGGCCCCCAGAAACCAATGTTTTAGTTATAATTAGGTTCAGCTACAAGTAACAGAAAGCCATCAAATAATATTAGCTTAGACAAGATAAAAATTTCATTCTCTTCAATGTAAAAGTCCAGAGTTTCATTATACATGCCTGGAATGGGGGCTCTTCTCCATGAAGTTCTTCCTCCAATTTAAATATTATCTATACTATGCATCTTCACTTAGCCAAACCCTAATTTCTTCATAGTATATCTTTAGTAACTTAAAAAAATTGTGACTGTAAAGAACAATGTCAAAATATTAAGCAATTAAGATGATGTGATTAGAGGTGGGGAGGGATTAGAAATCTATATATGGCATCATCAGAATTGAAGTGAGAGGTGAAGCTTCTGGAGTTTGAAACTGGATATGATCAAGTCTGCCAGGAAGAGTTTTTAGAGAGAAAAGCAGAGAGTCAATTATTATTTGAAGAAATCATTGTTAGGGCGTAAGAGGAAGAGAGGAAATGTGCAAAAGAGTAAAAGAATGAAAAGTGAATATTCAACCCAAATTGTTTATTTCCAGACACATATAAACCCACTTTTTAGGAATACATGTAGATGCAATAAACCCAAGAACTGAGAAAGCAGGCAAGAAAGGGAGAATGTGAGATTCAGTGTGATAGTTACCTGGGGTGGAATGAGGCTGAGAAATCAGATGGAGGGGACTATGTGCTTATCTGTAGCAGGTTATGGACAGAGTCCTAGATTTTGGTTTCAGTAAGTGGTGGTTTCACAGGTACTTATGGACTTGGCCAAAAAGTTCATTCGGGCTTTCTGTATCATCCTATGGAAAAATCCAAATGAACTTTTTGGCAAACCCAATACTATTACTAATAACTCTTTTAGAAAGGTGGATACCAGAAAAGATATAAACTCTAACAGATCAATTATTACAGAAGAAAGAGCTTCCAAGACAGGGAAAAGATCACAGTTATGATATAAACAAAAAAGATACACTCTTAAAAATAAATTTAACAAGAAATATGTAGTCTTAGCATCTAGGAGATTAGGGTTTACAAGGCAGTTTTAGAAGTGGTGCTGGGACTCCCCTGGCGGTCCAGGTGTTAAGACTTCATGCAAAAAACACAACAACAGAAGTGGTGCCATTTCTCCGGACTCTGCATCCTCACCCAGGAGAACCAGGTCAAACAATTCTAGGATCTCGTTCAGCTTTAATATATCATGTCTATAGAACTTTCCCTGTTCAATGTCTTCAGTGAACTTGACTGTGGCATAAGCCATGTCATATGTCACATAAGACTTATGTGAGTCATAAGTCATTTCCATGACTTTTCACTGCCCCCCATAAATATCTTGCATAATTCTCCAGAACACAAAAAACACAAAAAACAAAAAACAAAAAAACATTGCTTTTAAAACCTTTTAAAAACAGGGAGAAGAGTTCTTCATCAGCTATCCTTGGATTTCTCTATTTTATTGGGGGGAAATAAAGGTCTAAGTGCCTGGGACTTGGGATCTCTCCTGATGGCTAGTATGATTTGTGGTGCTACATTCCTCCTGGCTTTATATGCATATACTTTGAAATTATAATGGAAGGTGGTTGTTGTGTAATAAAGAGGAAAATATATTTAGATCAAAAGAACTATGTTTAGGGACTTCCCTGGTGGCACAATGGTTAAGAATCCGCCTGCCAATGCAGGGGACACAGGTTCGATCCCTGGTCCGGGAAGATCCCACACACTGCAGAGCAACTAAGTCCGTGTGCCACAACTACTGAGCCTTTGCTCTAGAGCCCACGAGCCACAACTACTGAAGCTTGTGCACCTAGAACCCATGCTCTGCAACGAGAAGCCACTGCAATGAGAAGCCTGTGCACCGCAACGAAGAGTAGCCCCCGCATAGCAACGAAGACCCAACACAGCCAAAAATAAATAAATAAATAAATTAATTAAAAAAACAAAAGAACTATGTTTAAACTCCTGCTTTGCTGGTTAATAGCTATTTGACCTCATGTAAGTCAGGTAACTACCAAACATCAGAGTCCTGGTCTATAAAGTAAGATAATAATGCAATCTTTTCAGGATTGGTGTGAAACTGAAAGGAATAACATGATGTCACTTTATAAAATGTAAAAGTGCTATACTCTGTAAACTGTTTTGCTGGTAGATTATAAAAAGTCTACTTTTAAGTGATGTTTGGAAAGCTGGACAGTTACATGTAAATGAATGAAGTTAGAACACTCCCTCACACCACATACAAAAATAAACTCAAAACAGCTTAAAGACCTAAATATAAGACATAACACCATAAACATCCTTGAAGAGAACACAGGCAAAACATTCTCAGACATAAATTATAGCAATATTTTCTTAGATCAGTCTCCCAAGGCAAAAGAAATAAAAGCAAAAATAAACAAATGGGACCTAATCAAACTTAAAAGCTTTTGCATAGCAAAGGAAACCATCAACAAAATGAAAAGACAACCTATGGAATGGGAGAAAATATTTGCAAACAATGTGACCAACAAGGGGTTAATGTCCAAAATATACAAACAGCTCATGCAACTCAATCTCAAGAAAACAAACAACTCAATCAAAAAATGGGCAGAAGACCTAAATAGACGTTTCTCCAAAGAAGACATACAGATGGCCAAAAGGTATATGAAAAAGATGCTCAACATTGCTAATTATTAGAGAAATGCAAATCAAAACTACAATGAAATAATATGTCACACCAGTCAGAATATCTATCATCAAAAAGTCTACAAATAGGGCTTCCCTGGTGGCACAGTGGTTGAGAATCTGCCTGCTAACGCAGGGGACACGGGTTCGAGCCCTGGTCTGGGAGGATCCCACATGCCGCGGAGCAACTAGGCCCGTGAGCCACAACTACTGAGCCTGCGTGTCTGAAGCCTGTGCTCTGCAACAAGAGAGGCCGCAATAGTGAGAGGCCCGCACACTGCGATGAAGAGTGGCCCCTGCTTGCCACAACTAGAGAAAGCCCTCGCACAGAAGTGAAGACCCAACACAGCAAAAAAAATTAATTAATTAATTAATAAACTCCTACCCCCAACATCTAAAAAAAAAAAAAAAGTCTACAAATAATAAATGCTGGAGAGGGTGTGGAGAAAAGCAAACCCTCCTACACTGTTGATGGGAATGTAAATTGGTACAGTCACTGTGGAAAGTAGTGTGGAGGTTCCTTAAAAAAAAAAAAAATAGAGCTACCTTATTATCCAATAATCCCACTCCTGAGCATATGTCCAGAAAAGACAAAAACTCTAATTTTAAAAAGATACATGCACCCCAATGTTTATAGTAGCACTATTTACAAAGGCCAAGACATGGAAACAACCGAAGTGCCCATGATTAGACGATTGGTTTAAGGTGATATACATATATATGTATCAACACATTATATATGTATATGTGTATATATGTGTGTGTGTGTGTGTGTGTATATATATATATATATATATATATATATATAATGGAATATTACTCAGCCATAAAAAGAATGAAATATTGCCATTTGCAGCAACATGGATGGACCTAGAGAATATCACACTCAGTGAAGTCAGAGAAAGAGAAATATATGATGTCACTTATACATGGAATGTAAAAAATAACACAAATGAATCTAGTTACAAAACAGAAACAGACTCACAGACATAGAAAACAAACTTAAGGTTGCCAAAGGGGAAAGGGAGGGTAGGAGGGATAAATTAGGAGTATGGGATTAACAGACACAAACTACTATACATAAAATAGATAAGCAACAGGATTTACTATATAACACGGGAAACCATATTCAATATCTTGTAATAACCTATAATGGAAAATAATCTGAAAAAATATATATAACTGAATCACTTTGCTGTACACCTGAAACTAACACCATGTTGGAAATCAACTATACTTCAATAAAAAGTCTGCTTTTAAGACTTCCTAGGTATGCATTTCTTACTTAAATAATGAAGTATACTATTGCCTATGCAGTCAATGCCAGCTTGGCCCTACAGACCCATAATTGAATGTTCTGGATTCCAGATTTTCAGGGTGTCTAATACTCTCTCTTTCTTTCTCTCTGCTATTAACAGATGAGTTTATGAATTCCAATGTCTCTCCTGAATTGTCCTCCAAAATATTTGAAAAAGATTGCTGCTTATTTGCAAAGTTATCACAAAATAGAAAGCCTACATTTCTGATAAAGAACGCTCACATGCTTAGATTTTGCAAACAGTGGGATCAATACTACTGGGATTAGGGTTTCCCTCACCATTGCTTGGAATGTTATCAGACTCAAATGCCTCTGGGCATCACGGCCAGGCAGGCAATAATTTACAATCCCCAGAGTGAGAACATTTAACTTTCTTCTTAATTGAGCAACAAAAACACAAGCACAAGCTCAAATGTTACCTGGCACTTTGGTTGGTTGGGAAAGAGAGAATGTTGGATGGAGGTGGTATGAAATGCACTCCAAATGCTTCTCTAAAGAGGAGTGGCTGATACTCGGTGACAGCTGATTGTTTCCAATCTGATTTTTCAGAAAGGATGAGACGTCTTGATTTTTATGATATATTTCCCAGTTTTAAACTGTTGGTTAACAACTCAACTTCCAATACTGACCAATAATATTTGTGGGGGGAAAATGTCCTGTGCTGGATTCCAGGGCTCCAGTTAATGACTGCTTAGGCTAGAGAGATGTGGTATTGGGGCAAAACATAACATTTTTTTGCCATGAATAAGAACCTCTCACGTTTCCTGTCTGCCAGAATTCTCTCTCTCTTGTTTTAGCTCTCATAAAACTGAATCTATAATTGTGTTCTCTTCTTAACTAGAAGGTAAAGTGGGTTGGGCAAGAATTAGATTTCTGAGGCCTCCAGGTCAGTGTTTCTTAAACATCAGTTCAACGGAAAATTTTTCTAAGGTCTCACCCACAGAGATTCTGTTTCCTTGAATCAAAGGTAAATCCTAGATAACACACTCTTTTACAGCCTCAGGATGATTTTGTTGAAGAATGATCCCATATGACACTTTGAAAAATACTGCCTTAAAGTAGTGGTTGTTCCATCATTTTCCTCTGCTGGCAAGGTCTCATGGACTATTCAGTTTACACAATCTCCATACATAAATGTGTTCACTCAATCTAGGCTGGTCATAGACAAAGAAGACTAATGTTTTGCACGATGCTCCTTCCTCCCCCTTGATGGGGTGGGAGTGGAGGTCGGTCTGTGACAACTGGCCTCCTTAGACCCACTGCTCCAAATGGTCTAGCACAGAGTGGGGTGCATTATAGCATATTTTTTCTTTATTGCTAATTTATTTTCGAAATTCACTGTTACACCAATGCAAGATTTTAAAATCTTCAGTTACAGGAGAGTATGTCAAGTTGCTTTCTTGCTTTCCTGGATTCTGCTAAGAATTCATGTACAATCTGAAACCTCCCCAGCATATTAACTAACACAAAGCATTGGAGATGCAGAGAAACCTTCAGTCATGGTTCTAGATGTTTCTGGAAAAACCCAGTTTTGTCTGATGTTATTTCCCAGGATGAAATTTCTTTCCTCAGTAAACTGGTGCTGTGTATTCTTTATTTCACACTGAAAGTAACATTTGTGTAAAGCAGCAAATGATTTTCATTTCATTATAAACAGAGATGCAGTTTAAATCTGCCAAGAGCTGAAGTAATAAGTATGCAAGCATGATATAGCTCCAGAGCCATTCAGTTTGTAAATATTCATATGGGAAATTCTATGCCACCTTCATTACCAACAAAGAAGAAATATTGCGAGAATTAATCGCTAATTCTGACCTCTGTCTAGCACAGTAATAAGGGGGAACAGGTAATCTGATTATTAAGTATAACTTTCTTTACAGAATCTGTGATATTAAATGATTGCCCAACACTCCATCCCGTCATCACTGGCCAAATCACTAATGTCGAATCTTTCATTATTAATGGACCACTTTGACATGGAAATTCACAGGCTTTCTTTTTATGTATGAAAGGAACTTTCAAAAAAATGCTCACCCAATTCCAACAACAACCTAGAAGGAAGGTTTTATTCCTCATTCTACAGGTAAGGATGCTATGGTTCCATGAGGCTAAGCAAGTTTTTCAGAATTGCAAAACAAGTCAGTGGAAGCGCAGACAGTCCTTAGGTTTGTTTGATTCCAAACTTAATGATTTCTGTAGCCGTACCCTGACAGAGTGGTTACTCTGTGGGACTTTGCAGAGGGCGTATCAACTGAAATTCTGGTGTTGCAATTAACAAGGACCAACGAGATTTTTGCAGTGGGTAATTCAGAGTCGATGGGAAGCTACAGAGCTAGGTGGGACCAAAGAACCAAGACAGGACCTCAAACACTCCCCAGATATCTAGACAGCAGGACACACTCTGGGACATACTTTTCAACCACTTTAGAATGAAAAGCTCCAAAAGTTGTTACTGTCATCATCTTAATTCAGTCTGCTTGTAATTCAAAGTCCCAAGAGAGATTCCTATTGGCCCAGGTGGAATTATATGCTTCTTGGCTCGGGGAGGGCAGAGATCCTGATTATAGTAGTACCAGGATTGCTTATACCTGGGAGAAGTAATTCCCACAAAAGGAAATAAGGGTGCTCTTAGGAAGGGGAAGTGGGTACTGAGATGCCCCCTTCCCTGCAAAAAGTCAACAAAAGTCCATATACAGTTGTCCTTCAGGACATTAGCCTCACATATTACTAAGAATAATCCTTAATTTCACTTAGTAATCTGTTATGCAGATTTTATACCTGGATTTTCTCAGATCTGCCATAAATTTCTTTTAATATTGAGCTATTACCACTGACTCATAAAATCTCTACCAGTAATTTTTACATAATTAACTTATGCAAAAAATAGTACTTCATTTGATCTAAATGACCCCTTTTGAGATTCCAACAGTGTCTGTATTCAGAATGTGACAACTTATGCCTCTAATGCATAGCCTTTGTGATTTGTAGAGTGTAATGATGTCATATCCCATCCTTGTATGTTCCTATCCCATTTCTGGTCTTTGGCGCATCCCAGTCAGCTGCAACAGGATGAGGTGACCCAGTGACAGCCAAGCAAGATAGAGCCCACCCACCCAGATGGGAACAGGCAAAGAAAGCATTGTGTCCCAAATGTATGGCAAATGGTTTTAGCTTCCAAACGAAACTGGTGGAGAATCGTGATGAGAAATCTAAAACAGGAGATACCCTGCCTTTGTAGGCAGGTTGAGAATCAATTTCAGAAAAGTTTATCAAAGGTAGTAAGGTTGAAACTGTTAGCTGTGGTTCAGGAGAAAAAAATCAAGTCCCGCTAATGAATGAATAGCCCCAAAGCTACCAGGCTGTGCTCTTCAGTCAGTCCTTCAACCTGATTATTTTATTTGCTCTTCTTTGACTTTACTGGATCCATTATATCTTTTCTGAGGTGTGGCAATCACAAGTTCACATAATAACTGAGGTACGAATCAGCCATGTTTGTGAACAAGGCTAAGATGAAAATTTTTCTGGGAATTTTTCCCATAAAACTTATGGGCTTATTTAGCCCCAATAATAATAGCAGAATATCTGACTGCTGTGGGGAAGGGCAATAAATTATTGATGGATATAATGCTTCCTAACTCCTATTTTAAGAATCCCTATTCTTGAGACATTATTTTGTAAGAAAATTTAGATTATACTCCACCTAAGGTATGTTTTTTCTTACCTCTTTCCTAGCCTTTCAAAGTTCTGAAAACTTCTGGCCATGCATTTGACAATTCACTCTTACAGCGGACAGCACAGTGGTGCTCAAGGCTTCTACTGGGCCAGCAGGCATGATTTTTTTTGTCATTACTATGTTTTTATTTCAACAATTCTGTATTTTTTCATATTGAATATTTTTAAGTTATAATTGCCTGTTCCTGCTTTATGTTTCCAACATTCTAACTTATCTTTATACTTATTTAAAATTACATTATACTTATAAAATTATACTTATTCAATTAAAATTCCCATTCTGTCTGTTCCATTGTTCTGCTTTCTCTTGAATAGGGTGTTCTGTTTATTTTCTGTCTGTTACATGGCTCTGTTCTTCAGATGTCACATAATTTCACACTGTGAATTTATCTTTATTGCCTTGAACAAGCACAGTTCCATAATAATACTGTGATTTTTTAAAAAAATATAAAACACTTGGAATAATGACTGGTGAAGAAAGCACTCAATATTGGCTAGCTATGGTGTATTCTCTTTCTACGGCTGCATAATGGTTACCCCAAAACAGCAGCTTAAGACAACAACCATTTATTATCCCATAGTTCTATAAGTTAGAAGTCTGGACGGGCTCAACTGGGTTCTCTTGCTCAGGGAATCAAAGGCCAAGATCAAAGTGTTGTCTTGGCTCAGCTCTTATATCTGGAGGTTCTAGGAAAGAATCAGCTTCCAGGCTCATTCAGGTTGTTGGCAGAATTTGGTTTCTTGCTGGACTGAATTCCCTTTTTGTGCCTGCCATCAGCCTGACTGCACTCAGCTTCTAGAGGCCTCCCTCAGTTACTTGCCAGTTCCTCCATCTCAGAGCCTGCAATGGCACATCAAATCCTTCTCATGCTTGGAATCTCTCTGACTTCCTCTTTTTTCTGTTTGTTTTTAATTTTTATACAGCAGGTTCTCATTATCTATTTTGTACATGTTAGTGTATATGTATCAATCCCAATCTCCCAATTCTTCCCACCACCACCACCCCCAATCGCCCCCCGACCCCATCCCGGCACTTTCCCCCCTTGGTGACTCTGACTTCCTCTTTTGATGAAGAAAACTCTCTGCTTTTAAAGGGCTTGTGTGATTAGATTATGGCCAGCCCAGTAATCTCCCTTTTGTTTAATTCAAGTTAACTGATTAGTACATTAATTGACTAGTACATTAATTGACCATAACAAAGTACCAGAAACTGGGTAGTTTAACCTACAGAAATGTATCATTTATAACATTCTCAAATCAAGGTCCTGGATGCTTTAGATCCTTCTGAGGGCTGTGAGGGAGAATCTGTTCCAGGACTCTACCTTGGCTGCTGGTAGCCTCAGGCATTTCTCAGCTTAATAGCTTTCTCTCTGAGTCTTCACATCACCTTGCTCAATGCATATCTGTCTCCAAAATTTCCTCTTTTTTATAAGGACACAAGTGATATTGGATAGGGCCCACCCAAACAACCTCATCTTCACTTGATCATCTTCAAAGACCCTTTTTCCAAATAAGTTCACATTCATAGACACTGGGGATTAGGATTTCAACATCTTTTTAGGGGACACAATTCAACCCATAACAATTAGTAACCTTAATTACATCTGCAAAATCCTTTTTTTTTTTTTTTTGCCCTATAATATTACATAATCACTGGAATAACACTAGGGGTAGAGGTCCTTGGGGCCATCCTAAAATGGTTATTATCATTTTCATTTCTTCTTGTGCTTATCTATCAAAACATTTCTTCAGAACAAAAAGCAATATCTTCCAGACAGTAGAATACAGAGAATGTCTAGTTCTGATCATGTAGGGGGCTGAATGTTGAAACTATTACGTCATTTTCAATTCTCTTCAGTTGTTGCTGATGTTAAAATATTACAGCTTGCTTTAAAATTGTTATTTTATGTTAAGAAATATATATTCCAAATACAGAGTAGTAAGAGATTAAGATATTCAGAGCTATGGTAATCATCACTGTACAAAGTTCTTTTATTATTTGTTGAATTTTAGTTTACATGGATGTTAATTGCAGTTGCTAAAATTTCAGCAGTGTGTGATGCCCAAGGAGTCCCTTTGACATTAGCAAAAATACATTTAAAGATTTTAGGACTTATATGCAGACCTGGTAAATGTCCAATACTAAATAAATTTAGCAGTGCTTTGTATAGCTTCTAGGTGAATTGCTTTTTATTTTAAAGAAAACTATATAGAAGAATCTATAGATCATCATATGAATTAAATTTGAAATGTGTAGTTAGGATATTTTATTTCTTAGGGTCTTGATAACTTGGTAATTAGTAAGCACTATCTTTTTAGGAGGAAATGGAGTACAGTGGTTGTATTTGTTTGCTAGGGCTGCCATAACAAAATACCACAGGTTGGGTGGTTTAAACAACAGCAATCTATTTTCTCACAGTTCTGGAGGACAGAAGTTCAAGATCAAGGTGTTGGCAGGGTTGGATTCTCCTGAGGCCTCCTTCCTTGGCTTGCAGATGGCTGCCTTCTCACTATGTCCTCACATGGTCATTCCTCTGTGTGCCAGCAACCCTGGTGTCTCTTTGTATGTCCAAATTTCCTCTTCCTATAAGGACATCTGTTATATTGGATTAGGGCCCATCCTAATGGCCTCATTTTAAGTTAATCATCATTTAAAAGACCCTGTCTCCAACTACGGTCACATGCCGAGGAGTTAAAGGCTTCACCATATGAATTTTAGGGTGACACAATTCAGTCCACAACAGTGGTTAAGCTTGTGGGTTTTAGAATCCGTGAGACCTAGTGTCAAAAGTCATGCTTTCACCACTGTATCAGTCAGAATAGGCCAGGTAGGCTGCTGCCATACACGGCGCCAGTAGAGACAAAGATTTCTTTTTCGCTCACACTACATGCCCAGTGTTGATCTGCTGGGGTCTCTGCTCTGCATTGTCCCCACTCCAGGACCCAAGCTGACAGGGATGACATTAATATCCGAAAGACTGATGGCAGGTGGAAAAAGAACCATGGCAAATTTCACATTGACTCCTCAAACTTCTGTTCAGGACTGACACACATCACTTAAGTTCACATCTCACCAACCACAGCAATTTACGCAGCCATGCTTAACTTCAAGGGAGGCAAGGGAACTGGGGAAACAAAATCTGACAAGTGCCTGAAGGAGACAAAAACTGTGAATAGCCTCAATATCATTGGAAACCACTTACTAGTGAGTGACATTACGCAAGTTATTTAATCCCTCTAGGCCTCATTTTCCTGAATTAAAAAGTGGGACAATACTAATATTAGTACCTACTATGTGAGGTTCCCATGAAGATTAAATGAGATAATGAAAAAGATGCACTTAGCACATCCTTTTGGATGCACTTGGAAAGGGTGAAACGCTCAATAAATGTTAGGTACTATTGTTATTACTATAAATAATATTAGAAATTTCCTCAGATAGGATGAACTATAGAGATCAAGTCAAGTCTCTTTTTATAAATAAGGGATCAGAGGCCCAGAGTAGATAAGCGACTATCCGATGAAATAGAACCCAGGTGTGTGAATTCATTACTTCAGCCTACCATCCTCTATACTGTGTTGACTTTCACAGTCACTCTAAAAACTATATATATATATATATATATGTATACACATTTATATACACTTATTTATTTATATGGACTATAATGGTAATTTACAGAGTTTGGGAAAGTTCCAGATCCTTTAATGGACTGGAAGATGAGAAGTGCTTCAGGCAGAGCCTCTTTATTAATAGGTTAGTCGTTGTGAGATGGGGACAGGAACCCATAGGGAAGAAACCAGATGAGTGTTGAAAGTGAGAAAGAAATGAGAAGAAAAACGAGCTGTCAGATTTGGCAGCTGGCACCACTGCTCAAGAACAAGGAGTTGCCTGAGCTGACAGGTGTATATGAACTTAAAATAGAATATACTAGGGGTATAACTGATTCACTTTGTTATAAAGCAGAAACTAACACACCATTGTAAAGCAATTATACCACAATAAAGATGTTAAAAAAATAAATAATAATAAAAGGATAAAAAAAAAAAAGAATATACTAGGGAAAAAGGAGCTTTACAAGTGTCCACAGCTACCCTCCTCACATACATGATCCTTTCACAACGTATTTCCTGAACTAATAATTTCAGCAGGGAAGTGGTCTCTCTACTGGGAATAACAAACAAGACATTTTCAACAGCTCCTTGGGCGCAAAGTGCGGTCTGCTCTTTGAGGTATCTTGCAACATGCCCAGGAGAGAAGCACTTAACTCTTTCATGCTTCTTCCAACCCAAGAAAAACATCAGCACTGTAATTTAAAAGTGGGCGCTACCGAAAAGATGTGCTGACATTAAAAACTTTAAGGAACAATGCTGCAAAATTTCTGAGAGGGCCAGAATTATCTGGAATAAATTTGACACAGGCATACTCTCATTTGAAATCAGGCCAAGTGACCTGGGTTGTAACTCTGAACTCCAACCTTTTTGCCATGTGACATTATACAAGTTACTTAACATCCCTCAGCCTCCATTTTCCTATCCATAAAACAGGGATAATCGTAATACATACATACCTCATGGGGTTGCTGTAAAGATTACAGAAGGTTGCTGTGAAGGTTAAATGAAATCCATCACCAAGAACATGAGCTAGAGTCATTAGCCTCATCATCATTACACTTTCAGGGTCTCTTCAGACTCAAATGAACATTTTCAAAACTAATTTTTTAAAATAAAATTTATCTTTCCTTTGTAAATCTGATAGTGAATATAAAGCTTTTTAGTTTAATGCTCAATGATTTTGTCAGTTGAAATAACTCTTTCAGCATCCGAAAATTATGTTGATATTCAGGAAAATATTGTCTACTAAATTCTGGTTAGAAATCTTGTAGTAAGTTCTCTCAGTATGAAGGCAGCCTGATTCAGTGAAAAGAATACTACATCTAACCATCGAGAAACCTAGATTTTATCCAAGAACATTGTCACTAAACAGCTGGGTGGCTTCACACTAGGGCCTTAACCCTTAGTCTCCTTTTTCATAAAATTTAGTAACTAATGAGGCACCAGTGGGTAAGCAAAGAAGTTTCAAGAGAAGACAATCTCAATTTGAACATTTGTAAGAATCATAATACCTCTAACCAAAATATCAAAGTCAGAAGGAAAAACTAATCTGTTGTAAAAAAAAATGAATTTGTTTTTAAATATGTCAAGTTTAAGGATGCTGGTGGAGCATTTGATTGGAAATGTTTAGAAATCACTTGGAAACCTACAACTGGAT
The DNA here is from genome assembly GCF_951394435.1 of Stenella coeruleoalba. NCBI lineage: Eukaryota > Metazoa > Chordata > Mammalia > Artiodactyla > Delphinidae > Stenella > Stenella coeruleoalba. The sequence continues at coordinate 29,443,026 of NC_137149.1, read as the reverse complement.
TTCGGCAGCAAAGGCAGAAAATGTCAATGTTAGGACAATTACTTAAACAGATACTTGACATTATTAGAGTGGTGATAATGTTGATGATAACTATGAAGATACAAAAAGAACTAGATAGTTAACAAATTATACTTGGGAAGAATAGTAGGATTAGAGGGGTCAGACGGGAATCATGACAGTGCAGTGCCATGAATATAAATGTAGATGCCTTTGTGGCCAGGAAGAGATGTGTGAAGCGGCAGGGGAGGTCCATGTGAACTTTTGAGGGCCTAAAATGACTAAATACAACCTTTGCTTGAAAAAAAAAGGAAGGGAAAAAAAACTTTGGGCCTAACTGGGGACTGAATAGGCCAGCAGCTTCTAACTCTTCGCATCAAGGGAAGAGAACATCAAGAAAAATCTGGAAACACAATATCAGTTGTAACAGAAAATCTAAAGCATGAGACTTGAGAGTAGAAGCTTATTGAATTTTGCCCTTGATAAATTTTATGTAGCCTTCGACAGTGCTGATTCCTCAGTGGAGTGGACTGGTTAGAAGCCATCTTGTTGGGAATCAATGGGAAGGTGACTGATGAGGAAGTAGAGAGAAACAGCATGAGTTCAGGAGTGAGAAGAAGGAAAGAGTTGGTATGGTTGGCAGTCAAAAGACATAAGAAGGATGGGGAGAGAGAAACATGCCCTTATGGAGTCAGAGGGAAGGGAGCCCATTTTGAGAAAATGGTTGCAATCAGATCACAGAGCCCATGTAATCAAGTGGAGCAAAACTCTGAAATGTTCTAAAACAGTGATTATTCTTTAAATATTACTCATTTGGCAGGATGATCAGCTCAGAAGCAAACTGTTAAAAACAATTTCCCAGTTTCTAGAATGTATCCATATCATTTTAAGGTAAAGGTAGCCTCCACCTAGACTAATTTATAAGTGTGCTGATGTTAAAAGGTGCGAGATTGTTTATTAATTGGAATGGGTGGCCTTTTCCTCCCCAACTTTTCCTTTTTGTTTAGCTAGTTTTAACAAACCCCAGGGAGCCTTGTTTTCTCAACAGCTGCTCCTGATGTTGGCACTCAGTGGCTCCTTCACAACCTTTTGTAACCAGCCTTTATGAGAAGGGGGAGCTAACAAACTAATTAGACTGGTAGCTTAAGAAAATACAAAGCGTGGTACACACCCACACCAAAAAGGCTTACATGCACAAAAATTGAGTATTTAGGCTTGTCCAACCATCCCAAACTGCTAACTACAGACTTTATGTCACACTTGGAAAATTGGTTCTGTTTTGCTCTGTTTTGTACTTTGGCACACTCTAGAGAAGTCTGACGTATCTGTGGAATAAGAATTACATTTGGAACGACGAGATTTACATTGGAAAAATTATGTAGGAGAAGATACGGAGATATAACCCAACCATTTGTCATTAATAGAAACATGCAAATTCGCAAAATAGCAAAATTTGCTTTAGTTGTTAGAATTTTGAGAACTTTAAAAAGGGTTAACTTTTTGTGCCATATAAAGAAAAAACACATGTTTTTTAGTTGGCTTGTAAAATATGATATTTTATGGCCAGCTCCTATAGAATTGTCTTTGATGAACCTATCACATCAGTGGGTTTGTAGTTGTCAGTGTCAGAAAAGCGGCCAAAGAGAAGATACAGTATTTCTCAATTCATCAGCCACCTGCATCAGAATTACCTAAGCTTATTTATTTATTCTTTTAAAATGCAGATTCCAAGAATTCACCCCAGATCTACTACTGAATCTCTGTGAGTTTTGAGAATTTACTATTTTAAGAAGCTCCCTGTGATTCTTATGAAAATTAAAGTTTGTGAGCTAGATTTCAAAACACACCACCACATTTAGATTCATCACTGCTGAGAGGGAGTGAATATCGGCATATCCTTTACAATATGCCAATTTTTTCTTGCAATTTTTCCACCGAATTAAAAAGGTACACATCTTTTGACATAGCAATTCTATTTCTAGGAATTTATCTCAAGGAACAACTAGACAAACGTGCAAAGACATATGTAAAAAACTATCCATTACAAAATTGACTATATTAGTAGAAAAGTGTTAATAATTTAAAAGGCTATCATGAGATTTTGATTAAATAAACTACATACACTTATGTAGGATTATTATGTACAATGTTCTAAGCACTTCAGAAGCTGTAAGTCATTTAATCCTTATAACATTATGTAATATAATATAGTATAAGATGTTAATATAATAATGTAATAATATTATTACCCCCACTTTACAGATGACAAAGCTGAGACCCAGAGCAGGTAAGGACTTGTCCAAGATCACACAGCTAGCACACAACAGAGACAGGACACAATGCCAGGCAGTCTGTCTCCAGAGCCTGTGGCTTCACCCTGCACCATCTGCTTCTTTCAACATTCTGCTACCTTCACGTAATGATTATATGGAAGAAAACATTTTACAAAAAATTATGTTTGATATGATCATATTCATGGTGAAAATGAATATTTATATCTGCATTTTGAAATGAAAGATTTTTATGAAAAGGTAAAGAAAAGAATATACATTAGAGTAGGTACACCAAATTGAAGATAATGATCTGTAAGTGGAATTATGGATGTTTTCTATTTTTCTCCTTTTGCTTGTCTCTGATTGTTTTTTCCTTTTTATTTTTCAGTAATGAACATATACTGTTCTTATAAAAAGAGAAGAGTAATATGTGAATGGGCCTACCTAGCAAGCAAATATACTGTAAAGCTTGTGCTTTTTTTAAGAGTGGACTTTAAAGATAAACTAATTGAATTATAAACAGAGAGCAGGAAAAATACACTTTTAGATTCTCCTTCCTCCATGAGTCCACTGCGTTTCTAGCAGGTGTGTAATCACAGGCTTCTTTTTCATGAGCAAACTAGTATAAATGGCTTTGTTTTTCTTTTACTACTAAATTTTTAAATGATATATATATATTTTTTAACATCTTTATTGGAGTATAATTGCTTTACAATGGTGTGTTAGTTTCTGCTTTACAACAAAGTGAATCAGCTATACGTATACATATATCCCCATATCTCCTCCCTTTTGCGTTTCCCCCCCACACTCCCTATCCCACCCCTCTAGGTGGACACAAAGCACCAAGCTGATCTCCCTCTGCTATGAGGCTGCTTCCCACTAGCTATAGCTATCTATTGTACATTTGGTAGTGGATATATGTCCATCCCACTCTCTACTTTGTCCCAGCTTACTCTTCCCTCTCCCCGTGTCCTCAAGTCCATTCTCTACATCTGCGTCTTTATTCCTGTCCCACCCCTAAGTTCTTCAGAACCATTTTTTTTTATTCCATATATATGTGTAAGCATACGGTATTTGTTTTTCTCTTTCTGACTTACTTCGCTCTGTATGACAGACTCAAGGTCCATCCACCTCACTACAAATAACTCAATTTCATTTCTTTTTATGGCTGAGTAATATTCCACTGTAAATGTGTGCCATATCTTCTTTATCCATTCATCTACCGATGGACCCTTAGGTTGCTTCCATGTCCTGGCTATTGTAAATAGAGCTGCAATGAACAGTATGGTACGTGACTCTTTTTGAATTATGGTTTTCTCAGGGTATATGCCCAGTAGTGGGACTGCATGTGTTTGTTGACAATCTGTATATTTCTTTGGAGAAATGTCTATTTAGGTCTTCAGCCCATTTTTGGATTGGGTTGTTTGTTTTTTTGGTATTGAGCTGCATGAGCTGCTTATAAACTTTGGAGATTAATCCTTTGTCAGTTGCTTCATTTACAAATATTTTCTCCCATTCTGAGGGCTGTCTTTTCGTCTTGTTTGTGGTTTCCTTTGCTGTGCAAAAGCTTTTCAGTTTCACTTGGTCCCATTTTTTAATTTTTGTTCTTATTTCCATTTCTCTAGGAGGTGGGTCAAAAAGGATCTTGCTGTAATTTATGTCAAAGAGTGTTCTTACCATGTTTTTCTCTAAGAGTTTTAGAGTGTCCGGTCTTACATTCTGGTCTCTAATCCATTTTGAGTTTATTTTTGTGTATTGTGTTAGGGAGTGTTCTAATTTCATTCTTTTACGTGCAGCTGTCCAGTTTTCCCAGCACCACTTATTGAAGAGGCTGTCTTTTCTCCATTGTATATTCTTGCCTCTGTTATCAAAAATAAGGTCACCATATGTGCGTGGGTTTCTCTCTGGGCTTTCTGTCCTGTCCTATTAATCTATCTTTCCGTTTTTGTGTCAGTACCATACTGTTTTGATTACTGTAGTTTTGTAGTATAGTCTGAAGGCTGGGAGCCTGATTCCTCCAGCTCCGTTTTTCTTTCTCAAGACTGCTTTGGCTATTGGGGGTCTTTTGTGTTTCCATACAAATTGTGAAATTTTTTGTTCTAGTTCTGTGAAAAATGCCAATGGTAGTTTGATAGAGATGGCATTGAATTTGTAGATTGCTTTGGGTAGTACAGTCATTTTCACAATGTTGATTCTTCCAATCCAAGAACATGGTATATCTCTCCATCTGTTGGTATCATCTTTAATTTCTTTCATCAGTGTCTTATAGTTTTCTGCATACAGGTCTTTTGTCTCCTTAAGAGACAAAAGGTAGATTTATTCCTAGGAATTTTATTCTTTTTGTTGCAACGGTAAATGGGAGTGTTTACTTAATTTCTCTTTCAGATTTTTCATCATTAGTGTATAGGAATGCCAGAAATTTCTGTGCATTAATTTTGTATCCTGCAGCTTTACCAGATTCATTGATTAGCTCTGGTAGTTTTCTGGTGGCATCTTTAGGATTCTCTATGTATAGTATCATGTCATCTGCAAACAGTGACAGATTTATTACTTCTTTTCTGATTTGGATTCCATTTATTTCTTCTCTTCTCTGATTGCTGTGGTTAAAACTTCCAAAACTATGTTGAAAAATTGTGGTGAAAATGGGCAACCTTGTCTTGTCCCTAATCTTAGTGGAAATGGTTTCAATTTTTCACCATTGAGAATGAAGTTGGCTGTGTGTTTGTCGTATATGGCCTTTATTATGTTGAGGTAGCTTCCCTCTATGCTCACTCTCTGGCGAGTTTTTATCATAAATGGGTGTTGAATTTTGTCAAAAGTTTTCTGCATCTATTGAGATGATCGTATGCTTTTTCTCCTTCAGTTTGTTAATATGGTGTATCACATTGATTGATTTGTGTATACTAAAGAATTCGTGCATTCCTGGGATAAACACCACTTGATCATGGTGTATGACCCTTTTAATGTGTTGTTGGATTCTGTTTGCTAGTATTTTGTTGAGGATTTTTGCATCTATGTTCATCAGTGCTATTGGCCTGTAGTTTTCCTTTTTTGTGACATCTTTGTCTGGTTTTGGTATCAGGGTGATGGTGGCCTCGTAGAATGAGTTTGGGAGTGTTCCTCCCTCTGCTATAGTTTGGAAGAGTTTGAGAAGGACAGGTGTTAGTTCTTCTCTAAATGTTTGATAGAATTTATCTGTGAAGCAATCTGGTCCTAGGCTTTTGTTTGTTGGAAGATTTTTAATCACAGTTTCCATATCAGTGCTTGTGATTGGTCTGTTTATAATTTCTAATTCTTCCTGGTTCAGTCTTGGAAGGTTTTGCTTTTCTAAGAATTTGTCCATTTCTTCCAGGTTGTCCATTTTATTGGCATAGAGTTGCTTGTAGTAATCTCTCATGATCCTTTGTATTTCTGCAGTGTCAGTTGTTACTTCTCCTTTTTCTTTTCTAATTCTATTGATTTGAGTCTTCTCCCTTTTTTTCTTGATGAGTCTGGCTAATGGTTTATCAATTTTCTTTATCTTCTCAAAGAACCAGCTTTTACTTTTATTGATCTTTGCTATCCTTTCCTTCATTTCTTTTTCATTTATTTCTGATCTGATTTTTATGATTTCTTTCCTTCTGCTAACTTTGGGGGTCTTTTGTTCTTCTTTCAAATCAAATGCGTTAGTTATAGGTAGGCTACTCGGTGGTATAATTTAGGAGAAGCTCAAGACTTATTGCTCTGAGCAGGAAAAACTGCCCTGTAAAATTTGGCTATTAGGGTTCAAATGGTTTTTGAAGTTGTTTGTGATTATCTACAAAGGCATACACAAAGTTGACACACCCAAAAGCAACACTGTAGAGTGGAAAATTACTAGCTTGTAAATCAGAGTAACTGTTTGACTCTTCTTGCCATGTCCTCATGTATAAAATGGGGACAATGATACCGATCTCTACTGATTATTGGGAGGTGGTAATTAATGCACAGGAAATTGCCTGCCACATAATCAACTCATAATAGATGTTAGTTTCTTTTCCCTTGAACAATGAACATAAGTGGAATATCTACTGACTTTTCAATGCAGTAGAATTGTTTTTCATTTATTCTGAAAATATTTTTTAACAAGTCAGGGTTTGGGCATGAAAATAGATGCCATTCAATATATTCCAAGTAAGAGTATTTTTAATGCAGGGAATTACAGGCTTACACAATAGTTGGAAGGAAATAAAGGTCAGGGAGGCTGTCAGTGGAGATCTCAGCCTGTAGCACCACAAAGTTCTCAAGTGCTTTCACCAAACACTCTCTGAATATGAAGAACCTCTGGGAGGTTCCCACCAACCCCTCAGGCTGCAGGACTGATGCACATGATTCTCAGGAAGCTCACCTGGCAGCTGCTTAGAACAAGTTCAAGATGAACAAATCTCCTATTCTGAAGAAGTTTACCATCTGAAACTGTGACCCAAAACATTTCTAACCTTATTTATCAATATTTCCCTCCTCATTGGCTCTTTTGACTCTGTGCCCCAGGATTCTGCACTTCATGCTAGTTTCTCTACATAAAATGCCCAACATGATAAATCAAAATGCTTCTCATGTTTTAAGTCCCAATATAAATTCAACTTTCCCCATGAAGTCTTTGTTCATACAATGCCTACCATCACCCCTCTGAATGTAATGTAATGAGCCCCCGTTCTAATGACCCTGTGGTTCTGTACCATCTCTTGTGATTTTTCTATACACTGGTCAGAGCTGGGATGCAGGTAGAAATAAGGGACTTACTAATAGGAAATAAAGGACTTAGGTGTTTAAGGATGAGTTTGGAACAGAATTCTGTAGAAAGAAATTCAACATGGCTGCTTGCTTTTCATAACCAAGGCCAAACTCTCTAAGGAATTAGCACATGTGTCTTAAATTTCCTACCTGAGACTGTGATTAAAATGGCTCCTTCCTCTTTTGTCAGCAGTATACCATGGGTTCTGGAAAAGAATAAAATTATGCGTGCTTCTTTAACCGCATTCTATAACTCAGACCCTCACTCTGTCAGTCTGGACTAATCTATACCTGGAATCAGTAAATAATGAAATAGTAAATATTCACTACAGCACTCTACTATTGCCAGGCTCTGGTCTGAGCACTTTACTAAACAATGTGTTTAATGCAACAACGCTATGAGGTAGGTACTATTATTGTTCCCATTTTACAGAAGAAATTCTGAGGCCCAGAGAGGTTAGATAACTGGCCTAACATCACACTGCTAATACGTGACAGAGCAGGATTCAAAGACAGGCAGTTTGGCTCCAGAGTTAGCTCATCTAATCATATTGTGGGCAAGGAGGGTTTCAACATGTGAATCTGGGGGGAACATAGAGTCCATAAGAACAGGTGAGTCTGATGCATGACCAGTATTAAGAGCCACCATATTTTCTGCAGTGTTTGTAGAGATACAGAAACATTCCTTCTTAATTACACAAATATTACACAAAATTTTAATTAAAAGATTCAAACAATATGGAAGTATATGGAGCAAAACAAATATGGATACATTTCCACTCTATCAATCACTTTGTTCACCTATTTCAGGTGTTTCCAGCACACAGTCTTATATCCACCGATTAAAACAGTTCTGTGAAGTGAGAATCAGATTGGTTAAAAGGCAAGATGGTAATTCTGTCAAATGGATTGTATATATCCACTGGTGGAACATTTGTAGCTTTGGGCATCCTGTCCCCTCCACATGCTGATAGCATTATCTTTCATATTCAGAAGTTCCTGCTGATTGTGTAGGTGCACAGGCAAGGTTGTGGAATCTGCCTTGTGACTTGTAATAGTTCCCTTCTTGATTTGTTCCTTGCTTAGTCATTGTTGGCAGGGCCTGTTGCTGTTTGCAGCTCTGCCTCTCTGCCTCAAGGGCTGCCTATAAGTCTGGCTTAAAATAACTTACCTTTTCTCTGACTTCAGCAAGAGATAGTGACCAATCTTCCCCAGGGTCTCCAGCCATTGCTGCTGAGGAGCTCATTTTGAATTTTCTGACACTTATGCTCATCACCCCACCCCGAGACTGGAGATACAGAGAATGAGGTATAGGACAGAGAAGGTCACTCACAAGCAGACCCTGACTGTACTGTAGCCTGATTAAGGTAGCTGCCTACCATAACATCCTCCTTACAAGAATTCCCAAGGACTAAGGGGAGAGAATTAAGGCTCCCGCGCCAGCTTAGAGATTGAGCCAGTAAGAGTTCAGGAAGAGTCAGTTGGTCATCCTAATTCAGTGACTTTGGTCTATAAATTCATTCATTCTACTCTGAAGAAGGTCATCTGGTACAATGTCATGGAGTTTCTTTAACCAGTGATATCTGGTCAACAAAACAAACCTTGTTAATAGTTTTTCCAAGAAATAATGAAAAGCCTGAAAAGTGCTATTGTCTACAAAATAAGGTAGAAAAACTGAACAAGGGAGAGTTTCCATGTCCCATCCAGAGTTCCTAGATGTGCGGAAGATCTCCTATGTGCCTCTCGAGATACACTCTCCACTTTCCCAACTGCTCTGTGCCCTGGGACACTCATCTGTACGGGCACATCACTGCTCGTGGATGGGGACAATCCACAGAGACCACAGGCAGTAGATAAGGAAGGACAGTAAAGTTGAAGTATTTATTCCTTTGGGTCCCTCCCTTTGGGGTCACCAGGGACAAGCTGTACCCATAAACCAAAGGTCACAATGCCACCTGGGTGGCCCTGTCAACACAGCTCTTCTTCTACAAATTTTCTCCAGCTGCTCCCTCTTCTCTCCCTTTCAGCCCTTGATGATAGCAGAGCCCTACTGTCATTGGCACTGCAGTACAGCAGTCTCCCTGGTAATATCTCTACACACTGCTTATGCCTTTGTAAATCATCCCTTAATTAACTCCTCTTCTTAAACTACCCTATTTCAGTGTGACATCTTTCTGCTGGGACCCACAGAAAGCAAATAGAGAACATCTTTGTAATTCTCCAAAATATCACAACAATGCCTGGAAGAAAACCAGCATTTTAGATTATATAAAGTAGGTAGACTGGAAGGATGAGCAACAATATTCTCTCTGTATGACTCCCAGAAAGACACGCTAATGGGGCCTTCACATGCTCTACACTTCTAACCATACCCGAAGAAAACTTTCCCCTTGTGAATACCAGCCCCAACATGATTCAGCTACTTATTTATCCTGAAATGAAATTCTCAGGTTTCAGTAACTGCACTTCAGTCAGACAACCACAGAGGTGTCCAATTTTTAAATGACCTTTTCTCATTTTATTGATGAGTATATTAAAGATAACAAATGTATTCATTTTTTAAAAACAACAAAATGTTGATCCCACCATAACAAAAACAAACAAAAAAAAACCCCAGAATTATCTACAAAATCATAACTTTTCGTGAGAGTTGAGGTAAGGAGGCAACCAAGGGAACTGAATTCCACAGTGAAAAGTCCCTCTGAGAGACAAGGATACACGAACTGATTCATCTTTGGCAGAGCATAGAGGGAAAGGGCGCTATAATAGAAGTGAGTAAGAAGAAACCAGAAAAAATTAACAAATCCCTAAAGGCTGAGAGTGGGTTACCGGATCACTTTAGAATAACAGGAAGTGCCAGACATAGGGAAGTTTGCAATCGCATGCTCTCTGCACAAACCTCCACCAGATGCTTATGAGAAAGAGTAAGGGCAGGGCAGGAGATGAGAACAAGCCTCCTCAATGGCACAGGACTGCAGTGGTGACCTGGTGACTCTGACGAACAGGCATAAAACACTGCCTGCTTCTGTGGACCCTCCTCTCATAAAAAATAAAAGCCTTAAGCTGCTGGAGGAAGGACAACAGACATTCTTACCCCTTCCCCCCAGCACCTGGGGGGTGGGTAGGAAATCCTCCTTGCTGCCCCTAAGAACGAGGCACAGACCCATTGCTTCTGTAGGGAGGGTAGAAACAAAAGATATCTTTCCTGGAGGATGTGAAGAAAACAGTCTTGTACCAGTATTCTGCACCAATAAAAAAAGATTGGGCTTCCCTGGTGGCAAAGTGGTTGAGAGTCCGCCTGCCAATGCAGGGGACGTGGGTTCGTGCCCTGGTCCGGGAGGATCCCACATGCCACGGAGCGGCTGAGCCCGTGAGCCATGGCCGCTGAGCCTGCGCGTCCGGAGCCTGTGCTCCGCAATGGGAGAGACCATAGGGGTGAGAGGCCCGTGTACCGCAAGAAAAAAAAAAAAAAAAAAAGTAAAGATTTAGTCCTGCTGGGGGAAGGGAAGGAATATTTCTCCCGCCCCAAACCCACCACAGATTCAAGGCAGAGTTTGGCTGCCACAGAACGTAAGGGAATGAATACTCAGAAGGACACACTTTTGAAGCCTAGACACTGAGTCTGGACCAGGAAAACCAAGAACTTCTACTACCCCCACTACAAGTCCACCACTGACTAATAAGCAACAGCTGGGAGAGGGGCAAGACCATGGACTGAGGCAGGTGAGCCAGAGTGAATAAAAGCTGAGGGTGGAGAAGAAATACCAAGAAAACTTCTCAGTACCCCAAGCCCCACACAAAGGACAAGGTAATGACAATCCGCTGGTGGAAGATTTTGAAGTCTCTGATTTCACTGAGGGTGACAATAGCAATAATGAAAGCCAAATCTTGCTTAACAATTTATTGACCGGAGACATATTAGTACGCTTTTAGAGAGTGATACAATTAACATCACTGTGGGAAGTTGTCAGAGCTTAAAATTGATCAAGGTTCATTATACAACCTATGATTGTCGTTATCATTCACATTTTGCTCTGTTAGGATTTTGTTCCAAACTTGTGTATATTATAAATGCAATTTTATTACCATAAAGTTTTCATCATTCTGGTGAATGCAGTGACACCTGGTCCGTCTTGTGGAATTTGTAAAAGAACCCACCCACAAAGAGCCACCTTGTCGACTATCAGGTAAAATAAAAGAACCAATTCTAGAGGAAATAATACCCACAGGACTAAAAAAAAATGCTGCCAGAAAGTGTTAGAGTCTGCTCTTCCAGGGGAAATTGCAGTGAAACATGGTATATTTGTAATAGATGTTCTGTTCTCCTGCACAGAGGTGCCTGCTATACTGCCTATCACACTCTAACAAAATATTAGAATGCTTTAGTAAGACATGTACAAAGTTTCAAATAAATACATTAAGTGCAAAAAAAGTTGTTGATATTTACTCAAACGTGGGTGTTTCAATATTCACTTACATAAAAGATCGCTGGCCACAAGTCCTTAGTTTCTGCAAAAATCCCCCAGTCAATAATATGTTAAATACTGACTAGATTGATTCAATATCCCATGCTAATAACCTAACAGAAGAAGAGTGACTATTCCTAGATCTGATGCTATTTAACTCAAGGTCTATTATTATTCAACACACAATGTACACAATACATTAAAAAAAAAAAAGACTCAAAAAAGCAAGGAAAAAAATGACACATTGTCAAGAGACAAATCAATTAACAAAACCAGAAACAATGACCTAGATGTTGGACTTCACATAAGGACTTTTCTTTTTCTTAACATCTTTATTGGAGTATAACTGTTTACAATGGTGTGTTAGTTTCTGCTTTATAACAAAGTGAATCAGTTATACATATACATATGTTCCCATATCTCTTCCCTCTTGCGTCTCCCTCCCTCCCACCCTCCCTATACCACCCCTCTAGGTGGTCACAAAGCACCGAGCTGATCTCCCTGTGCTATGCGGCTGCTTCCCACTAGCTATCTATTTTACGTTTGGTAGTGTATATATATGCCCTACTAGAGAATGGACTTGAGGATATGGGGAGGGGGAAGGGTAAGCTGGGACAAAGTAAGAGAGTGGCATGGACATATATACACATAAGGACTTTAAAATAACTATAAATAATTTGTTAAAGTACATGGTGGAAAAGGTGGGCAACATGCACAAACAGATGGAGAATTTCAGAAAGGAAATGGAAACTATAAAAAATACCAAATGGAAAAAAATCATGATATAAGAGATCAAGAATTCCTTTAATAAGCACAGCTGAGGAAAGAATCAGTGACTTTGAACACAGAAAAATGAAAATTATCCAAAATTAAACACAAAGACAAAAAGGAGTGATGAAACAGAAAAGAGCATCCAAGAGCTGTGAGATGTCATCAGTCTAACGTAGATGTAAGTATATTCCTACAAGGAGGAGAGAGAGAACAGGGAAGAATCACTTAAAGAGATAATGCCCAAATTTTCTGAAATTAATGAAAGACAAAAACCCATAAATCTAAAAAGTACGGAGAACCCTGAACAGGATAAACCCCTCCCCCCCACACACACACGCAGGCACATCATAGTCAAACCACTGGAAAAAAATAAAGAGAAAATTTTCAAGGCAACTAGAGGGGGAAAAAATTATTACATAGAGAATAACAAAGAGAAGAATGACAGCAGACTTTTTGTCAGAAACTGTGTAACAAAAGGACAGTAGAGCAACATCTTAATGGTGCTGAAAGATAAAAGCTGTCCATCCAGTGAAAATGACTTTCAAAAATGAAGGGGAATACTATCTACATCAGCAGAGTTTGCTTTCTGGCATTTACACAAAACCACTGAAAATTCACAACACTTGCCAAATTATACTGCATGATATACACTTGTATACTTGTACCCTATACTGTATTATGATCTACTCAAGGATAGGGACTTTTATTTATTTCTTTCTCTAGTGCCAAATACAGTGCCTGGCACCCAGAATGTGCTTAATAAGTGTTTCTGATTGATCAAATCAACTTAAATTTAAGTCCTAAGGTAGATCATTTAAATAATCCTTATTAAACAAGTATTTCTGTTGCCTACCATGTGCAAAGCAGCATCTGTTAAATTGGGAGTTAAAACAATTTATTGAGGTGTTCTGAGACTTTTTGAGTATAAATAATGTCTTCCTATCTTATCATCACTACTACTACTATTACTACTACTGTAATATGTTATGCCCATATTATGCAGAGTATAGTACAATGTGATCTAGTGACATGTAGATAAGGCAGGATTTCCTTCTGCAAAAGATTGTCAGTCTAAGAAAAGAATACAGAAAATATTGAGGCTGTCTCCACACATTTTGAAGCAATAAGTTTTAATTAAATTATTAAGTTGAGATAGTATTCAGCAACGTGATAGTCATAAGAATGATATGTATTTCTATGTCTCTATTTGTGATATAGGATATCCTAATTCAACTAACTATACAAGCTGAAGTGCTTCAGAAATTGTGCTATCACTAGTTCTGCATAACACTTGAAAAAGGGCAGGATAATAGAAGTGATAAAGTAGTAAAGACACCCAAACTTACACATTACAATTGTGTATGCATCTAGGTATACACATGTACATATGTAAGTTTCAGTCTCCTTGGTGTTAATCATACATTTTCAGTTTATTATATGATTTGTGCAAAACTGAATATAACTATACATTTACATTAACGCATGATTAATACTTTAAGTAACTTTCAGGATCATACATTCATGCAATTATTGAGCACTATTTTGTACCAAGTAATGTATTATCCTAATGTTGGATGTTATTATTAACAAGCCTAGAAGGTAAGTTTTCCATTGTATTAAAAACATGCAAAGCAAATGATTTGTATTGGTAAACAATATATGTCTATATGTATACTTATACACATTAATAAGCAGAAGATAATATTAGGACCATTTTTAAACCTTGTTTTAAAATAAGAAGTATGTTTTATTTTGGTATTGAAAAATGTCAAAGAACAATACAATAAACACCCATATAACCTCACCTAGATTCATTAAGTAGTAACGTTTTTGCCACGCCTGATCTCCTGTCTTCCCTCCTTTTCCCCTCCCCTTATACACACACTCAGATCTTCTTTTCTCAACCATCCAAAAATTAAGCTGCATACATCAGGACACTTCACCCCTAAATATTTCAGTTCTCAAGAGTAGGTGATTCCTCTACACACTTCACACAAGTACGACACCTGAGAAAAATCATCGTTAGTTCAATAACAACATTCAACATGCAGTCATATCCAAATTTCCTCAATTGTTTCATCCTGTCTTTTTTGCTAGATTATTTTTTCAGCCCAGTATCTAATCAAGGTTGATTTATTTCATTTGGCTGTTATGCCTGTTTAGACTCCCTCAATTTTTATCTATACCATTGATTCCTCTGTTTATAATATTAAATCATTTGAAGAGTCCTGCAGAACATTCCATATTCTGGATTTGTCTGTTTCCTTGTGTTTAGGTTCAAGTTGAACATTTCTGGCAAGAACACATTGTAGGTGATGCTACATACCTCCCATCACATAACATCAGGAGACAAGACTTCAGACTATCCCACTAGTGGAAGTGCCAAGCTCCATCACCTGGTTAATGTGGTGATCTCTCCATTATAAAGGCCCTAAATATAAAATTATATTTTGTCCCTTTGTAATCAATAAGTTATCTGTGGGCTCATACTTTAAAACTGAGAGACTATCCTGTTCTCCAAAGAATCTTTCCCCTACTGTTTAAAGTGAAACATCTATTCTTGATGATCTGCATCGATTTTTACACTGGGGGTCAGACAATCGTGATTTTTCTCATTCTTTCCGTCTTTCTGCATTTATTAATGCTTTAAATAAACACTGAATAAAATGATAAAATTTCATCAACCAAACAGTGTTTTAAATTTTCATCACCAGGCCTTAGTACTTCTGAAACTGATCCCAGCTGTCCAACTAGTTTCTCCAAGTTCAAATGTAGATGATGACATCCAAAAGTGTCTGAGATACCTCAGGACCTCAGCTCATTTTCAATTGGATGCCACCCTGAGGTAAGCCAAGCATGTTCACAAGTTGGGTTGGGTGTCACCCCCTCCAAGGAGCCGTTCCTCATTAACCCCAGGTGGAGACAGTTGTTTCATTTGTGCCCAAGCTTTGCCCTGTATGAACCTCCTTGAGAACACCTCTGACACTTCATTACACATAATTATGGTTGTGTTTATTTCCCTCTTCTGGATAAGCTCAGGGAGGACAGAAACCTTGCCTTATTGGTCTTCTTACCCATAGCACCTATGACGATGCTCAATGCATACTGAATTAACATTGAAGTCACACACGATCTACATCATGTAACAAAACCCCTGAGAGGTCAGTAGGGCACATGTCCCTTATTTATTTTATATGGAGAGCAACTCAGAGAGGTTAAGTGACCTGTTTTCAGGAGGCTGGTTTCCCGTCCAGTGATAGCAGACTACTGCCTATCATAATTGCTACTTGAGAATAAATGCCAGTGATACTCATCAGTGGTTTAGGGATTTCCAGAAATAGGAAAACATCTCAAACACTTGTTTCTATCACAAAATGCCTTGCCCATTTTATCCAAACCTCCTTTTCTTGTATATTTTTTCCATTTTTCTAAAATTATTAGAGCTATCATTTATTAACTCATTATGCAAAGGTGAAACAGAAGCAAGGAAAGACTAAATAACTTGCTCCATCACATTCCTAAAAATCAAAGGGGGGGCTTCCCTGGTGGCGCAGTGGTTGAGAATCTGCCTGCTAATGTGGGGGACACAGGTTCGAGTCCTGGTCTGGGAAGATCCCACATGCCGCGGAGCAACTGTGCCCATGAGCCACAACTACTGAGCCTGCGCGTCTGGAGCCTGTGCTCCGCAACAAGAGAGGCCGCAATAGTGAGAGGCCCGCGCACCGCGATGAAGAGTGGCCCCCGCTTGCCACAACTAGAGACAGCCCTCGCACAGAAACGAAGACCCAACACAGCCAGAAAAATAAATAAATAAACAAATGTGGGGTTTAAAAAAAAAAAAAAGAAAAGAATTTAAAATTAATCAATACAATCATAAATAGCATGTAGGTCAAATAATAAAGCATAATTAAAAAAAAAAAACAAAGGGGCCAGGATTTACCCAGATGGTCCAGAGTGTAGGCTGTAACCCTCTCATGATGGTGCCTTAATCATTGCTTTCGAGCAGACCCAATGTCAGGGCCCCTGGCAAAGAACTACTTAGATAGGAATTATTACTCTCCTCATTTACATAGGAGGAAGTCAGTCTTAGAGAGGGGTCAAGCAACTTCAAGCAATAGCCAGTAACTAGCAAAACTAGACTTTTGAACACATGTGACCTTACTCCATGGCCAGAGCTCTTAACCACCGATCCACTTCCTCTTTAACTTGCTGCTTCTCCCATCAATGTTCAAGGGCACTCTCCTTCTTACACAATGGCCTTTATAGAGGAAGGGAAATCAGCAGTTGTGCCAAAAATAATAACAGGCAATATTTACTGAACATTTCTATGTTCCAGGAAGTGTTCTGAGTATTTAAAATGTATTAT
Organism: Stenella coeruleoalba; assembly: GCF_951394435.1. Classification (NCBI taxonomy): domain Eukaryota; kingdom Metazoa; phylum Chordata; class Mammalia; order Artiodactyla; family Delphinidae; genus Stenella; species Stenella coeruleoalba. Next base: position 29,426,401 of record NC_137149.1, on the reverse strand, counting down.
TACATTTCATCCTCATATTTACTCCCTAAAGTAGGTTTTGCTTTAATCATGGCACACACATTCTCATTTAATCCTCGCAACCAATATCCTGACAACCAATGATTTGTGAAAATCATTGAGATTTTATCTCAGGAGTACGACTGGTCCATGAAAATGTGCATAGAATATGCAACTTAAACAGAGAGCACCGCATAAGGACCTGTAGTGACGCTCCAAATTGGTTGTTCACAGAGCACTTTTTACTTGATGCAGTAACAATAAACATTAATCTAATGGCTTAAGAAAAACCGAAAAAATTATCTACCTCAGCAACAAGTTAAAAAGCAGAGCTCTTTTTTTTTTTTGATCACCAGTTTTGGGGCCTTATGATGAAACTACACTTAGTGGTATTTACTTAGTGGTATTTTCAACAAACTTTGTAGTCACATGTTTTTATTTAAAATTCTGTTAAATGCATATTGCCAAGTGAGAGAAGCCAATCTGAAAAGGCTACATACTGTATAATTTCAACCTTATGACATTGGAAAAGAAAAAACTGTGGAGACAGTAAAAGGATCAGTGGTTGTCAGAGGTTCCGAGGGAGGGGGAAGGAGGGATGAATAGAGAGCACAGAGGATTTTTAGGGCAGTGAAATCATTCAGTATGATAGTGTAATGGTGGAAACATGTCAGTAAATATTTGTCAAAATCCATAGAACTTACAAAGAATGAACCCCAATGTAAACTATGGGCTTTAATTATTAATAATGTATCAATACTGGCTCATTGATTGCTACAAATATACCACACTGATGCAAGATGTTAATAAAAGGGGAAACTGGGGGTGGGGAGGATGGGGTATATGGAAATTCTATGTGCTTTCTGCTTATTTTTCTGTAATCCTAAAAGTGTTCAACATATGAAGTCAATTAATTTAATATTATATATAATTATTACATATTAATATAAATATTCCTGTTGCAGATAGAATATACATATATATGTGTGTGTATATATGTAAGTTAGAAGTACATGAAGCCACTTCCCTCAGACCATCAAAATATCATTACTAATACAACTCCCCTCCTTACTGAGACAGAAACACCCCCTAGTTAGTTTTGCTGTGGGATATGGTCTTTCCTGCTGTCAACTCTGTGCAGTTCATTAGGAATAAATTTACAAGAAGTTAACTGAGAAGCCCAGTAAAGCCAAATTTAAGAATGTTTCACCATATGACACATGAGCATGTTGTAAACACTGTTCTTTCTTTGTCATACATCCCCATTCCTGTTGCAGATAGAGTGCACACACACACACACACACACACACACACACACACACACACGCCAAAAGGATTTTGACTTCAAGACCCCTGGAGATTAAAGGACATGAACATGGCAGGTGGGCACAGAAGGTAATTAACCCTGAAAGAAGGACTAAAAAGAAATAGGAAGATTCTATTAACACAGTGGTGTGCGTGTGTGTGTGCCCATTTGGCAGGAGAAGGTTGGGGGTGAAAGGTGGGGATGGAATGGGATTTTAAAATGGAAATAACCCCCCCACACACACACACAAATACGCACACACACACACACATGCCTGGATCATATAAGAGTCTCTCTAGGGAATAATCTCTAAGAATGAAAGTGCTGGATCACAGGACATGCAAATCCTCAAATTTACTAAACAAAATCAAATTCTTTCTAATTTTATTCCTCCTAGTCTATAGCTTGCTTTAACATATTCTTTTTGGTATATTTTGAAGAGCAGAGGTTTTTAATAAAGTCTAATTTATAAACTCTTTTATATTTAATACTTGTTTGTATGTCCTAAGAAAACTTCACCTGTCCCAAATATTTTCTTCTAGGAGTTTTATGGTTTTAATTTTTCACTCAGTTCTCTAATCAATTCAAGTTAATTTTTTAATATAGTCAAGTATTATGGATCAAAATTCATTTTCTTCAATACAACTGGTATCTTCTATCTAATTATTTCAGTATTACTTGTTTAAAAAAATAAAAGAAAAACTATACCTACCTTGATATCTTTGTCAAAAATTGTCCATATGTATGTAAACATATCTAGTATATTCATTCTCTTTCATTGTTCTACACATCTATTCTTATATAAATACCTCACCTTTTTTGTTACTGTAGCTTTATAATAAATCCTGAAATCAGGTAGTGTTAAGTTCTCCAAAACTTTACTGATTCTCTTTCAAAATTGCTTTGGCTCTTATGGGTTTTGTGGTTTTATATTACATGTTGAATTGACATAAATTTCTATCCAAAAAAAGTCCATTAGGATTTTGACTGAGATTGAGTTGAATCCCAAGATCAATATAAGAGAACGGACATCTTAAAAATATTGAATCTTCCAATCTACGAACATGGTATATCTATCCATTTGTTTGGCAATTCATTAATTTCTCTCAATAAAGTTTTATAGTTTTCAGTGTACAGATCTTGCACATATTTTGATAAATTTATCCCTAAGTGTTTAATGTATTTGGAAGGTAGAGAATGGTACTTTTAATTTTATTTTTCAGTTTGTATTGCTGGCATATAGAAAAACTACTGATTTTTGTTTATTGGCCTTATTTCCTACGACCAGCTACATCAATTTATTGGTAGTTCCCTAATCCATTGTTCTCAGTTATCCTTGGCTCTGCCCTCCAGACTATCAGCTCTGCTTTCTGTGACATCTTTCCTTTTTGGTAAAAAAAAAAAAATCTATGTTTGTAGCTGACTAGCTTTCTCAACTAGATTTCTGCTTCCTGCCCTCAGAAAACTGATGGACCAAGGGCCTCTTTTCATTCTGTATTGTCTTTCTTTCTTTACTCCAAACTGATGATATTTTCCCAACACAAGTCTTCCAAAAGCCCCTCCACGTAGCTTCTTATCATCCCTGTGTCATGGTCACAAGGCAGTGTTCTAAGAGAAGGACAGTAAAAGTTAAACTTTGTTCCAGTGTAACTGAATTCTCTCTCCCCTGTTCTGTGCTATTATTGTCTTATATGTCATAATTATTTCTTCGTACATTTTTATGTCTTTTAAAGAAGTTAAAAGAAAGGAGAAACATATAGTCTTTTACATTAATTCACATATTTACCATTTCTGATGCTCACTTCTGATGCTTTAGTTACTGTTTGATCTCACTTCCTTGTTTGAATATATCTCTATCCCCCACCCCACTTTGAACTATTATCGTCATACATATTAGATCTTTATGTGCTATTTGCCCAACAATATATTTTTATAATTATAGTTTCATGCAATGATATTTTAAATAAGAGAAGAAAAGAGGGAAAAAGTATATTTATACTGACTTTTATATATTTACCTATGTAAGTACCAGTGTTCTTTATTTATTGATATGGATTTGAGTTTCCATATTCTGTTTTTCCTTTCAGGCTTATTTAGTATTTCTTGTAAGCCAGGTCTACTAGCAACAAATATGCTCAGTCTTTGTTTATCCGTGATGTCTTTATTTCACCTTCATTTTTGAAACAGTTTTTGTGGTTAGGACTGGAACTGGTGTGAGGCAAATACGACACTCACCTTGGGGACAAAATTTAAGAGAAACCAAAAATCTCAGTAATCAAGAAATATATTTTAATGCAATATTTTAAAATCAAAATTGATGCAATAAAATCCATGAAGAGTAAAATATAAAATATTTTTATTTCATTCTTTTTTATGGCTGAGTAATATTCCATTGTATATATGTACCACATATTCTTTATCCACTCATCTGTCAATGGACATTTAGGTTGCTTGCATGTCTTGGCTATTTTAAATAGTGCTGCTATGAACATTGGGGTGCATGTATCTTTTTGAGTTAGAGTTTTCTTCAGATATATGCCCAGGAGTGGGATTGCTGGATCATATGGTAACTCTATTTTTAGTTTTTTAAGGAACCTCCATACTGTTCTCCATAATGGCTGCACCAATTTACATTCCCACCAACAGTGTAGGAGGGTTCCCTTTTTTCCACACCTACCTAGAGATTATCATACTAAGTAAAGTAAGTCAGACAGAGAAAGACAAATGTCATACGATACCACTTATACGTGGAGTATAAAAAAAATATAAATGAACTTACTTACAAAACAGAAATAGACTCGCATACATAAAAAACAAACTTATGGTTACCAAAGAGGAAAGGGGGTGAGGGATAAATTTGGAATTTGGGGTTAACAGATACAGACTATTATATATAAAATTGATAAACAACAAGGACCCATTGTATAGCACAGAGAACTATATTCAATATCTTATTCAATATAACCTATAATAGAAAAGAATATGTAAAAGAATATGTATAACTGAATCACTTTGCTGTACGCCTGAAACATTGCAAATCAACTATATTTCAATAAAAATAAAAACAAACAAAAAGGAACAACAGCAACAAAAAGAAAGTCCTTCTTCATTTCAAAATAATGAAAAAAAGTTCATAATTTCTTCAAAGATGTCTAATTTTGTCGTTTATGTGTTTAAATACTTGATTCATCTGGAATTGATTTTCGTGTAAGAATATTTTTTAATTATCCAGTTTTCTGAATATCATTTATTGAATAATTGGTCTTTTCTTATTGATTAGAATTGCCATTTTATAAAGAAAATTAAAGACAGGATCAGTATTACTCATTTTTCTTTGTCTCAGGCTCCCATAAGCTTGGCATGGCATGGCTGGATATAATTCTTCATTGAGAGATTTTTTCTTTTAGAATTTTGACGATGTTATGCCATTGCCTTTTGGTCACCACTCTTTCTAATGAGAAGTTAGCTATTCATATTAATATGGTTCTCTTGTACATGATAAGTTGCTCTTCTCTTGCTGCTTTCAAGATTTTCTCTTTGTCTTTTGGCAATTTGATATGTCCAGATGTTGAAATCTTTCTGTTTACCCCATGGAGTTCTTTAATCTTCTTGGATGTGAAAAGTAATGATTTCTATCAAATCTGAGAAATTTTCGGCTATTATTTCTTCCAAAATTGTGTTCATTCTCTCTCCTTTCCTTCTGGGACTCCCATTACACATATGTGGGTATGTAATGTATCCCACAGGTCTCAGAGGCTCTGTTCATTTTTCTTTATTCCTTTTTCTATCTTTTCTTCAGATTGGAGCATCTGTATTGACCTAGCTTCAAGTTTCCTGATTCATTTTTTCTGCCAGCTCAAATTTGCTTTCGAGATCCTCTAGTAAACTTTTCATTAAAGTTTTTATATTTTTCAACGCCAGATTTTCCATTTGCTTCTTTTTAAAAATAATTTATTTTTTCTATTGCTAATCTCTACTTGATAAGTCCCTGACATCATACTTCTTTTAATTCTTTAATCATACTTTTCACTAGTTCTTTGAATATATTTATGACAGTTGCTTTGCTTTGAAGTCTTTATCTTCTAAGCCTAGCATCTGGTCCTTCTCAAGATAGTTTCTATTGGCTTATTTTTTCCCTGTGAATGGGTCACACTTTCCTAGATGTATTTTTTTGCTGTCGCATAAATTTTGTTGAAAATTGGGCACTTTAGAGAATATACTATAGCAACTTTCAATTCTGATTTCTTCCCTGTGGAAAGCATTGCTGTTGTTTATTTATTAGTTTGTTCAATGACTTCCCTGGACTAAGTCTTGGAAGTCTGTTTCACCTGCAGTGTATGGGCACCAATGTCTCAGCTTTCTTTTCTTTTCTTTTTACTTTTAAATCTGGCTCCCTAGGATTTCTCCTGAATTAGAGTAACTCAGTAGGCAGCTAATGATTGATCAGAGATTTTGCTTAGAGTCAGTAAGGCTTCTACCCTTTGCCATTGGCTCTATGTGTGGCTTGGGGAATGCTTTGAAACTTCAGTCGGTTTAGAAATTTGTTCCTTATTTTACTTTCGCATGCATAAGGCCTCACGGCCCCATGTTCAGCCAATGATAACTAGATAGCTTGAATGCTTTCCAGTCTCTCCTGTGTGTATGTATGTCCTTGTGCACACATGCAACCTTCCTGAGCTCTAGGGATATGTGGGAGCTTATCAAACCCACTTTAGCTATCTCATTTCCTAGATCTCCTTGTTAAATTTCTGGCTGATCTGCTGATCTCTTACTTGTTCCAACCAGTGTGATCTCAGACTAACTGCAATGTTGGCCTTCCTGCGTATTTGCCAGAAAGCGTTATTTTTATCAATACCCCCTTGGGCATATGTTTTTTGCATTCTGTTCCAAATCAATTGGCCCATTCAGGCACTTAGGCTGCCTGTTCTCACAGTGTGCGCCACTCTGGTAGACTCTGTGCTATGGAGCTGATGGGGTATGGAATGCAAAACGGAAGCACCCCCAGTCTAAAACTCCACAGACTCTCACTGTTCTTACAGCAGTTCAGTCATTTTTCCTGCATCAATACTGCTTAAATTGTGTGTCTCTGGTCAATTTCCAGAGTCTTTAAATTATTGTTTTTGAAAATTTTTATCCAGTTTTATCATTACTTTTTTTGCAGAGTATGTGCTAAGCTTCCTTCTGGAGAAAAGAGAACCTTCCTTATGAGGTTCTGTCTCCTGCGAGGCTTTTTAAGACTCAGCCCTTGAAGCCACACAATGTCACCTCCGCTTTATTCTATTGATCATAGCAAGTCAGAAGGGTAAACATATTCTGAGATGGGGAAATAGGCCTTACCTCTTGATGGGAAGAGTGATAAAAAGCTATAGTGCTAAGTGGCAAGCATATAGGGACAGAAGAATTATTTCAATCATCTTGCCATGCCAGCAATCTATTACATTGTGAATAGATGGAGACAGAGATAAAATAGAGAGAGACAAAGATATGGATAAGGATATAGATATGGATTTAGACACAGATATACATTTAGATCATTATATCCTTATCCTTATCTAAATACTTAGTGAAAAGTGAAAAACATGTTAAAGAAGAGACAGAAGTAAAAGGAGTTGTTAAAAATAAGCCTCTATTTTATTATTTTTTTAACATCTTTATTGGAGTATAATTCCTTTACAATGGTGTGTTAGTTTCTGCTTTACAACAAAGTGAATCAGTTATACATAAACATATATCCCTATATCTCTTCCCTCTTGCGTCTCCCTCCCTCCCATCCTCCCTATCCCACCCCTCTAGGTGGTCACAAAGCACAGAGCTGATCTCCCTGTGCTATGCAGCTGCTTCCCACTAGCTATCTATTTTACATCTGGTAGTGTATATATGTCTATGCCACTCTCTCACTTTGTCCCAGCTTACCCTTCCCCCTTCCCATATCCTCAAGTACATTCTCTAGTAGATATGCATCTTTATTCCCGTCTTGCCCCTAGGTTCTTCATGACCATTTTTTTTGTTTGTTTTTTAGATTCCATATATATGTGTTAGCATACGGTATTTGTTTTTGTCTTTCTCACTTAATTCACTCTGTATGACAGACTCTAGGTCCATCCACCTCACTACAAATAACTCAATTTCGTTTCTTTTTATGGCTGAGTAATATTCCATTGTATGTATGGGCCACATCTTCTTTATCCATTCATCTGTTGATGGACACTTAGGTTGCTTCCATGTCCTGGCTATTGTAAATAGAGCTGCAATGAACATTGTGGTACATGACTCTTTTTGAATTATGGTTTTCTCAGGGTATATGCCCAGTAGTGGGATTGCTGGGTCATATGGTAGTTCTATTTTTAGTTTTTTAAGGAACCGCCATACTGTTCTCCATAGTGGCTGTATCAATTGACATTCCCACCAACAGTGCAAGAGGGTTCCCTTTTCTCCACACCCTCTCGTCATTTATTGTTTGTAGATTTTTTGATGATGGCCATTCTGACTGGTGTGAGATGATATCTCATTGTAGTTTTGATTTGCATTTCTCTAATGATTAATGATGTTGAGCATTCTTTCATGTGTTTGTTGGCAATCTGTATATCTTCTTTGGAGAAATGTCTGTTTAGGTCTTCTGCCCATTTTTGGATTGGGTTGTTTGTTTTTTTGATATTGAGCTGCATGAGAGCTGCTTGTAAATTTTGGAGATTAATCCTTTGTCAGTTGCTTCTAAACCCATGCACATATGGTCACCTTATCTTTGATAAAGCATGCAAGAATATACAGTGGAGAAAAGACAGCCTCTTCAATAAGTGGTGCTGGGAAAACTGGACAGCTACATGTAAAAGAATGAAATTAGAACACTACCTAACACCATACACAAAAATAAACTCCAAATGAATTAAAGACCTAAATGTAAGGCCAGACACTATCAAACTCTTAGAGGAAAACATAGGCAGAACACTCTATGACATAAATCACAGCAAGATCCTTTTTGACCCACCTCCTAGAGAAATGGAAATAAAAACAAAAATAAACAAATGGGACCTAATGAAACTTAAAAGCTTTTGCACGGCAAAGGAAACCATAAACGAGACGAAAAGACAACCTTCAGAATGGGAGAAAATATTTTCAAATGAAGCAACTGACAAAGGATTAATCTCTGTTTTATTTTCTAAAAATTTTTATTAGAGTACAGTTGATTTACAATGTTGTGTTAGTTTCAGGTGTACAGCAAAGTGAATCAGTTATACATATATATATATCCACTCTTTTTTAGATCCTTTTCCCATATAGGCCAGTACAGACTATTGAGTAGAGTTCCACTGCAATGAGACAGAAGACACTGTATTTCTGGAAACAGATTTACTTGAAAGTAACAAACTATTGGAATTTTTGAGGTTTGCACGTATGGGCAATTCTGTTCAAATTGGTACAGTCTCTTTCTACCACTCCCTCTCATTCCTTTTATGAACTTTAGGGAAAAGTATTTTTATAGATCTAATGTTTTACATGGCTTTATATATAGTTACAACTATTTTTGTGTAACAGGCCCTAAATCGTTACATTCAAGTGCAAGCACGTCTGAATACTAAGGTTTTTGGAAAAGACAATCCAAATAAAGTTTCATCATGTGAAACCTACAAGTAAGTAATTTTAATTCTACATCAAGTTAAGTCTTGTACAGACAGCATTTATTTGTATTACACCCCATATTTTTCCCACAGGAAACGTTTCACATGCTGATGGTGTTTTTATTTTTAGGAATAGAAAAGGGTAGATTTGAGACGTAAGTGAACTGTGCTCAGTGAGTTAACTCAATGTGTAGAACAGTGCTTGGCACATAATAAACCCACACATGTAGTAGCTACAACCACTCAGAATAGTGGTAGTAGATAAAAAGGGGTTATGGATTGGGTAAGAGTTGCAAAGTCATCTCAATAACTTCCTCTTTGTCACTCACGACAAAGCAAAATAATACATGAAGTTTAGTGGAATCTGAAGGCAAAGTTTAAACTGGGCAGAATTTCCATAAAATCTCTATTCTAGGATTATTTGTTCCTTTTTATTTGGTTACTTTTTTCTAGAAACATTTTAGCAGATAAAGAGCTAAGAAATATACCTCAACTTCTCCTATGTAACTGGAGTGTTTAAGTTTCAATTTGGAGCATAACTATCCATTAGGAGCAATAAGAGATAGTTTAAAGTATAACACACACGGCCACACTAAAAGGAACACCATAGTCTCTTCTCTGCTAGGTTCTCCCTCCCTTGATATGCCCCCAAATCCCTCAGAATGCTTACTTATTATGAAAGACCAGCCATGTTTGCCTTTGGCTTGCAGATAGAACCAGAATTGATTGTATCCTCTCTGAGAACGATGAACTCCACAAAGGCTATGAGAAGCTAAGTGTGCAGAATAGGCTACATGGCTTCTGCCTGTTAATGCAGCTGAAACCTGTAGAGTCCAAGAAAATTCTCCATTCACCACAGCCTGCACTGGAGCATGTTACTACTGCCTTCATAGTGATGGTTGCTGCAATCACCAGAGTGGTTCTTCAGGTACAAGATAGGAAAGTCATCACACAGCCATAATGTTAGCATTAAAATTGGTCTGAGCCTCCAACGTGACAGTTCTTAATTCACTCAGACCACCCTAAGTACAAAAGCTCCCTACCCCCTACCCCACCAAGGTGGATGACTAATTTGGGAGTGGTTCTGGTGTCTGCGACCCCACAGACCCAAAACCATAGTTCCCCCTTGACTATACACTCAGACCAAGGATCAGCTCACCAATTCTGCCTCTTTCTACCCTCATGGAAACTTTTTTCCCGAGGAGCTTCCATGCTTTCCCTCAACCCAGTCATTACACATGGATCCATTAATTTTGAATAGTTTCTATTACCATGTCTTCACTAATCTTTTGCTTCTGCAGTGTCTAAGCTACTATTTATCTCATCCAGTGTATTTTTCAACTCAGACATCATAGTTTTTATCTCTAGAAGTTCAGTTTGGCTATTTTTATTTTTTCCATGTCTACTTAACTTTTTTTAAACATAGAGAATACAGTTACAATAATTGCTTTAGTGTTTTTATCTGCTAATTCTAATATGTCAGTTCTGGTTTCAATTGATTGATTTTCCATCTATTTAAATATTCTAATTTCCTGCTTCTTTGCATGCCTTGTAATCTTTGATTGGATGTCAGACATTGTGAATTTTATCATGTTGAATGTTGGATATTTTTTTATTCCTATCAATATTGAGCTTTGTTCTGGGATACAATTAAGATAGTAGGAAACATTTTTATCCCTTTGGGTCTTGCTTTTAAGATTTATTAGGTGGGACCAGAGCCATGTTCAGTGTTTGGCTAATTTTTTCCCACTGCTGAGGCTAAACCCTTCTGAACAATCTATCTTATGTCCTGGGCACATTGAGGTTTTCCCAACTTGCTGGCTGGAAAAGGAACTATACCCAGCCCTGTGTGAGTGCTCATACTCATCTCTCTAAGTCTTCTGGGGGATTTCCTTGCCTCTGATAGTTTCCTCACACATATACAGTAATGAGTATACTGTTGCATAGTCAGGGGAACACTCTGTATATCTCTGGATTCTCCCTCCTCTTTAGTACTCTGTTTTTTGAGCTCTAGCTGCCTTTGTCTCCCTGGATTCTCAGCTCCATCAACACAACTCAAGGAGTCTGCTAACTCCTCCTGTGTTCCTCCTATTTGCACCACAGCCTGGAAACTCTTTTAAAGCAGTAAGCTGGGGCAAAAGTAGGACTCATCTAATTTGTTTCCTGTCTTTCAAGGATAACTGTCTTATGTTGCCTGATGTTTGGTGTCCTGAAAACCATATAATTTCATGTATTATTTTCCTTTTCTTTGTAGTTTCATATGGAAGGATAAATTTGGTCCCTATTATTCAATCCTGGCTATAAATGGAAGTACACCCAAATTTTGAATATCAGACAGACTTCAATAATTTTCCATCTTGAGAGGAATGATTTGAAGAAGTGGCACTTTGAGAATGTCTAAACAAGACAGGTTTATAGATGGCAATCTTATTGGAAGAAGGGACTTAAAGCTGTGTTTGCATAGCAGATTACATAATACTGAAATAATCCACAGTCTATCAAAAAATGAGGGAGATTATGGGGAGGGGCATAAACCTGGTTGGTTTTGCCTTCGGGTTGGGGTCTCCATCTCTTTTTTACCAATACAACTCTTGGGATTTTTAGGCAAATCTGTCCTAAATCTTTACATCAGGTTCAAACACCATATATGAAAAGTGTTTACCCACACATAATTAAAATTCTACCCACCTCTTCTCAACAATTCAACCCATGAGAAGGAGAATGCCTCACAGAACATAAAAACATAGCAAGTACTTCTGCTGTGGAACTTTGCACAGTCTGCCTGCTTACTTGTGGATCTGGCGTGGAGTACAAAAGGGACACACTGTGGGCTAGCTCAGGAGTGGGATAAAGCTAACAAGAACACCCCTGCTGAAAATACATGGTCACGTTTGCCAGATTTATTTCACTACCCGTACTTCAATTGGATACAAAGCAGCCCAGCACATGCCTACATGAGGCCTGGGTGATTCTCCAGAGCAGGGCTTTAGAGAAAGATATCTTATTCTACCTGCCATGCATGAAGATGCACCAATCTAAGAAACCCTCGCTCCGCCTCTGAGTTCTTACAAAGGCTACTGTCTAAAGCAGATATTGTATTTTTCAAGAACCTATACTCACCCACATGGAAATTAATTCATCTTTTAATTTTTAAAATAACTTCACAAAAATGATAGTTTTAGGTGCTTCAAAGAATACAGAAGTATCTGACAAGGAAGTGCCTATGATCTAGTGGGGAAGTAAGTCATGTATTTATTAAGAGTAGCACAAGGGAAGGAAAGGTAAATAAGAGGTAAATAACAATATGAAGTGCCAATAGAACAAATGTCATGGGTTATAAAACAAGTGGTAGAGAAAACAATCATATTCTTAAGTTCAGAGGGATGTGTAATCACTAACTGGGTTGGTTTAAAAAGGTCTCATGGAAGAAGTGGGACTTGTGATGTGCTTAATAGGATTTCGGTAAACAGATTTTGAATTTTTTCTTCTACAAGGTTCATTATGACTCATTTTGTTATAACTTTCACTTCACAGACTCACCTTCAAAGGTAAAGGAAAAGTTTCAAGAAAGGGAAGGTGTAAACAATTATAAAATTCAGCACTCCCTACAGTAGAAACTCTAAAGCATTACATCCTAGAGACAGCTGAATCCCAGCTTCTCCTGGGCTCTCCAGCTGTGGTGGTCCCACAAAATAGCTTCTAAACTCTTCTTTCACCAAGATGGGGAGGAAGAGACATCGTTCATAAGGCAGGTACTGTTTCATTGAGTATGTAATAGCACGAAGAATTGCCCATCATTCTGATCATTACCTGATTCAGTGAACGTGACTAAATGAGACAAAGTTGTTTCGATACTGCTGTGTATGTTCATGCAAGATTGGTAGCATCATTTTTCTGCTGTCTGTGGAAGTATCCTATAGACTGGATGCTAGAAAATTGCTGAATGTGGAACTGCTTGTCAATGAAGCAGAGGGAGTGTGTTATTTACTCCTCCCTCCCCCAGGACACAGAAAAGCAATAATGTTCTACATATATCAAGAGAAGTGTTAAATAGAGCTAGTGAAAGTTAAGACTCATGGAATTGGACAAACGAAAAAAATTAAACCCATGAAGAAGGTAAATATAATGCTGCGTGCTCTCCTACAGCACAAAGGTAAATTGGGGCAAGTTAAAGAGAGGTACATGCAACCAGGGAGGTGAAAGCACTGAAAAGTGGTCATTACATTTAGAACATAATAGATGAACCCTCCAGTGCATGGCTTATAAGTGAAAGCCAAACATTCTCTCGGATTATGGGACCTTTTCCTGAACTGCCTCGATTTATATCCAAAATATAAAGTGTAATTTCAAAACATCTTAAATGAAGTTTGGCAATGTATTTCATAAAATTATTGTCACCATTATAATTAATCTTCAGATTGAAATTTAAGGAAGTCGTCTTTTTTTTTTTTTTTGCGGTACGCGGGCCTCTCACTGTTGTGGCCTCTCCCGTTGCGGAGCACAGGCTCAGCCACTCCACGGCATGTGGGATCTTCCCAGACCGGGGCACGAACCTATGTCCCCTGCATCGGCAGGCGGACTCTCAACCACTGCGCGCCACCAGGGAAGCCCTATCATATAAATTTTTGAATATTATGAGTGCATAGAGGATTCAAAGATATTTTTTCAACTATAATGCCAAATCTTTGTCATTATTCCAGTGCAAAATACTTTAAAGTCACTTCTGTGTGAAGAATAAGTATTGATAATTAAATCCAGGAATTCCACCTTTTTCCTTTTAGAAATAACTACCAATATGTAAATAAAATAACATTTCTATGCTATTCACATCAGAAGTGGAATTATATATATGCATTATGAATACAAAGATGGATACACATCCCAGGGTGTGTTCATCAGGCAGAGGTGTGTGAAATGAACATGTGAGAATCAGAGAACTATGTAAATTAATATTGTTTAAGTCACTGTGTATCACAGCCATGCTTGTGTTTTACAACCTCAAAAGACAGAGATAAATGAAAGCAACAAGACATAATAATCGCTATTCCATATTGAAGTCAAAAGCCTTAAAAATGTTTTTAAGAACTTCATGTTAATGTTTCATTCATGTATTGCCAATTTTATTGATTGCCTTCTATGTGCCAGGTACTACGATGAGAAAAATTATTAAATATTGCAAAATAGTTAATCCGATAACTAATGAACATTGACTTTCACTAGATGTAGTAGAAAGAGCGTTGGACTGGGTGTCTAAATGTGGCTCTGCCTTCACCTGGCTCATTGACCTTTGAAAGGTTACTTAGCCTCACCCTGGGTTTTAATATTCTTATCTATAAACTAGATCATACCTAAACTGCAATGCAGCTCTAAATACCCATGTTCTTATGAAAGATAAATTTATCTTTATTTTTAAATAAATTATGGTTGAATACAATTTTAAGATGAATTAGAAAAACTGGTTAGGCTGTGATGCTAATGAAATCGTGCTAATTTCCATCATTGCCATTTTGACCTAAGTTCTAAAGCAGACTCAGTACTAAGTCCTACTGACCAACCTTGCAGAAAAATGCTGTGTTTCAGGGGTAAGGCATAGATGTGATAGATAAGTGACAATCCAACTAAAAGCACACACCCTGCTGATGACAGCACCATAGTTTCACCTTTGTAGACCAAAGAACAACCGTGAGATTCATGGATTTAGGCTGATTTTCCATTACAGAAACTAACAGTTTTCAGGAACTTGTTGAAAGTCAGAAGGTAAAAGTGGAATCAGGACAATTGCCCTTTTGGTGGTGGCCTGAAAAGGCACTGACAGTTCAAGAATGGTGATAAATAGAGGCTAAAGGAATTGGGAGAAAGGACTTTCCCTGCTCAAAGATAGAAGGTCCTGAGCTGCAGATCCTGCAGCCATTTTTGGAGCCAACAAGGCAAGGTACTGTGTATGATTCAAAGCCAATTTTTGTTTAGATCCCCAAACAAGAGATATTTATTTTGTGCCTACCATGTGCTGGCACACTTCTAGCAATAGGGATACAAGAAAAAGTTCCTACCCTGTGGAGCTTATATTCTACTTGGCAAGACAAACAATACACATTAATGAAAACCTAAGTGAAATATCTTAGTGGAGAGAAGGCTATGAGAACTATGATGTAATGTAATGTGATAGACAGTGTGAAAGAAGAGGGAGAAGGGCAGTGATAATGAAGCTAAGGTAGTCAGCGAGGCCCTGCCTGAGGAAGAGGCATTGGAGATGAGGCATGAATTGTGAGAAGGAGGCAGCCTTACAAAGGTGTTGGGGAGACATGTTTTAAGTAAGGAAATAGTCCCAAAATGGGACTCCGGAGCGTTTAAGGAACAGAAAGTTCTTGAAAAATGGAGCCTGAGGGATAAAAAGAAAAGATATCTTGGAGGTACTTGCAGGCCGTAGAAAAGTGTCTCAATGTTGTTTCAACTGCATTGGGAAGCCATTGAAAGTTGTAAGCAGGGAAATAATATGACTTATATTTTTAAAAGATTACTATGCCTTGGTGTAAATCATATTGTTCGGGAATGAGAAAAGTAAACTTTATAAAAAAATTTTTTTAAATAAAAAAAATTCATAAAGCTTTTCTTGAAGGAAAAAATCTGATTTTAAAACGTGAAACATTTGCTTTATCTACATATGTGTCTGAATGTGAAGATGTCTTTAATAAAGGCTTAATAAGGTATGTTATTTGTCTGTCTTGTAATCCATGTTGTAAAACACAGTCTCCAAGGGGAGGAATAATGCTTAACAATGTCTGAAAGAGGGCCTCAGGATGGGCGGGGTGGGTGAGATGTGGGAAAGAAGATTGGAAGGAAGTGGATAATACATGGAGTGGAAATCTCAGCCGAAATAGGAGGTCAGCAATCAAAAATGTGATTTATGGAAAAGTGCAAAAAGGGGAACCCACATAATTTAACTTATCCTAATAAACTGGAAATATGAAATGATGACAGGAAATGGATTTGTACTTTCTAGAGACAGTATAAACATCTTTTCTTAGTTTATTTAACTTAATGGATCAAGATTTAGGAGGACAATTATTACACTACAGGGAAGTAACAGATGCAGATAAATATCTAGATTTTTCCATGAAAGACTTGACCCTGTATAACAATATGTATATGCGTGTTTTCTTCCTAAATACGAAATAACATATCTTCAGGAAAATACTCTACACAAACAAAATAAGAACAATAACACAAAATTGCAAAAGAAATTTCCCATAATTTTATATATCACCAAAGAAAATCACTGCTTTTAACACTTTGATTTATGCTTTCCAGTCTTTTTCTATGTATACATATTTTACAACAGGAGTTTCATATTGTATATATCACTTTGTTGTCTGCTTTTATCAGTTAATGTAAGGCCACATATATTACATTTTGTGCATTTTCTTTTTTTCTACCATAAACCTATATTAGATTCTAATTAAAACAGTTATATGTGGTATCATAATCAAAACTGGTTAATATTCTAGAGAGAAAATCTGAGAAAATGCTGTTATATAAACAGTTCAATTTTAAATTTATAATTAAAAGAGTAAATTAGTTTCTCTTTCAACTTAAATTTTATCTGATTATCACTCAACCACTCACTCTACCTGTATAATATCTTCTACGAATTTGGCACCATGCAATGCAGTGTGCATGTTGGGAAGGGGACTCTCCCAGTGTCCTGACAGGCCTGACGACCAGAAAAATAAGTAGGTCTTATGTGTTGGCTCTTGTAGTACATTTTTACTTAAAAACAATATTATAAATATGATTTGTTGCTTAGGCTAGCTGCAAAGACCTAGATAGTCCATAATGTACCTAAAATAAAAAATTATTCATGGAGAAGTCTGGACTAGCCCATAAATAGTACTAAATTCCTTCTATTAGATTTGGAGATAGCATGGTATGGTTAGTAGTAGCTGAGACCCATAATAACTAACTCATAGCATTGCTGGATGCATTAAAAAGACAGCAAATAAAAGACATCTGGTACCAAGTATGTACCATGAAGGTTGGTTCTTTTTCATTCCATTTCCTTCTTCTTTCCTTCCACCTGAATGCAATTACCTTTACTTCCATTTGTTTCTATGGTATTCTGAAGTGCCAATAAACTGACCTTTGGAAAACAAAATAGGGAGTTGCTGCACCTAAGCCATCCCTAGAAGCAGTGTGGAACCTAGAGTAAATCACTTTATGTGCATCCCCCTCACAGTACAAGTCTGTTCAGGAAAAATCAAGTCAAAATAAATATTTAGAGCAGTGGTGATGGAAATAAGTATAAACTATGAGCATGTAGGTGAATAATTTTTATACATGAAATTATTGAGAGAGAAGAATTGAAGACAGAAGGCACTTTGCCTTGGATACGGCCTTAGGACTCGATAAAAATAATAGCAAATGGCACAGCATTGTTCTTCTACATATGACCTTCTTCTCCTTCTGAGTCACTACAGCATACTAGCAAAATCATCCTAAAATGAGGGGAGGCCAGCATGGGGCAGTCATGGCTAGCTGACCACCAAAGACACATGCTCCTCTCCTGAAGGCTAGAGTCGTCGTTGCCGCCTGCCTGTCCCAGCCCCTTTGCTTTTATGAAGAGCTGTGTGACTAGTTCTGGCCAACGGTTGTGAGTGAAAGTAACTTCCAGGCTAAGGTGATTAAAAATCCAGTATGAGGGCTTCCCTGGTGGCGCAGTGGTTGAGAGTCCGCCTGCTGATGCAGGGGACACGGGTTCGTGCCCCGGTCCGGGAAGATCCCACATGCCGCGGAGCGGCTGGGCCCGTGAGCCATGGCCGCTGGGCCTGCGCGTCCGGAGCCTGTGCTCCGCAACGGGAGAGGCCACAACAGTGAGAGGCCCGCGTACCACAAAAAAAAAAAAAAAAAATCCAGTATGAGATCCTCTTGTTCTCTTCTCTTCCTGTGGCAACCCTGGAGCCATACATTGAAGAGGGCAACACCACAAGATGGAAGGAGCCTAAACTCCTGACTTGGAGGAGTGCTATCTAGGAGAGCTCACTAACAAAAATATCCACTTTGGATATGGCCTGTGTGAGAAATAAATAACATACTGGTACTGCTTGTTTGGGCAGTTAGACTACATTTACTAATACACAGGATAATCGGCTATTTGAGGACTGGACTAAAAATAAATGACAAATGAATGACATCTAGTGTGTTTACAGGAGGTAAAGAGGATTGACCATTTTGGTCCATCTGGATCAGTAAATGTTTGTTTACTTGAGAAGAGAGGTAAGCTGGGTCCTGAGAATGATTAAAAAGAGAAGACGAAGGAAAAAGGGAAACCCAGGCAGGAGCATCAGCACAAGCAAATGTGTCATGACAGCAGTGGGTAATGTATGTTTGCAAGATAATCAACAGACCAATTTGGCTTGGGGTAAATTTGAAAAAGGATTCTGAGATGTCAGGAACTTTCTGGAGTGAAGGGAATTGGGGCTTTGAATACCATGTCATGAACTTGACCCTGTCGGTGAATGGGACTTATTGAAAAATTTTCCATAGTGCTACGGAGATGATTTTAGGAAGTTGCGAGGAGACAGGAAATAGGAGAGCCAAAAAACAACAACAAAAATAAACACTAAAAAACCACCACCAACAACAAAAATAAGAAAACAGAACAAAAAACCTTAAGTTGAGATGCTGGGAGGATGGAGCCAGCAGGTAGAAAATAAGTAGGAAGCACAAACTTTCTGCTCTTCTCAGATTTGTCCTTCCCCTCTCCACAGATAAGATCTATTCAGGCAGTGTTTGTGCTCCTTGCTACGTGCCGGCAGTCTTTATTGTCTAGCCGACAGCCATTTCTCCGTTCTTATTTGCCAACAAATATCCTGAGTTTGCGCCAGCAATGTGTGCCGTTCTAGAGATAAACTGGTGTTGTTTCAAGTCAGTCTTTCTATCACATACCTCTCCACCAGGTGAAGCTACAGAAGGGCCAGGTGAGTCAGGACTCCTGAATGAAATGTCAGGGGAAGCCTGCTGAGGACCGCTGGGAAATTATTTTCTTCACTGATAAAAGGAAAGAACTCTTAAGGGAAAGAAACTTACTCTTTCTTCCACCCTCCACATCTTGCTTTTGAAAGTGATTGTCATAGCCGTAACTGTGACAACCAGCTTGGGATCCCATAATAAAGGTGACGGAATGAATAGATAGTCACATATTAGTTTCCTGATGACATTACAGAGCTGCCAAACCAAGATGCTACTCCCTACCTCCAGACTTCTTGTTATGGGAGGTCATTAGACATCTTTATAGATTAAGCCATAGTTAGCTAAGTTTTCTTTACTTGGAACTAAAAGCATCCCTGACTTATACACTCCAAAAGAAATTCTTTCTCCAAGACATCTGAAATTTTCATATGCTCCAACCCATGGTAGGCTATACCTGATGATTTCACACTTGGAGATGTGTCCGAATCCCAAATAGAGATTTTAAGCAATCAAGCTAACCGTTGCAATATATGCATATAAATATCTTAACCACAGATGCAAAAGATATCAGATAAACCAAGAATAAAAGTCACCTGAAAGCCCTTTAAAAGCTAATGAAAATCAAAACATCAAAGGAAAGTGTCTAAATGTAGAAGTTAAATAATTCACCAGATTACCATCAATGACAAGAGCAGAAGTAAATGAGGCAACGTATTCAGAAGATAGAAGGAATTGTTACATCCACAAGAAACAGTATTATTATAGTTATTTGTAATTATCCAGTTATATTTATGGTTATCCAGTATTATTTTGCCCTGGATTTGCAACATCCCTGACCAAGAAAAGCATCTAGAATTAAAGCTTCCAAATCAAAAGTAAATATACATTTCCCCCCAGATATAAACTTAATAAATGATTCAGATAAATTCAGTGGGAGTCATGATTTTTTTTTTTTTTTGGCCATGCCACGCAGCTTGCAGGATCTTAGTTCCCTGATCAGGATCCAACCTGGACCCACAGCAGTGAAAGTACTGAGTCCTAACCACTGGACCGCCAGGGAATTACCAGGAGTCATAATGTTTTTATAGAAACACATACATCCTATTCACTGAAGAAATAATTTGTGGACCCTCTTAACAAATATTCCATGGTGAAGGCAACTGGAAAATAAATGTATAAAAATCCTTTAAAACCTTGAGTAAGAGCTATATATGCTCCCGAAGAACAAAAACAGAGTTCTTAAGTGTATCTCTAGAAAATCAGAAGTGAATGAAAGAAGAGAGTATGCCTTGTCCCAAAAGCCAATATTCTATCTTATTCCAACACTCTTTCTACTTGAGAAAAACTCTTCTACTCTGAGACTGTTTTCATTTGTATTCTTAGTTAGTGCTTTTCGATCAGTTGAAATATATGGCACATTGTGGTTCTCAATAAATGTTTGTTGAATGAATACCTAAAGACTGTTGTATTAATTTCCTGTGGCTTCTATAACAAATTACCACAAGCTTGTGGCTTAAAAATGGCAGAAATTTACTCTCTCACATTTTTGAAAGGCAGAAGTTCAAAATCTGTATCACTGGGCCAAAATCAAGGTGTCAGCATGGCGACTCTTCCTCCAGAAGCTATAAGGAAGAATCTGGTCCTTGTCTCTTACAAAAGCTTCTAGTAGCTGCCAGCATTCCTTAGTTTGTGGCTGCATCACTACAATCTTCAAGACCAGCATCTCCAAATCTTTCTCTGCTCTATCTTCACATCACCTGTGTGTCTGTGCATAAAATCTCTCTCTGCCTCCCTTTTATAAGAACATGTGAGATTGCATTTCAAACCCACCCTGATACCTGATAATCCCAAAATAATCCCCCCATCTCAAGGTTCTTTAATCACATCGACAAAGACCTTCTTTTTTTTTAAACCATGTACAGTAACATTCACAGGTTCCAGGGATTAGAATGTGGATATGTTTTAGGGGCGCAATTTTTCAGCTTAAGGCACAAGCATACAAAGAAAGTAATAAACAAAAAACAGAATATATGCCAAGAAAAGAGAGCTCCAATAGAGAAACATTCCGTTGCTCATATGGATGTCTCGGTCATCTTAATGCAGCTAAAATCTTCACTTCCAAAAAAACAAAAATTAAAGATAACTTTATTAAAATTAATGTGGTACCTAGAGGGGTGGGATAGGGAGGGTGGGAGAGAGATGCAAGAGGGAGGGGATATGGGGATATATGTACACCTATAGCTGATTCACTCTGTTATACAACAGCAACTAACACAACATTTTAAAGCAATTATACTCCAATAAAGATGTTAAAAAAATTAATGTGGTAATAAAGAAATTTTCAAACCAGTCAGTGCTAATAAATAAAAATTGGAAAATTACAGGCCTTTCCCCTGAAAGAAATAATATTACTTAAGATGAAGAATGGGTCTAATAGAATTTTTGTGCGGAACGAGATCCAAAATCACCATTACTAGTATAATGCACTTGGATTCTTTGTGGGATAAAAGAACATTGGTTGAGATATTTTCTCTACGCCAACATTATTTTTGCAGACTTCTGCAGATAGGAGAGGAGAGAGAAGAAAATATTGCCAAGAATTTTGACAATACAAAAGGCTGAAAGGAAATGTTGAATGAATTAAGCATTTCAGGGAGTTTTAAAACTCAGAATATAGAGCTATTGTTTAGTGCACTGAGAAAATTGATAATTTTGAAATTCTTAGAACAGAAATCTAGACTATATTATCACTATTATTTTTCTTCTGCTGTTTCTATGTCCTGCCACTGTCTCCCAACGTATTATTGCACATTAGGGAATCCAATATAAAAGCAGTTTAAAATTATAGAAATAATAAAAATCCTTTCATTTTATTTTCTTTGCTTTTCTGAATATTTTCAAAACTTCTATTGATACATTCTAAGAACAAAGCAGGGGTTTACACACATGTCTTTACGAGTATTTATTAACATTTCTTTTAATGTCCACATTTTAAAGTTTATCCTAGAATTCCTTATCCAGTAAATATTTGTTGAAAAGTAAATATTTATTGAGTTAATATATATTTTTTGAGTGGTTGAATATTTGCTGAATGACTGAAAGGCAAATGAATGAACAGTGGCTCACAGACACTTTTTCAGAGGTAGGTAAAGTACACCAATTCTACCTAGAGCCATCCAAATGAGAAACAGGAATGTGATTCTTGCTTGTGGCTTATGAAACCCTGGTGCCCACGGACTATGTAGGTGGGGAATATCATGAGCACAGTCTGTGTGTCCAGAAAAGCCTACAGAAGGATTCTCAAATCAGTCTGGAAACAACAAAAATAGAGAAGACATAAACGTATTGTTTCTTTTTTTTTTTTTTTTTGCGTACGCGGGCCTCTCACTGTTGTGGCCTCTCCCGTTATGGAGCACAGGCTCCGGACGCGCAGGCTCAGCGGCCATGGCTCACGGGCCCAGCCGCTCGGCGGCATGTGGGATCTTCCCGGACCGGGGCACGAACCCGTGTCACCTGCATTGGCAGGCGGACTCTCAACCACTGCGCCACCAGGGAAGCCCTGTTTCATTTATTTTTATTTTTTATTGAATTATGTTTGAATGTATTTTGGAAGTTTATTCTCATCAGTTTCTCTGAAAATGTTTCTTCCCCTCCTCTTTCTTACCTCTTGACCCTCTTCCTCACTCTTTTCCTCCTTGTCTTCCCTACTGTGTAGTTCCTCTTATTGTGCTACCATTGGACAAATTCATCATTATCAACCAACAAAAGTTAGATGTGGCCTGATGAACACCTTCTGCCTGACATCTGCAGCTATTTTCAGCTCTTGGAAAAAGTCAGAAGAGATCAACTGAACGTTTTAAAACAGTTGCTGAGACCACACAAAAGATGACGAATAGAAAATAAAATAAAATATAATTGACCAGGATCACAATGAACATTGCCAATATGGATTTAGAATGCATGGTCGTCCAAATCAAATGCAATGGTACTCTCCTTTTGTAATTCCAACTAAACCTTTAAAGTTTGGAAATACTTGGATTGACCATGGGGTTTATAGAATTGACATGGTTGATAATTGAGACCCTGTGGCAAGATGGAAAGAAACTCATTCTGATTCTCCCTGTTCCTTATATAATATAGCCCAATTTGCAGATTCTGCTTCTTCTATTGTGATTCTAGCTTGCCATTTTTGTTTTTTCTCCTGAACCATTCAGCTATGATCAACTAATAGGAGTGAAGAGCCAGTCAAATAATCACATTGTGGTGTTAGTTATTGACAACATTTCTGGTGATGCTCTGAGTTCTCTGGTCAGCCAATAGCACCCCATGTACATAGAAGGGTATGTATAATTCCTGAGACTTAACAGAAGAGCTTTAAACTGAAGCTCCAAGTGAAAAAGGGAGGTATATGCTGTGTATTCAGTATTATGGTGGGTCTCCTGCATCAATCTACCTGCTGTGGGAAGGAATTAGCCAGGAAGTTCCTTATCTTCTCAAGATCAGGAATGATTTTCAAGTCCTCACCTCCAGGGAACTTCTTTCTAGTCATTATTGCAATTTGAACTGAATTTATTTTATCTCAACATTTCTGGCATATTATGCCCACTAACCCTTCCCATTCTGGATTCTTGGTGTTCTTTTTCCTCCTTTTTATTTATACATTCATTTGTTTATTCAAAAAGCAATCAATGAACATTTATTGAGTGTCCTATACGGGAGAGATATTGGATTGGTACTTGGGGTACAAGATGGTAATAATACACATTGTCAAAAGCTATGGGGGAGTGTGGTTTATGATCTACAGTGAATGGCCGTGCATTCACTCCTCTGGCTTGAACCTACATGGAAACTGACCAGAGGTAGCCTTTCCAAAGTAGTTACATGTAATGTAGATTCTTCAACATAAGATTAATCAATATAAACTGTTTAACTAGGTGAGTGCCTATGATGGTTCGTTGGTCTCATTATAGGAGTAGATTCTGTGTGTGTGTGTGTGTGCGTGCGTGTGTGTCCTGCCAGTGGCTGCCTTGACCTTCACTGTGGATTGGATCTGGAACAAGGGCTTTCAAGATCAAGAGCCTCCTGCCACAGACTCAGTGTTCCAGTGTCAGGGAGAAGGACAGCAAGAACTGCTGCAATGGAGTGCAGCATTACCAACTATGAAAGCTGGGGCTTTATATTTAGTAAACCCTAATATGGTGACCCTAAATGTGTTTAGTGCACAGGCTGGCTCTGCTACTCCCACTTGTCTGGCTGGACGTTTTACCTCTATCACCTCAGGCAACCCTAATATGCTGACATGGATAAGATGTGATGCCCTTCACTGGATACAGGCGGCTCTTTTAGGTTGGTACTAATCAAATGCTGTGGTTGGGCCTTAGACTAAAAATTTATGCACGTGTTCACACACACACACACACACACACACAAAGTACATGGATTTAAGGTATTTTATTTCTGCTAGCAAAAAATCGCATTTATCTATAAATAATGAACCCCTTATGGTGGAATTTCAGGTAAAACAGGAGAGATATTTGATAGCAGGTGGCCATTCTCAAACCCCCTTAAGTGCACCTTATTCCAAAGGTCTATTATCTCCTTTGTTCAGTTTAGTGCAAACATGGGACCTGGTGATAAGACTGCTGTCTTTCTAGACAAAATTGAGTTTAAGAGTTTTATATATGTTTGCCTTAGCTGAGATTTTTAAAAAATGCTTCCAGTTTAATATAATTTTATGTACATTCTTCAAAATCCTTTTTTTTTCCATTTCTTTTCAGTCATTATGCTGAGATAAATTTGATCCACACCTTCCTTTTAATTTATGTAGAACACATTAAAATGTTTGCCCTGTGAAACATTTAGTGAAACATCAGATGATATTTCTGATAAAAAAGGGATTTCAAGGCTAAAGTTCATAAAGTTGATTTACCAAAATTAAACATACTATGATTAAAGTTTAGGATTACTTCAGAATGTGAAATTAATAAACAAGATGAACCTATGATTTAGAAAAATATACCCCTCTTGCCTTTAACTTTATTTCTCTTACTACCATTTTATGAGAAAACAATAGAAATGCGTACAGCAAAGTCGACCCTTTCATTCTTAAAATCTTCTCTTTTTATCCGTGTGTCTAATTTATAACTTGGAACAGTTTAAAGTAGGATTTTTCAGAGTGTGGGAACACAAGACCCTCAAAAGGTATCTCACCAAACAAACTCTCTCATCAACTAAATATAGAAATCACACAATAGTATATCCTATCTGGGAGATTCACAGTGTGATGGTAGTGCCAACTGGAAGCTCTGGAAGAATGTAAAGTAGTGAAAGAATATTCTTAACTCTATCTACCACAGCACTGCCTGCTTTGCAATTATATCTATTAAATTAATTAATTATATCTATTAATATTATCCATGGATTGCACTTTGGGAAATATTGACCAAGTTTTTCATGGTTACTTAACCCTTAAACATTTTTCCTCTTCAGAGAACAGAGGCAGTATAGTTAGATATTTGGATTTTGGACTCAGATAACCTGAGTTCAAGCTCCAATGCTGTGACCTTGAGCAAATGACTTACCTCTTTGAATGTCAGTCCTTCCACCTCTAAAATGGGCATCATAATAGTATCAGTCTCATAGAGTTGCTGGTAAGTCTTAAATGATAACTTCTATGAAGTACCTAGCATAGTGCCTGGCATATAGAATGCTCTCTAATTTTTTATATTTATGATTGTACTGCTACTATTAGAGATGGCTTGGATGTATACATCTTAGCTACTCATAAACATGGAAGTCATTATTGTGATTTCTATCATCTTGAGCTTTTCATTCAGAGGCAATAGGTTTGGGCAGATAACAGATCTTTCAACAGCCAACTTTGCATCTGGAATCTCCTCCAAACGTCATCTACCACACTCTAGGCTAAAGAATTCAATCTCACTTAGACAATATTATCTAAGCGTTTAGTTATTTAACCTAACAAGTTAATCAAGTTTATCTTCCTTGTCCTTCTGTCCTTCCAACCCATTACTTTTCTGTCTCTCTTTTTTCTTCTTATGCTTTTGAGCTCCAGTACTGCTTTTTGACTAATTTATGTTTCCTTTTCTCTTTCATCCAGCATCAACTGAACTGATTTAGGGTGACCTGGCCATGTTTTACTAATCCACCAATTCAACAAATATTTACTCACTACCTAAGTGGTCCTTGAATTTATGTATCACTCTGTGCACGGAACTCCAGGACCTGACTTTGGCGAAAGGTAGAATCTGAATGTTTACATAAGATGAGGAAAAAGAATGAAAAGAAAACACAGCTACCTAAAAAATAGCTGAGATGCAAAAAGCCCTTTGGTTAGGAGAGAGAGACTGCGCACACAACAGGAAGAAGCCACAGACTCAGTGGCAAAGGGTGAGATTTTCCATCACAAGCACACCTCTTCCCAAACGTTCTCTCCTCGAAAGCTGCTGACAGAGCTTTGGCAAAGGATCATCCTCCCACTGGCTGATAAGCAAAGCCCTGTTTTATATTTAACTCACTCCGGTAGGAGGGGTGGAGTGGGGGATGCGTTGTTTGTAAGAGGAGCCGTGACAATATTCTCGTCAGTCCTCTTCCTCCAGCTCAGCTCCTCTTCTGGAGTCCTTACCCCACCCCCTTGATTCCACATTCATCCTTGAGTGTCTAGTGGGACCGTGAAGGGAGAGGAAAAGATTCAAGCAGCCAGAGAGAGAGAGGTGTGGGAAAGGCGAAAGCAGGCTGCCAAACCAGGGAATTCCTTCCAATTGAAAAAGGAAGACTGCTGACGTTAGTTAGTTAAATTTAACAACCTTTTATGTGTAACATTTGACTTTGGAAACAAAAATGATCTTGGAGGAGGGAGAAGGCTCTAAGAGATACTGCATTAAAAGGAAACATGTGGCCATCATCTGTGCGGTGGTGGTGGGTGTCGGATTAATAGTAGGACTTTCCGTGGGCTTGACCAGATCGTGTGACTCTACCGACGGAGGACAGGGCACAACCCAGGCTCCTTCCCACAGGCCTCCCACTTCGAGGCCTCCCACTTTGAGCCCTCCACAGGACCAGGGGGTCTGCCCTGCCAGTGAAGATGAAAGTGGAGGCTGGAAAGATTTCAGGCTGCCGGACTTCATCAACCCAGTGCACTACGACCTGGAGGTGAAGCCCCTGTTGGAGGAGGACACGTACACGGGCAGAGTGAACATCTCCATCAACGTGAGCTCACCCACCCGGAACCTGTGGCTACACCTCCGGGAGACGAGGATCACCCAGCTCCCGGTGCTGAGGAAGCCCTCTGGGGAGCAGGTGAAAGTCAGGCGGTGCTTCGAATACAAAAAGCAGGAGTATGTGGTAGTGGAGACAGATGAAGAGCTTGCACCCAACGGTGGCAAGGGTCTCTACCAGTTGACCATGGAGTTCGCCGGCTGGCTGAATGGCTCGCTCGTGGGGTTTTATAGAACAACATACGTGGAGAAAGGACAAATCAAGTAAATTTTAAAATTTTTTTTGCTTTATTTCTCCAAAGCTATATATTTGCTTTCCATTTCTTCTCCTTCCCTTTCACTTTCCACCTTTCAATTATATTGATGGTCTGATCTTTATCTAAACTTGGTTTCATTTCTGCCTGTTCATCTGGGAAGCAAAAATTCTTGCCCATTTATATTTTCAAAGCCTACCACAAAATTTGAAAGTATTGAATGAGCTGCATGGAGTCTAAAAACTCAGTGTAAGTCCTTTATTTCATCAGGAAAAATCATATTATACTGCATTCTATCCTTAATATTTACATGAACTACCTCAAACTTTAAAAATACATGTGTCTGGTAAATTTCACTGGTGATATTCTTGGGCTATGTGGCAATGATTTTAAAGTGAACTTTTAAAATTATATCACACTAAATTTAAGTGAAAATCAGTAAATATCAATTATAATTTTGTCTGTTTTATTGGAGAAGAAACATTGAGAGTATGTAAAATTCACGCAATTGTTTTTGTGTTTTCATTTAGGAAGGAAGGTAGGACTATGTCTTTTTAATCTCATATGGCCAGAACCATGTTTTACAGATAAGCTTTCAATAAATACTCATTGAGTCCATACATTAGTGGTAGCACACGGATAACTCTTCAGGCTTATTATCTATCATGCAGTATGCAATGGTTATGCTAAGCCTTAAGCAATTAAGAACATAAATATATCCCCCACACACAGCCCTCCTAGTATACATGTATATATACTTGCATTCCCTGAGTCTAGCCAAATGGTTACTTGCCTTGTCGCTCAATCAGAGGCTATTACTAGAGCTTTGTCAAAGGCATAAAATCTCTCAATGAACTCAAAAAACCTTCACTCTGCAGGTGTGGTCCTTGCATCAGAGAGGAAGGCTACACCTGAGGTAACACTGAACTTGAAACTGCTTTGACCTTTGCCTACTTAGATTCTGAACAAGTAAATGATTAAGAAACCTTATATCACTGTTCAGAGTGAGACTGAGGCCAGCCCTCTGAATATTCCTTTCCTATGTTGTTTTAAGCATTTTATAGAGCAAAGCAAATCTTTTGGTCAGAATTCTTCCTATTGTTTGTCAGAGAGACCCAGGGATTAAAATAAAATATTATACATTCTTATCTCACTGTGCAGTACAGCAATAAACTGAGTAGAAATGATAGTCTGAAAAAATATTTGGAGGGATCATGTTCATATAGATACTGTATCTTAATATTACTTGCAAAAAACAAGCTTCTTTATTGTTTACATATTCTTTCTGTTTATAAAAATTACAAATGTTGAAAGCATAGAAAATTATAAAAAGGAAAAAAAGAACCTATAAATAATTTCACCACCCAGTGGTTAGCCCTGTTAAAACACTAATGTATATTCTAAATTTTTTTAGGTAATCAAAATTGTAATTATATTATGTCTACATATCTCTGTCCATATACCTTTTAACTGAATATACTGTAAGCATTTCCCTTTGTTAAATATTTTCAAGAATCTGATTTTAAAGACTGTGCAATATTTCACTGCATGAATGCAGTTATTTTTTTAAAACCAATTCCCTAATGTTGGACATTCAAGTAGCTTCCAGTGTTCTATTACTATAAACAAGTCAGAAAGAACATAGTTGTAAGTACCTAAGTGTGTATCTGTTTATTTTCTCATGTTAGGATATAGTCCGAAAAATAGAATTGCTGGGTCAAAGGGTACAAATATGTCAAGAAACATGTAACATTTATTTTGTTTAATTATTTCATAAATAAGACACATTCACTACAGAAAACTTGAGAAACAGAAAATTATAAGGAAAAAAATCCATCTATAAGTCCATCACTCAAGCATAGTCATTGTTAGCAGTTAGGCAGACATTCTTCTAGTTATTTTTTCTGGATACAGATAAACATGGCATTATTATGCTGTATATAGTATTGTGTAACATGTTTTTACAATATATCAACACTTTAACATATAATTTGGTATTCTTCCACAAATGACTTAATGGATATATGATAGCCCATTGTACCAATAAAATGTAATTCATTCAACTTTCCCATTAGATTTGGGCACTTAAATTGCTTCTACTTTTTTACCTATAAACACCTATAAAATGTAATGAACAGCCTTATAAAAAACTATGAATAGTATTTTCTAATATTTCTATAGGAAATTTCTTAGGAAATTGGCTCAAACTACACATGTACTAGTGCATGCATGTGTGTGTATATATACACACATCTACACATATATAACACATGTGCATGCACGTGTGTATATGTGTGTATCTCCAAACTGACTTTCAAAAATATGTCCCAAATTACATTTCCACAAACAATGAATGAAAGAACTTATTTCTCTGAGCCTTACTAACGATAAGATGATTTTTTTAAGTGTTTGCAATTTGGTAAAGAAATAATACTCTAAAGAATATCTACTTTCAAGAGATTCTAAAAATATGTTAGTGTAAAGTGAAAACAAGTAAAAACTTTTAAATGATTATTGCTGAGTTTAAAACTGCTTTTTGGGTTGTGAAAAGAACAGAAATTGCATCTGGGTAAAGCCATCAAAATACTTTATAAAATTCTATACACTACAGGAAGGCCAAAAAATATGGAACACAGTTCCATTAATAAGTTTCTGTTATATATTTTATAAATACAAAAAATTACTATATGCTAAAATATATATTATTCATTCTAACTCTTTGGATTATTTTACTGTATGAGTTAGTTTTATGATAAGATATATACTTGAGAGATGACATTCTGAAACTTAGCTGTCTTAGTTGCTAAAATACTCAGAAATACTAAGTGACCCAAGGTTGGGGAGGAAGGCTGGTGCTCAATTAGGCTCCCATGGAGGACTGGTGTCACCAGGTTTGTCTGTTTTCATTGGTAGCAGATGAGGCTCTTACATTACACAGGATGCAGCCAGTTTTGCACTGCACACATGGTTTTGGAATGGTTCTGGAACATAATAACCTCATTTAGGCTCAATGGAATACTTTTTGTTTTTCTTATTCTGAAATATTTCAAGCATATGAGAAAAGTGCATTGTTTTCTTTCAAGCCTGTGAATAACATTTTGACAGTGCAGGCCTCTTTAGTGGGTCTCATCTACAGAGTGCAGAGGAGGGCCACAAGCGTGAGTTCAGGGGGAAGAGCACCGTCCTTTCAGATTATAGAGTGAACTTTGTAATATTTGATGCTCATGCAATTTCAAATGCCATCAGAGTAATACATTTTATGTACACCATCAAGATTATACTTTCCAACCCTTCTGCCTTATTGTAAAATTAACTCCAGGATTGAGTATATGCGGTATGGGATATGACCGTCGCAACCACAGTGCAAATAAACATTAGTGCACTCAATAGTAGCCAAAATTACTTGATTTCTGTAAATACAACCGACACTTGAACTTCACGGAGAAGAGACAACTATCTGAGCTTCTTTCCCTCAAAATTCAGAGGCAAATGGAGACTTGGAGAAGGTAGAGCAAGTTTAGAGTTCCCTAGCCATAATAACCGTATCATCTCACCGGGGAGACAGCTATAGTGAGGGTCAGGAGAAGAAAGTTTGGGAAACTTAACAGCCACTTTTCCTACTCTCTGGTCTGTTCCTTCGGGTCTGAGGAAAACTACTTCGAAGGATTGGAACCTTTGGAATGTTTTCCTGCCCACACCACCAAACCATTTCAACACTCCTTCTCAATAGTTATGTAGGATTTCCAGTTGTTCTCAGAGTTCCCCTCTACTCACATCTCCGAAGTATATAACAATATTCTCTCCTCTCCAAGGTTCAGCATTTCCTTCTCTGCATTTGGATTGCTCTTACACAGCATTTCCTAATTATCTGTTTCAGAGAGTTCTAGTTGCATGGGATATTAATAGATACTGTCAGAAAAATGCAAGGGAGGGATTCTGTGGCCAAATTTCTTTGGGAAATAATACTAAACACAAAATTATGTTAAAGTTTTTTAAACTTTAAAGTTTTTTTTAAATGGTGGGACTTTTCAGAGACTTTTATATGATAATGTTCATTATGAACCTCTAGAAGCTGCCATAGTATGTAGTTTCCCAACTGCATGAGACTGTGGAATCTTCTGTGGGTCCCTGAGAGTAGGGTCCCTGTGTCTCTCTTGTTCACTACCTAGCACACAGAGAGAACTTAATGATTATTAAATGAATATATAGAAATTTTCATATAGGCTCTCACACTAGTGTCCTCTGGAACATGCTGGGACATGCTGCATCGCCACAGCCCCTTTCCCATAGAGGAATCCAATTTCCACCAATGACAGCTCCACCTTCCCACTCAGTCAGGATGGAAAACTTCCCATGGTTCCTTTTCTCCCCGTCTTGTCAAAGGCAAGAGAAGTCAGTAGAATCTTTTTTTGACTTAGGAATGCAGTCTTCATACTTTAAGGACTGAGAACCATTGGAACTGACAGGAATTGCAAGAAGAATTTAAAAGAGGGACACATGGTTTCCGGTTTGGGTTTTCTGGGTTTTTACAGCATTGCTGGGATTGAAGTTGAATTTTGATGTAATGGTGGGATTTCAATAGGCAGAGGCAAGCAAGAAGGTAAAAAGCAGGCAAACAGGAAAGGCATTAGGTCAAAAAAGCATAGTCGGGAGAAGAAATAAGTTTGTAGGAGAGGTTTATATGAAGAGGCTAGCTAGAGATAACTCTGGAAAACCCACAGGAAAAAAAAAAGTAAGGATATTTAATGACAGGCATTATGCAGGAAAAGTTAACCAATGACTATTTACACGGGGAGGAAAGAACTAAATCTGTACATGAGTATATGAGAGACACTGCAGTTATCCAGGAAAGAGAAGACGATGAGGATCAGGTAGGACAGTGATTTCAGGACAGACAGAAGAGAACATAATGGAGAAAATAGCTTGCAGGTAACGCAGTCAGGATTTGAAGACTGACTGGCTGTGGGGAAGAGATGAGTTATAGATTTAGGATGCTCCAGATATCTCATCTGATAGCCCACACCTTTCACTGATATTGAAAATAGAAGAACCAGGTTTAGAAGGGAAGGTCATGAGTTCGGTGGCCGATGTGTTGAATGCCTGTCAGACATCTAGGAAGAGATGTCTAGTAGGCACTTGGATAATTAAATCTGAAGCACAAGGTTAGGGCTTGTGATAAAGATTTAGCAGTTAAGTGGAAACAGAGCAGAAATCATTGAGAAGGTCATAATTAAGTGTGTGTGTGTGTGTGTGTGTGTGTGCACGTGTGTGTGCATTATATCCTCACGCACAGATATGTATACTCATTTGTAGTTTTGATCTTGAAATTTTAATTGTATGTCAGTTTATTCATTATATTGATATGTCGAGCTATCAGTATGCCCATTATCAACAAAGAACAGCTTCAGCAGGGGTGTCTTGTTTACTTGTTGCAGGATGCATAGTAATTTCCTTTATTTTGGAAGCAAGCAAACAATAAGAAATTTTACTTGACCTTGAGTATCCTCTGCATAGAAAAAAAGCATTTGGAAAATAAATTTAAATAATTAATTGGTTCAAACCACCATAAAAATAGGTTGGAGGGGCTTCCCTGGTGGCGCAGTGGTTGAGAGTCCGCCTGCCGATGCAGGGGACACGGGTTCGTGCCCCGGTCTGGGAAGATCCCACATGCCGCCGAGCGGCTGGGCCCGTGAGCCATGGCCGCTGAGCCTGCGCGTCCGGAGCCTGTGCTCCGCAACGGGAGAAGCCACAGCAGTGAGAGGCCCGGGTACCGCAAAAAAAAAAATTGGTTGGAGTTTGAATAATCTAGATGGGTTGTCTTGCACTGATCAGCTCCTCTACTGAATTCTGGAACCCTTTACTAGTCTGCAAAGATACTTCATTGTGGCTGCCTTGCCTGCATCAGCAGTCTTTCATTTAAGTTTTTCACTCAGACCTTGCTGTTTATTTTTCTGGCTCAAGATATTAAACTGCTGAACATAGCCTGAGAGTCTTCATTGGAAACAGTACGCCAGATGATTTCTGAGGTAATCAAGTAGCTGGTTTTTTTAAAGTTGATTCAGAGTGAACGGTTGGTGCTTGCAATCATTACTTCCTCTCTCTTCAGCGTTCTCTAAGGTCAGCTTGATCTGATGCACTCAGAGAAGTCAGAGGAATGCCTTCCCTTTTGTAAATTAACAAGCTACACAGAATTATACTTTTAATGTGCTGGGTCTAGTAAGTGACTTACAACAGAGAGGCCCCGATGTAAAAATGGTTTACCTCAGCACATTTGCCTGGCATTATAATTATTTAGGACATACCCAAGAGTTACTCCTGAACATACTGTGAGATTAGCCAGGCCTTTTCCATTAATTTGCAAACCAATTCATCTAACTTTAAAAAGAAGTTTTAATCACTGAATAAAACCTCCCCAAAGAAGTTGTGATCTAAAATGGTTTTGTATTGCTATCTCATATACGTTGTTTTCAAATCTGCATATATTTAGAAAACTTTGGTAACTCTGGATGGAATTTAGCATGTACAAATAGGGCCTTTTTAAATAATTGAAGTATAGTTGATTTATGATATTATATTAGTTTCAATATTTTTATAGATTATACTCCATTTAAAGTTACTATAAAATATTAGCTATATTCCCTGTGCTGTACAATATATCCTTGTAGCTTATTTATTTTATACATAGTAGTTTGTACCTCTTAATCTGCTACCACATCTTGCCCCTCCCCCCTTCCCTATCCCCACTGGTAACCACTAGTTTGTTCTCTATATCTGTAAGTCTATTTCTGTTTTGTTATATTTGTTTATTTTTTAGATTCCACATATAAGTGATAACATACAATATTTGTCTTTCTCTGTCTGACTTATTTCATTAAGCATAATACCCTTCAGGTCTATGCATATTATTGCAAATGGCAGATTTTCATTCTTTTTTATGGCTGAGTAATATCCATTGTATACATAGATACTACATCCTCTTTATCCATTCACTTGTTGATGGACACTTAGGTTGCTTCCATATCTTGTCTATGAACATTGGAGTGCATGTATCTTTTCAAATTAGTGTTTTCATTTTTTTTCCAGATAGATACCCAGGACTGGAATTGCTGGATTATATGGTAGTCCAATTTTTAGTTTTATGAGGAACCTCCGTACTGTTTTCCATAGTGACTGTACCTTTGCATTCCCACCAACAGTGTACCAGGGTTCCCTTTTCTCCACATCCTTACTAACATTTATTATTTGTGTTTTTTGATAAAAGCCATTCTGACAGTTGTGAGGTGATATCTCACTGCTTTGATTTACATTTCTCTGATGATTAGTGATGTTGAGCATATTTCTGTGTGCCTGTTCCCCAACTGTATGTCTTCTTTGGAATATTGTCTATTCAGGTCTTCTGCCATTTTTATTCAGGTTGTTCATTTTTTGGGTATTGAGTTGTATAAGCTGTTTATATATTATGGATATTAACCCCTTACTAGTCATATCATTTGCTAATCTTTTCTCCCATTTCATAGGCTGTCTTTTTGTTTTGTTGATGATTCCCTTTGCTGTGCAAAAGCTTTTAAGTTTAATTAGATCCCATTTGTTTATTTTTTATTTTGTTTCCTTTGCCTTAGAAGACAGATCTAAAAATATATTGCTACAATTTATGTGAAAGAGTGTTCTGCCTATGTTTTCTTCTAGGGGTTTTATGATTTCTGGTCTTACATTTAGGTCTTTAATTTATTTTGAGTTGATTTTTGTATATGGTGTGAGAAAATGTTCTAATTTCATTCTTTTACATGTAGTTGTCCAGGTTTCTGAGCACCATTTATTAAAGAAACTGTCTTTTCCCCATTGTATATTCTTGCCTCCTTTGTCATAGATTAATTGACTATAAGTGCGTGTGTTTATTTCTGGGCTCTCTGTTCTGTTCTATTGATCTACGTGTCTGATTTTGTGCCAGTATCATACTGTTTTGGTTACTGTAGCTTTGTAGTCTGAAGTCTGAAGCCAGAGACTGATATCTCCAGCTTTGTTCTCTTTTCTCAAGATTGCTTTGGAAAATTGGGGTCTTTTGTGGTTCCATATGAATTTCAGGATTATTTGTTCCAGTTCTGTGAAAAACGTCACGAGTATTTTCATAGGGATTGCATTAAATCTGTAGATTGCTTTGGGTAGTGTGGACATTTTAACAGTATCAATTCTTCTAATCCATGAACCTAGGATATCTTTCCATTTCTTTGCATCACCTTCAACTTCCTTCATCAATGTCTTATACTTTTCAGAGTATAGGTTTCTCACCTCCTTGGTTAAGTTTATTCCTAGGCATTTTATTCTTTTTGATATGATTTTAAACAGGATTATTTTCTTGCTTTCTCTTTCTTTTGGTTCATTATTAGTGTATAGACAAAGCAACAGATTTCTGTACACTAATCTTGTATCTTGCAAGTTTACTGACTTCATTTATTAGTTCTAATAGTTTTTTAGTGGAGACTTTAGGGTTTTCTATATATAGTATCATGCAAATAGTGACAATTTTACTTCTTTCTTTCCTATTTGGATGCCTTTTGTTTTTTCTTCTTGTATGATTGCTGTGGCTAGGATCTCCAATACTATGTAAATAATTGACAAGAATGGGCATCCTTGTCTTGTTCCTGATTTTAGAGGAAAAGCTTTCAGCTTTCCACCACTGAGTATGATGTTAGCTGTGGGTTTGTCATGTATGGGCTTTATTATGTTGAGATATGTTCCCTTTATACCAACTTCAATGAGAGTTTTTATCATGAGTGGATGTTGAATTCTGTTAAATTTTCCTACAGCTGTTGAGATAATCATGTGATTTTTATGTTTCCTGTTGTGAATGTGGTGTATCACAGTGATTGATTTGTGGATCTTGAACCATCACTGCATCCCTGGAATAAATCCTATTTGATCGTGGTGTCCAATCCTTTTTATATATTGTTGAATTCAGTTTGCCGATATTTCATTGAAGATTTTTATATCTATATTCATCAGAGATATTGGCTTGTAATTTTCTTTTTTTGTAGTATTTTTGCCTACTTTCAGTATCAGAGTAACGGTGGCCTCATGGAGTGAATTTGGAAGTGTTCCCTCCTCTTCAATTTTTTTAGAATAGTTTGAGAAGGATAGATATTAGCTCTTCTCTATATGTTTGGTAGAATTCCCCTGTGACACTCTCTGGTCCTGGACTTTTGTTTGCTAGGAGTTTTTTTTTAGATTGGTCTGTTCAGATTGTCTATTTCTTCCTGATGCAGTCTTGGAAGATCTTATGTCTCTAGAAATTTATCCATTTCTTCTAGGTTGTCTAAGTTATTGCTTTATTGCTGTTCATAATATTCTCTTATTTTTTTAAATCTCTGTTATATTGGTTGTAATTTCTCCTCTTTCATTTCTTATTTTGTTAATTTGGGTCCTCTCTCTTTTTTCTTGGTGAGCCTGGCTAAACACTTATAAAGTTTGTTTATCTTTCCAAAAAAACCAGCTCTTGGTTTTATTGATCTTTTCTATTTTTTTTCAGTGTCTATTTATTTCCTTTCTGATCTTTATTATTTCCTTCTTTCTGCTGGCTTTGGGCTCTGTTTGTTCTTCTTTTTCTAAGTCTTTTAGTTGGTAGGTTAGGTTGTTTATGTGAAACTTTTCTTATTTCTTGAGGTAAGCCTGTGTTGCTATAAATTTCTCTCTTAAAACTGCTTTTGAGGCATCCCATAGATTTTGGATAGTTATGTTTTTATTTCCATTTGTCTCAAGGTATTTTCTAATTTCCTCTTTGATTTCTTGATTGACCCATTGGTTTTTTGTTGTTGTTGTTGTTTTTTGCGGTACGTGGGCCTCTCACTGTTGTGGCCTCTCCCGTTGCAGAGCACAGGCTCCGGACGCGCAGGCTCAGCAGCCATGGCTCACAGGCCTAGCCGCTCCACGACATATGGGATCTTCCTGGACCGGGGCACGAACCCGTGTCCCTGCATCGTCAGGCGGCCTCTCAACCACTGTGCCACCAGGGAAGCCCGACCCATTGGTTTTTTAGTAGCATGTTGTTTAGTCTCCACCTGTTTGTGTTTTTCCTGTTTTTCTTCCTGTAAATGATTTCTACTTTCATACCATTGTAGTCAGAAAAAATGCTTGATATAATTTCTATCCTCTTAAATTTGTTGAGACTTGTTTTGTGGCCTAGCACACAATCTATGCTGGAGAATATTGCATGGGCTCTTGAAAAGAATGTGTATTCTGCTGTTTTGGGATGGAATGTCCTGTAGATACATATTAAGTCCAACTGGTCTAATGTGTCATTTAAGACCACTGATTTCTTAATGGTTTTCTATCTGATGATTCTATCTGGATGACTGTCCATTGATGTAAGTGGTGTGATCAAGTCCCCTACTATTATTGTATTATTGTCAATCTCTCCCTTGTCTGTTAATCACACTCATATTCCCAAATTAGTTATCTGGCTTATTTCTGAGGTGTGACTAAATTGAAACATTCTTGCAGAGAGTGACTTTTCCTCTTCCTTTGCCTGGGGAAGAAATCAGAATCCAGAGGAATTCAAAAGAAAAAAGCAGCTGACTAAACATGGGGTTGGAGCCTGGTGGATCTTCTTATAAATCCTTAGTACACTGGGGAAGTATACAGGCTTCTTTATATTCTGATGCATTTGCAATTCACTACAGTCTACATGTGTTAGAAACTTCAATTGATTAGTTAAACTGTTATCACAAAAACTAATCAGTAATACTGAAGAATAAATTCTTGGCTGGGACTTTTTGGGTAACTTTATTTTGAAATAATTTCAAACTTAACAGAACAGTTACAAGAACAATACAAGAAACTCCTAGGAACACTACCAATTGTTTACATTTTGTCCTATTTCCTCTCTCCCCAGCAACCCCATGTCTCTGTCTCTCTCTAGACCTTTAGAGTATATTGAAACATTGTCTCCCTTTACCTCTTCACATTCAGTATATATTTCTTAAGTACAGGGACATTTTCTAACATAACCACAGTACAGTTATCAGAATCAGAACATTTAACATTGATATGATAATCATCTAATCCACAGTCATAATCAAATTTCATCAATTAACCCAGTATTTTTTTCCCAGTCCAGTATCCAGTTTGGATTCATGCAATGCATTTAATGTCATGCCTTTTTAGACTCCTTTAAACTGGAACAGTCCCTTGGCCTTTCTTTGTCTTTCACAACCTTGATATTTTTGAAGAGCACAGGCCAGTTATTTTGAGAATATCCCTCAGTTTTAGTTTGTCTGATTTTCCTCATGATTTAAAAATGCAAGTCAAGCATTTTTGTCAGGAATTTCAGAGAGGTGATACTTAGTCCCTCTCACGAAGTCACATCAGGAGACACGTTATGTTGATCTGTACAATTATTAGTGATCTTTGATTACTTGTTTAAGGTGGTATCCAACAGTTTTCTTCATTGTAAAGTTATAATTTTTTTATCTGTAAGTAATTTTCAGAGAAAGTGTTTGAAACTATTCAGATATTCCTTTCCTCAACAAACTTTCATCCACTTTGTTTTGGCATCCACTGATGATTTTCTAAATCCATCATTCCTCCTAAAATTATTAGTAGGCAATCTACTGTAAAGAAGAGCTTTCCTTTGCCCCACTTATTTATTTATTCATGTTTTATC
Source organism: Stenella coeruleoalba (assembly GCF_951394435.1). Taxonomy (NCBI): domain Eukaryota; kingdom Metazoa; phylum Chordata; class Mammalia; order Artiodactyla; family Delphinidae; genus Stenella; species Stenella coeruleoalba. Next base: position 29,387,369 of record NC_137149.1, on the reverse strand, counting down.
ATGGATTCTTATTTTAATCAATAGTTTATAATTCCGTTACTTATTTTGATGTTCCCCCAGATCTGGCCAGGGGTAGTCCCCTCCAGCTGACTTTTGTGTCCTTTTGACTTATTCTTATGATTCTTTGAAAACTTCCTTACTTTTTGGCAAAGCAAGATGTTCCAGGATCATTTTGGACCTTTCTGATCCAGCACTGGAATCAGCCATTTTTATGAAGAGTTCTGGTTCCTTTTATTGGAGAGTGGTAATGGGAACTAGTTGTGCTCATTGCTACAAGCTTGTCATTTCTTCTAGACAAAACTAGGAAATACATGTCTCTGTGTATTTTTATATCCATTTACATATATAGATACATGTGTATGTGAAAAATCATTGAGTATACACTGAACCTGCAGTTACAGTTCAATACCAAGGTCTAGTCTTCCCTTTTTTACAAATTTATAACTCGCTTCCCCAGCTGTGAGAAACCTGCCTTCTGTTATCCTCATTTTTTTTTTCATTTGCTCAAGCTTGGGATACAGAAGAGATTGTTTCTGAACTGTTAACTCATGCCACTGCAACAATCCAAATCTAAACCTATTTACTGGAGCTCAATATTGATTTAGTTATTTTTAGGTAAAATTTATATACATTAAATGCACAAATCTAATGGGAACAATTCAATGAATTTTGACAAATGCACACATCTTTGTTAACCACACCCATAAAAAGGTATAGCTTTTTTTTTTTAACATCTTTATTGGAGTATAATTGCTTTACAATGGTGTGTTAGTTTCTGCTTTATAACAAAATGAATCAGCTGTACATAAGGTATAGATTTTTTCAGTCATCCCAGAAAGTTGTCCCCCTCAGTCAACAGTGTCCTAAAAGACAGACCTTTTCCAGTTTTATTTTTTACAGATTAGTTTTTTTGGCTGAGTTTTTAACAACTAATTTTTATATCCAGAGGGGTTTTAAAAGAAATTCAAAAATATTTTAATTTCTTGTAGTTGGATGTTGACCTATGACATATTATTTTTTATATAAGTTAATGTATATAATGCATCCTTGAACCCAAATGAAATGAAGACACTTACCATGGCCTCTGCTGACCCCTTAGTCCCTCCAGTTCACTGTACTTCTGCTACACTGGACATCTTTCAGGTCTCAACCACATTAAATTCTTTTCCACTTTAGAGACTGTGCACTTGCTGTTCCCTCTGTTAAGGAAACACATTTTCCCTAATCTTCACCTGTCTGGGTTTTTCTCATCATTCGGATCTCAGCAAACCATCACCTACTCCAAGAGACTGTCCCTGACTACTCTACCTAATATTGCTCACCACTTTTCCTGAGTCATTTTCTGTCACTTCCCCTGTTTCATTTTCTGTATAGCTCTTAACACTCTCCTTATTTATCTATTTATTTATTTATTCTTTGTTATTCCCTCAGAACCTAGAATAATGCCTGGTAGATGTGTGTGTGTGTGTGTGTGTGTGTGTGTGTGTGTGTGTGTGTGTGTGTGTAGGAAGGGGTTCAATTAATATTTATTGGATCAATGAACAATGTAACAATTTGTTATTCTTTATGAAATATGTTCCTTAGTCTCTGAGAATTCTGAAGGATGAAATATTTTCCTTACACAAATTATTAATGAATATAAGTCAACATTTCTTTCCTTTTACACTTTTTACTCTGCTTACTCTTCTAATGAGCAAATGTACAATATCTTACTGTAATATAACTAAATGTAAAAAGTTTACATTCATTGATTTGTTTTGAGCAATTACTCAGAAAAAAATATTTCCACTTTGAAATGATGGAAACATTAAACACTCACATTTTAGCTTAATAAGCATTAAGTTAGAGCTATAAAGGAATACTGTCTCTTTCCAAAAGTGGACTTTAAACCTGGCCAAAGGTTGCTTCACTGGGAGATTGCTCAGGGACTGACTTTGCATGAAAATGAAAACTAAGGGATTTGTCCCTGGTGTAACATAAGTAAGAAAGAATGTACTATTAGGGACAGGAGCTGTGGACTCTGGAATATACTCCTCTACTCCGTGACAGGACACAGCTGTTCACACTCACAAGGACAGGTACAAGCAAGCCTTTGAGTTTGGCTTTGTGTTTATCTACTTGTCGCTTGATGGCTTTACGATGGAAAGAGTGATAGCTCAGAAACGGATTGATTTTTGCTCATTTAGAGTTCACAGATTTTTAGTTATGGCAACAAAATACCTAACTACTCATATAAAATATCCGAAGCAGTTTCTGAATTTTCATTTATTTGTTAACCTAACAATTCCAGGAAAGACTTTGACAACTATTTGATAGTTTTCTGGATGGAAACTCATTTTAAGAAATGCAGTAGTTATAATTACATAGCTGATTCTTTTCTATAGGAATAGAAACATAGGTGCTATCAGAAGAGGCAACATATATTTTGTTTGTGTGTTTATTTCTAAGGAGCATAGCAGCCACTGATCATGAACCAACAGATGCCAGGAAATCCTTCCCTTGTTTTGATGAGCCCAACAAAAAGGCAACTTATACAATATCTATCGTCCACCCCAAAGAATATAAGGCACTTTCAAATATGCCAGTGGAGGTGAGTATTTTAAATTTTTTAACTTATGCAGATAGTCTCTTTATAATATCGGTAAATTACCTGCTTTGCTATGAAAGAACCTACTGAATTCTAAAATAAACGTGCTCTAATAGCTTATTTAGAAGCTCGAAAATACACTTGGGCAATCTCTTTTCTTTGAGTACTAGACATCTTTAATTCAAGATATCACATTCCAATCAAAACACCATGTTAGGTTTTCTAAGCAAGAATGGATACAGTAGACATACATTAGCTGGGTTCTGCTTAAATGAAAGAAGCCCCTAATCATGACAAATTAAAGGCAAACTAATGGAATTACAGATTTAAAAATATTCAAGGGCCTAGTTACTATTCTTGGTTTTCAGTTGAATATAAACCCAGTTTTTAATATAGGGCTACTACAAAAAATCATCACTTAAATATTGGAATATAGCCACAACTCCAGGAAACACCATGCCTATTAGCATTCTAGTGAACAAGAAGTACTCATTAAATGTTAAAAAAAAAAAATAGGCTACAATAAGTTCTGTTTGTATAATTATTAACATGACTCTTTCCTCTGTTACTGCTCCTCCTCTCCAGAATGGGTAACGCAGTTAACTAAAGCATCATTACCTCAAGGTTGAGGTTTATTATTCCTTATACCTTTGACATGTAAAAGGATGAAGCTTGGGGCTTCCCTGGTGGCGCAGTGGTTGAAAGTCCGCCTGCCGATGCAGGGGACACGGGTTCGTGCCCCGGTCCGGGAGGATCCCACATGCCGCGGAGCAGCTGGGCCCGTGAGCCATGGCCGCTGAGCCTGCGCTCCACAACGGGAGAGGCCACAACAGTGAGAGGCCCGCGTACCGCAAAAAAAATAAAATAAAATAAAAGGGTGAAGCTCATCCTTAGATATAACTGTCACCTATCTAATACCAGAAAAGCATTGTGCGTACTTTACAACTCCCATCTTTCTGATCCACTTTGTGAAATATCATCACTGAAATTCATCCTCTTTAATTACAAATATTCCTTGAAAAAGCAAACCAAAGCTTTAAGAAGGTTAAAAAGTAAACTGTTGGTGTAAGCTTATCAACTTTTCTTCTGGTGTCAGACACCTGGGCAATTGGGTTTTGATTGGAGAAGAAAGAGGAAAGGATAAACCTAAACTATGACACTCTAATCCAGAAGACTGGATCAGAATAAAATGCCATCAGAATTTTTTGGCATAGAACAGAGAAAATGAAGGTGGGAGGAGTAAGAATGCAAACTTTACTAACCTCTGTTTACAGTTTCCTCACATGACCTTTTTTTTTTGCAGAGTATATACTTCTTCACTTTCACCTAGTTCCAGAAACTAGTCCTGGAAGAAAGTGAATAATCTGGGTCCTTAGGAGATCGAAACTACTACTAGGTTTTTATCATAGAGTAACTTTGCTGGGGCTCCAACTCTTCTCTATAAGCATGTGCACATAACATGCTTGCCTTGCCGATGATGCATCAAGTTCTAGTCTAGTCTCCCTCTCTTAAATCCTTTTTTAAAGCTTTCCACTGTAGAGTGACTCACTGTGTGGCTGCAGGGCATGTGGAAATGTTTAAACAATGGGTAGCAGGAATTAGGCAACTATTCATGGATGAAGTATTAGGACTGATGACTGGCTGAGAGAGGAAGGCAAAGCTGGCATGGACAGAAAACCAGACAGATGGGGTCGGTAGTTGCATGAAGTAATGCAATCCTTCTTTCTCTCCACGGTAACCAAAGCAGTGACTTTAGTGACCATACCCTGGGTCTCAGATGGAGACAACCAGAGATGAAAAAGACAACCTAACATCCTGCTATGCCTGGTACAGCTATTACCCTCTTGCACATAGTCAAATCAGCAAATACCTGCTTAGTTCTTCCTGTGTGCAAGGCACTGAGCACTAGCCTGTTCTTCATTAAGAGGCCACAGTACCTGCTCAAATATTATGGCCAGGATTGTGTGTTTAATGTAGAAAGATAAACTCCTGTCCAGTTTATATCACAAAGTTGTATTTCTCCCTGAGAAACCTCATATGGTATATAGTTCAATCACTCTTTCACAGTACTAAAAATAAAATGAATTTTCCTCTAGTTTTTTTCAACATCACCAGTTAGGGGTAAAATTTCTTTTTACACCTAAGCTTTGACAAAGGACTTCTGACTGGAAATCTAGGTTTGGAGTAATTTTTTGTTTGTCTTGTCCATGATTGATCTTTTTATAAATAAAAAATTATCTTTTGCTTTCAACAGAAAGAAGAGTCAGTGGATGATAAATGGAATCGAACAACTTTCCAAAAGTCTGTTCCCATGAGCACTTACCTGGTGTGCTTTGCTGTACATCAATTTGACTCCATAATGAGGATATCAAATAGGGGGATACCTGTGAGTACCATTATATATTTTTTAAATTTACCACATATGCATTTGTGATTTTATAATTTTTTTGAATAGTTTTTTTTTTTTTCACACAACAGACCAGAAAAGCCCATTAGTCACCAGGCTCTGTGAGCCTGATGATACACTGAATAATATAGAAAAATGTAAGCTGAAAGGACCCAGGTGAAAAATAAACAAACAAAACAGCCATAGGAATGGATAGTCTTGAATTATTTAAGGTGAAAATTCACTATAAGTCCAAAGCTAGCTCCTAAGTATATCAGCACAAAGGTATTAAATATTTGCACATGCTTAATTTAGTAAAATGATTGGGTGTATGTGTTTGGGGGTCCCAGATGAAGACCAGAGGGAGAGGAGGAAACCAGAGGGAGATGAAAATCCTTCAAGTAACTAAGCACTGAGGTGTCTGTGGTGCCATTCCAATGTGTAATTCAACATAGGACAACAGCAAAGTATCAAAAAGCATTTTCTAAAAGTGTAAGAAAATACAAATAAGCTTTTTTTAAATCAAAATGATGAACTGAATAATTTTCTTAGAAAAGTAGATTCTAAATTAGATTCTAAATTAGAAAAGTAATTCTAAATACTTTTACCTAATTATTTTTCTCTTTTGGGGGGCCCCCAATTTGCTCATGCCCTGAACACTTGCTAAGCTGTCTAACGGTTAGTCTGCCTCTGTGATACATATTATATATATAACACATTATAATCTTTGCAATATAATTTTATAAGGAAGAAATCATTGCTCCTACTTTACAGATGAGAAAACTGAAATAATGAATTTAATTAATTTGCTCAAGATCACCCAACTGGCAAGTGGTGGAGACTCAAATTCCAGATTCTTTTCAAACAATGTGCCCTGCTAAACATTCTGAAATGTGATATTCTGAAAAGTATCTTTACCTCACTGGAGGGGAGAGATGCTCCTCCCTCCACCCCATCTACAGAAGACAGGCAACCAGAGTTTCCCTCCTGCAAAAACCTGTGGGGTTCTTTTCTTCACAACTGAGCAGAACCTTGCAGGAGAACTTAAAGGCATCTAATGTGAATGTCAATTCAAGGTAAATTCCACCTCTTTGGCATTTGACTGGCTCCCTACCCATTCACTCTAAATTGAAATCTAGCCCTTAACACCCAAGCACAAATGCTCCAGTACAATTTCCCACACCAGAGGGAATTACAGGAAAACCACACTACTTATATCTACTTGAAAGTAACATCGGTGGGAACCCACACCAGTCTCACAGTACTACATTCTTAGAGCTAAACAGACAACCTAAGACAAACAGACATATGAGGAAAACAAGCAACATAAAAGAAAAAATCCAAGACCAACAGAAAAGCACAGTGTGAGTAAATAAGAATAGTTAGGGAAACAAAAAAAAGCCATAAAAAATTAAACATATTCTGACAACACAACTTTTAATTATTACACTCAGAGATTCAAGAAGATATGATCACCATAAAATAAAAACAGGAAACTATGATAAAACAATCAGCAATAGTAGTCAGAGTTTAAAAAAAATAATTTCCAAAGCATGACCTTGCTCTAACCTCCAGGAATTTGTTGCTAATTCCTTCAAAAACCAGAACCCAATAAGCGAATAGCTTTAGTTCCTGCCAACTTCTTTGTGTCTTTATCAACTCCACGGAGATGCTTATATTGTTTGAAGCCCTGATACTTCTCGTGGGTTTTCCACTTTTATATTGCAACTATCATTTCTGTTTGTTTGCAGTGGGGGTACATTAAAGCATCAATATTCTGCATGATCTAGAGCCAAAATCTCTATATTACTTGTTCAGCTAAAAAAAAAGATTAAGCTAGTTACTTTTTGTGTAATACAACATTTTTAGTAGAAATTTCATGAATCAAAAAACTATTCTTATCCACTCTGTTTCTGACAGTATTATTCTGATATATTTATCACCTGCTATTCATAATCAGATTATACTGTGCAGTCCAAAAATCTTTAATACCCTGACTGAACTCACCATTCTGGCAAGAATCCTTTATGTCAGTAAATACTGAATCGAGGCCTATGTTCTTCTTAACTGTCTACCTGGAGTAGCAGATATTAGTACTTGAACCATTCACTATGCTTAAAATGTCCTTGTTGCTCATGAAGATTAGAGGACCCAACCCTAAAAAATTGTTAGGAAAAAAGGTAACCAAGTTTGGAAAGTAGCTCAAAAGACTTAACTCTGCTTATTTCCTTTTTTGAATATTAGTTGCATTACATTTTTTATTGAGATATAGTTGGTTAACAATGAAGTTCAGATGTGCAACATAGTAATTCACAACTTTTAAAGGTTATACTCCATTCATAGCTATTATAAAATATTGGCTATATTCCCTGGGCTGTACAATATGTCCTTATAGCTTATTTATATTACACATAGTTGTTTGTACCTCTTAATCCTTTACCTGTATTTTGCCCCTCCCCTCCCCTTCCCCACTGGTAACCACTAGTTTGTTCTCTATATCTGTGAGTCTGTTTCTTTTATGTTATATTCATTAGTTTGTTTTATTTTTCAGATTCCACATATAAGTGATATCATACAGTATTTGTCTCTCTCTGTCTGACTTATTTCACTAAGTATAATACACTCCAAGTCCATCCATGTTGTTGCAAATGTCAAATTTTCATTATTTTTTGGCTGCGTAGTATTTCATTGTACATATATATACACCACATCGTCTCCATTCATTTGTTGATGGACACTTAGTTTGCTTCCATATCTTGGCTGTTGTAAATATGCTACTATGAACACTGCAGTGCATATACCTTTTTCTTTTTAACATCTTTATTGGAGTATAATTGCTTCACAGTGTTGTGTTAGTTTCTGCTGTATAACAAAGTGAATCAGCTATATGTATACATATATCCCCATATCCCAAATCAGAGCAAGATCCTTTCTGACCCACACCCTAGAGAAACGGAAATAAAAACAAAAATAAACAAATGGGACCTAATGAAACTTAAAAGCTTTTGCACAGCAAAGGAAACCATAAACAAGACAAAAAGACAACCCTCAAAATGGGAGAAGATATTTGCAAACAAAGCAAATGACAAAGGATTAATCTCCAAAATATACAAGCAGCTCATGCAGCTCAATATCAAAAAACAAACAACCCAATCCATATACCTTTTTGAATTAATGTTTTTGTTTTCTCTGGATATATACCCAGCAGTGGAATTGCTGGGTCATATGGTAGTTCTATTTTTAGTTTTTTGAGAAACTTCCATACTGTTTTCCATGGTGGCTGCACAAATTTATATTCCCACTGACAGTGTACAAGTGTTCCCTTTTCTCCACACCCTCTCCAGCATTTGTTATTTGTGGTCTTTTTGATGCCAAGTTTTCAGAATGAGTTTGATTTTTATAACATTTTAATGAATTTTTTAAAAATTTCTTTCTTTACTGGAAGGACTATTCTAAATTAAGGTCTCTTAATCTTCCCTGAAGGAATGTATTTAATTCAGGAAGCCACAGAAGATTGCTAATGATCCTTATTCTTTATTTAAATATATAAAAATAAAAAAGAATATAAAATTCTATGAGATAAGTTAGATTTTTTAATGTTTATTATTTGTTTTGAAAAATTCTACTGCAGGAATGATAATCACCAAGCATCAAACAACTCAAATTTTGAGTTAAATGAGAAGTAAGCTGTCAACAAATGTTTTGTGTAACGTAAGTGACGATGCTGGGTTTCTTCTCAAACAACACCTCATGGCAGCTGACCTCTGGAACTCAAAGTTCTGAACACATTGCAAAACTTCAAAGCCACAGCGAAATTACAGTCCTTAGTCACCCAAACTTCAAGCCAAGGTTCTGCATATTTATAATAATTTATCTATGCATAAGGGGCAATCTAAAATTTAGGAAGTGTATATCACATTCCTGTGATAAAGCAGTCACAAAGAAAAGTTGAAAAAACCCCAAAGTATCACTATTCTTTTCTACTAAGTATTCCCCTTCCCCCAAATTTCTGCCTATTGCTGGAAGAATATTTAGAAGAACATAAACTTATAAAAAATTAAACACATTGATGACCTCCTGTAATATCAACCATGTACCTTAAACACGCATTTATAGAATTAAAAACAATATCAAGTTCTTTTCTCTTTCTCATCCTGGCTACATCAGCATTGATAATAAAATTGAGGGTTCCTCCAATCAGAATGTTTTATCAGTCTTTGTTGAGCACATACTATGTGCACAAGGAAGATGCTAAGCCCTGAAGGGAGTGAAATATGCTAAGGTACCTGCACTTCAATTAAGATGTAAAACAGAAGTGGTCACCACTGTCCAGTGTCTCCCAACTGTGTTTTAAGGTCTCTGCTGATCATGCCATTTTTGAGTGCCAAAGATCTCATCTTCTGCTTTAGGGGCCCTGCAAGGGTCCTGGGCCATTTAAAGGGGTGTGTCTATTTGGAACAGTAGAGATAAGATACAAAAACCTCAAGAGATGAACAGGTGCTAACTCTGCTGGATGATCGGCAGTGGAAAGGCAGACTGTTGTCAATGGGGAGAGTGATCATACATTTTTATCATTTATAGAATATAAATAATAGAGAAGGCGTTACTAATTATGCTGGCATAAGAGGTGTAAGCAGATAAGCAGCAGACTTACATTCCTGGGACATTCTGGGCAAACCTGGATGTTTGGTCACCTTTGTCAATGGAAGATGCTCAGCAGACAAGGACAACAAAAACATGGACACAGGACACAGCAGACCTGCAGGGCTGCCAGGTGGTAGTGGGAACCCTGTAGGCCCTGACTGGGCTTCTGACTAGGGTGATGGTGGTAGTGGTGGGTAGCATCTGTTCAATCTGATTCCTTTCTGTTCACATGGTCTTCCCAAGTTCAGTGCCTTCACCTCAGACTTTAAGACACCCTTCCAGAGCCTTGCCCCTTCAATCTTAGTACCCCTCTCCTGGGGTACTAGTTTATTGAGACAGAGCCCTCTGGACGTCCCTCCAGTCTCTTTCCAATCTATTGTTACAGTATAAACATTGTGGTCTGCTTTTTTCCTTGCCTTCTGTTTTTATTGCTAAAATCCTTTTTAACCAGGTTCTTGCAAATTAAAACAGTTTGGCTTTCAAATTTATTGTGTAGGCATGAAAAGCCTATTCTGGACTTCAAAAACTTAACTTCTATTTTTTCCCCCTTCATTCTCCTAGTATTCCTAATGGTAATGTGGATACCACCCACATATAAGGAAGTGCAGACAAAGAAAATTACAGAGGTTAATCATTCAATGTATTATCTCTAATGATACTAATGTTCTTGATGGGACACAGAGCTATCATGTGTCAAGAATTGCTTATGCATTAGCTTATTAACTGCTCACATTATCAGATAGGTACTGTTGTTACCTCTATTTTGTAGCTAGGGAAAGTCAGGTTTCATTCTTAGGAGTAGAGAAAAGAAGAAGTATGATACAGTAAAAAACAAACTTTGCGCTGAAGTTTAGTGTCAGTTTTGTCTTACTTCATTTTTCTCATGTACACATTTTTCTCACGCACACAATGTACACAATGAGGAAGTTTATTTTTAAAATTCTTCCAACTCTAAAATTTGAAATAGAAGTCTACAATCCTTACCTAAAACCTTTGTGTCTAGTTGTATGTTTGACGTCAGAAATTTTCAGATTTGTGAATGGTAATATGGTACAAATATTGAGTATTATTGAGTAACTACAATGGGCTCTGGGGCAGCACCTTATAATCAAACAGTAGTATTTCTGCAGCAATATTTTTTAGTGAGAAAATAAAAATTATTTTTAAAAACTCCTATCAGTTCAGGTCAGATGCTACTGACAAATTTGTTTGCTTAGAACATATAAAACAACTTTTGATTTTCAGAACTCTTTGGACTTTATAATTGTGAAAACTGGGCTAATGAAAGGATTGGGGTAAAGATATCATCAGTGATGCAAAACATTATATTTTATTATTATTAATAGTGCCAGATTCATAGAATTGGTGTGTAGAGTGAGACATTGCATGGTAAGTGCTTATCACATTACCTGGGAATTTTTAAGTATCCAGTAAGACTAATAGTTAATCATAATGATTACACATAAAAGAAGTGACAGCAACCAATTAGAATAAATTCTCGTGGACTTACATTCCATCTCTCAAATTCCTGGAGACCCTTAATTAAAAGGACAATATTAACAACTCTAAAAGCGTCCTTTACAGTAGGTTGCCATATGATAAAAGAAAGGCAACAACAACAGTGATAAAGCAGATGTAAGATGTATCACACCTCCTAAAAGAATAATCAGCTGCATATAAGCTTCAGAAAGCACAGATTTTACACCTGACACTAGCTCAATAGATGCAGTGCTTTGAGTTATGACTAAAAGTACCCATGGACCTCCCTGGCAGCCCAGTGGTTAAGACTCCGCGCTTCCAATGCAGGGGGCATGGGTTCAATCCCTCGTCAGGGAGCTAAGATCCCAGAAGTTGTGCAGTGTGGCCAAAAATAAATAAATTTAAAAAATTGTATCCAACAGTGGTATATCTAGGTAACTTAATTCACTTAGGAAACTTAGTATCTTTAAAAACTAAATATATGCATTCAAGTTAAGTTCTTGAAGCCTTACAAACTTCATATATATATATATATATATATAGTTATAAAGCTTATATAAAAACCTTTATATTTAACCTTTAATAGAGTCTTTGAATAATAAAGGCATATATGACTTTTCAGAAAGTAAGAAGAAACAATATGCATGCATATCTCCTTCCTCACCCCATGCTATTTCAATATGGTTATCACAGGCTTTAAAAACGTCATCTCAGTAAAGCAAGCACGTAAACTAGAATGATAGTAATTATTACAAAGCAATGACAATTCAGGAGTAATTTACTGAATTTTGTCATGGACAGAAGTGCTGAGGCTCAGCAAATGAGGGAGGTGGGTAGCAGCTTCTACCGACGCCCATAGAAAGTGATCTTTAACATAAAAATGTTTCTGATATATGGCAGATAGGACACACAGATATGCTTTGCCTAATAATGTTACAAGGTTAACAGGCTGTATCTATATATTCTGTGATTGCTTAGCTCAGTTGATCAAAGCAGTGGTCATAAAATATGATGGATTATATATCAAAATAAGGGTCATCGATCACATGTGATCTGCAGACTGGCCAGACTGTAAAGACAGAACATACTTCTCTGTGGTGTTGAGTTTCTCAGAAACAAAAAAGGAAGGCATTGCTTTTATTTGGATCGAATTTACACTAACACCAATCCTATTTAAGGACACTGCATTCCTGTTGCTGCCAACAATAGAAATATGGAGAGGAAGAAAAACCTGATTATATTGTCTCAGAAGCATTCTGATTGAAGGGAGTCAATCAACCAGCATGGGCAATGTAAACATATTGACAGAAAAAGCACATAGTCTTTCTCCTCCCCATTGCTCCACCTAAGGTGGGAGACCTCACTGTTATCTCTTCTTCCTCTTTTTCAACCCTCTTTCGCTCTCCAAATATTACGCGCAACACAAAAGTACAGAGTGTGTACACAACAGCAGAGTGAGGCAAGAGGAACTACCCTTTCTGAAGTTTTTAACAGAAGAGAACAGATGTGGTGGAAATTCTGAGAATCTCAGTTTACAACATGACAATGCTATATGAACGTGATAGTTTTGATTTCACAGGGGGCAATTACCTTCTCTCTGTTCAGTGGCCACCAACTGGATCCTTAGTTTCACTTAACTTCTTGGAAAACGCATGTTGTTCACAAAGAGAACAGGAGGGCGGTGAGGAAATGTATCACTTCTTCTAGAAAGCAAAAATAAATAAATAAATAATAAATAAATAAAACAAAACAAACTTTAAAAGAAAGGGGATGATAAATGAGTGAATTTTGTAGCCTTCGGAGATGAACACATCTTTACTTAGACAAATAAAGCAAGAATGTCAATCACCCAGTAGCTTGGGAGAACAGTGAGTCAGCAATAGTAATTTAAGGGATTCTTTTTATTTATTTTATTATCTTTATTGGAGTATAATTGCTTTACAATGTTGTGTTAGTTTCTGCTGTACAACAAAGTAAATCAGGTATATGTATACATATATCCCCATATCCCCTCCCTCTTGAGCCTTACTCCCACCCTCTCTATCCCACCCCTCTAGGTCAACACAAAGCATCAACCTGATCTCCCTGTGCTATGCAGCTGCTTCCCACGAGCCATCCATTTCACATTTGGTAGTGTATATATGTCAGTGCTGCTCTCTCCTTTCATCCCAGCTTCCCCTTCCCCTGCTCAAACCCCGTATCCTCAAGTCCGTTCTCTACGTCTGTGTCTTTATTCCTGCCCTGACACTAGGTTGATCAGTACCGTTTTTTTTTAGATTCCATATATGTGCGTTAGCATATGCTATTTGTTTTTCTCTTTCTGACTTAACTTCACTCTGTATGACAGACTCTAGGTCCATCCACCTCATTACAAATAACTCAGTTTGGTGTCTTTTTATGGCTGAGTAATATTCCACTGTATATATGTGCCACATCTTCTTTATCCATTCATCTGTTGAAGGACATTTAGGTTGCTTCCATGTCCTGGTTATTGTAAATAGTGCTGCAGTGAACACTGTGGTACGTGTATCTTTCTGAATTATGGTTTCCTCAGAGTATATGCCCAGTAGTGGGATTGCTGAGTCATATGGTAGTTCTATATTTAGTTTTTTAAGGAACCGCCATACTGCTCTCCATAGTGGCTGTATCAATTTACATTCCCACCAACAGTGCAGGAGGGTTCCCTTTTCTCCACACCCTCTCCAGCATTTATTGTTTGTAGGTTTTGTAATGATGGCCATTCTGACTGGTGTGATGTGATACCTCATTGTGGTGTTGATTTGCATTTCTCTGATGATTAGTGATGTTGAGCATCCTTGCATGTGCTTTAAAATTCATGATTTAATGTGGTTTTATATATATATATAATTATATATATATATTCAAAAACTACCATTTTATTTGTTAAAGCATACCATTATGCCATATTGAAGCACTACAGTGTTTTTGTTTTCTAACATCTTTATTGGAGTATAATTGCTTTACAATGGTGTGTTAGTTTCTGCTGTATAACAAAGTGAATCAGCTATACACATACATACACTCCCATTTCTCCTCGCTCTTGCATCTCCCTCCAGGCCTCCCTATCCCACCCCTCTAGGTGAACACAAAGCACCAAGCTGATCTCCCTGTGCCATACAGCTGTTTCCCACTAGCTATCTATTTTACATTTGGTAGTGTGTATATGCCCACGCCACTCTCTCACTTCGTCCCAGCTTACCCTTCCCCCTCCTCATGTCCTTAAGTCCATTCTCTACAGCTGCATCTTTATTCCTGCCCTATCCCTAGTTTCTTCAAAACCATTTTTTTTTACATTCCATATATATGTGTTAGCATATATTTCTTTCTCTCCGACTTACTTCACTCTGTAATATTCCATTGTATATATGTGCCACATCTTCTTTATCACTTAGATTGCTTAGATTGCTGCCATGTCCTGACTATTCAAAATAGTGCTGAAATGAACATTGTAGTACATGACCCTTTTTGAATTATGGTTTTCTCAGGGTATATGCCCAGTAGTGGGATTGCTGGGTCATATGGTAGTTCTATTTTTAGTATTTTAAGGAACCTCCATACTGTTCTCCATACTGGCTGTATCAATTTACATTCCCACCAACAGTGCAACAGGGCTCCCTTTTCTCCACATCTGCTCCAGCACTTGTTAGTAGATTTTTTGATGATGGCCATTCTGACCAGTGTGAGGTGAAACCTCATTGTAGTTTTGATTTGCATTTCTCTAATGATTAGTGATGTGGAGTATCCTTTCATGTGTTTGTTGGCAATCTGTATATCTTCTCTGGAGAAATGCCTACTTAAGTCTTCTGCCCATTTTTGGATTGGGTTGTTTTTTTTAAATTGAGCTGCATGAGCTGCTTGAATATTTTGGAGATTAATCCTTTGTCAGTTGCTTCATTTGCAAATATCTTCTCCCATTCTAAAGGTTGCTTTTCATCTTGCTTATGGTTTCCTTTGCTGTGAAAAAGCTTTTAAGTTTCATTAGGTCCCATTTGTTTATTTTTGTGTTTATTTCCATTTCTCTACGAGGTGGGTCAAAAAGGATCTTGCTGTGATTTATGTCATAGAGTGTTCTATGTTTTCCACTAAGAGTTTTATAGTGTCTGGCCTTATATTTATGTCTTTAAACCATTTTGAGTTTATTTTTGTGTATGGTGTTAGGGAGTGTTTTAATTTCATTCTTTTCAATGTAGCTGTCCAATTTTCCCAGCACCACTTATTGAAGAGACTGTCTTTTCTCCATTGTATATTTTTGCCTCCTTTATCAAAGATAAGGTGACCATATGTGCATAGGTTTATGTTTAGGCTTTCTAGCCTGTTCCATTGATCTATATTTCTGTTTTTGTGCCAGTAGCATACTGTCTTGATTACTGTAGCTTTGTAATATAGTCTGAAGTCAGGGAGCCTGATTCCTCCAGCTCTGCTTTTCTTTCTCAAGATTGCTTTGGCTATTCGGCATCTTTTGTGTTTACACACAAATTGTGAAATTTTTTGTTCTAGTTCTGTGAAAAATGCCATTGGTAGTTTGATAGGGATTGCATTGAATCTGTAGATTGCTTTGGGTAGTAGAGTCATTTTCACAATGTTGACTCTTCCAATCCAAGAACACTGTATATCTCTCCATCTGTTTGTATCATCTTTAATTTCTTTCATCAGTGTCTTACAGTTTTCTGCATATAGGTCTTTTGTCTCCTTAGGTAGGTTTATTCCTAGATATTTTATTCTTTTTTGTTGCAATGGTAAATGGGAGTGTTTCCTTAAGTTCTCTTTCAGATTTTTCATCATTAGTGTATAGGAATGCAAGATATTTCTGTGCATTAATTTTGTATCTTGCTACTTTACCAAATTCCTTGATTAGCTCTAGTAGTTTTCTGGTAGCATCTTTAGGATTCTATGTATATAGAAGCATGTCATTTGCAAACAGTGACAGTTTTACTTCTTTTCTGATTTGGATTTCTTTCATTTCATTTTCTTCTCTGATTGCTGTGGCTAAAACTTCCAAAACTATTTTAAATACTAGTGGTAAGAGTGGGCAACCTTCTCTTTTTCCTCATCCTAGTAGAAATGGTTTCAGTTTTTCACCACTAAGAACAATGCTGGCTGTGCGTTTGTCAACTATGGCCTTTATTTTATTGAGGTAAGTTCCATCTATGCATACTTTCTGGAGGGTTTTTATCAAAAATGTGTGTTGAATTTTGTCAAAAGCTTTTTCTGCACCTATTGAGATGATCATATGGTTTTTATCCTTCAGTTTGTTATATGGTGTATCACATTGATTGATTTGCATATACTGAAGAATCCTTGAATTCCTGGGATAAACACCACTTGTTCATGGTGTATGATCCCTTTAATGTGCTGTTGGATTCTCTTTGCTAGTATTTTGTTGAGGATTTCTGCATCTATTTTCATCAGTGATATTGGCCTGTAGTTTTCTTTCTTTGTGACATCTTGTCTGGTTTTGGTATCAGAGTGATGGTAGTCTCATAGAATAAGTTTGGGAGTGCTCCTCCCTCTGCTATATTTTGGAAGAGTTTGAGAAGGATAGGTGTTAGCTCTTCTCTAAATGTTCAATAGAATTCATCTGTGAAGCCATCTGGTCCTGGACTTTTGTTTGTTGCAAGATTCTTAATCACAGTCTTAATTTCAGTGCTTGTGATTGGTCTGTTCATATTTTCTGTTTCTTCCTGATTCAGTCTTGGCCGGTTGTGCATTTCTAAGAATTTGTCCATTTCTTCCAGGTTGTCCATTTTATTGGCATAGAGTTGCTTGTAGTAATCTCTAAGGATCCTTTGTATTTCTGCAGTGTCAGCTGTTACTTCTCCTTTTTCATTAATAATTCTATTGATTTGAGTCTTCTCCTTTTTTTTCTTGATGAGTCTGGCTAATGGTTTATCAATTTTGTTTATCTTCTCAAAGAACCAGCATTTAGTTTTACTGATCTTTGCTACTGTTTTCTTCATTTCTTTTTCATTTATTTCTGATCTGATCTTTATAATTTCTTTCCTTTTGGTAACTTTAGGGGGTTTTTGTTCTTCTCTAATTGCTTTAGGTGTAAGGTTAGGTTGTTTATTTAAGATGTTTCTGGTTTCTTGAGGTAGGACTGTATTGCTATAAACTTCCCTCTTAGAACTGCTTTTGCTGCATCCCATAGGTTTTGGGTCACCGTGTTTTCATTGTCATTTGTTTCTAGGGTTTTTTTTGTTTGTATTTTTGGGTTTTTTTTTTTGCGGTACTCGGGCCTCTCACTGTTGTGGCCTCTCCCGCTGCGGAGCACAGGCTCCGGATGCGCAGGCCCAGCGGCCATGGCTCACGGGCCCAGCCCCTCCACGGCATGTGCGATCCTCCCGGAATGGGGCACGAACCCGTGTCCCCTGCATCGGCAGGCGGACTCCCAACTAATTCACCACCAGGGAAGCCCATGTTTCTAGGTATTTTTTGATTTCCTCTTTGATTTCTTCAGTGATCTCTTGGTTATTAAGTAGTGTATTGTTTAGCCTCCATGTGTTTGTATATTACAGATTTTTTCCTGTAATTGATATAGCATTGTGGTCAGAAAGGATACCTGATATGATTTCAATTTTCTTAAATTTACCAAGGCTTGATTTGTGAGCCAAGATATGGTCTATCTTGGAGAATGTTCCATGAGCACTTGAGAAGAAAGTGTATTTTGTTGTTTTTGGATGGAATGTCCAATAAATATCAATTAAGTCCATCCTTTTAATGTATCATTTAAAGCTTGTGTTTCTTTATTTTCATTTTGGATGATCTGTCCATCGCTGAAAGTGGGGTGTTAAAGTCCCCTACTATTGTGTTACTATCAATTTCCTCTTTTATGGCTGTTAGCAATGCCTTATGTATTGAGGTGCTCCTATGTTTGGTGCATATTTACAATTCTTATATCTTCTTGGATTGATCCCTTGATCATTATGTAGTGTGCTTCTTTGTCTCTTGTAATAGTCTTTATCTTAAAGTCTATTTTGACTGATATGAGAATTGTTACTCCAGCTTTCTTTTGATTTCCATTTGCATGGAATATCTTTTTCCATCCCCTCACTTTCAGTCTGTATGTGTCCCTAGGTCTGAAGTGGGTCTCTTTTAGACAGCATATATACGGGTCTTGTTTTTATATCCATTCAGCCACTCTATGTCTTTTGATTGGAGCATTTAATCCATTTACATTTAAGGTAGTTATCAATGTTGCTATTACCATTTTCTTGTTTTGGGTTTGTTATTGTAGGTCTTTTCCTTCCCTTGTGTTTCCTGCCTAGAGAAGTTCGTTTAGCATTTGTTGTAGGGCTGGTTTGGTGGTGCTGAATTCTCTTAGCTTTTGTCTGTAAAGGTGTTAATTTCTCTGTCGACTCTGAATGAGATCCTTGCTGGGTAGAGTAATCTTGGTTGTTAGGTTTTTCCCTTTCATCACTTTAAGTATGTCCTGCCACTCCCTTCTGGTTTGCAAGTTTCTTCTGAAACATCAGCTGTTAACCTTATGTGGATCCCCATGTATGTTATTTGTTGCTTTTCCCTTGCTGCTTTTAATATTTTTTCTTTGTATTTAATTTTTGGTAGTTTGATTAATATGTGTCTTGGCATGTTTCTCCTTGGATTTATCCTGTGTAGGACTCTCTGTGCTTCCTGGACTTGATTGACTATTCCCTTTCCCATACTAGGGAAGTTTTCAACTATGATCTCTTCAAATATTTTCTCAGTTCTTTTTTTTCCTCTTCTTCTTCTGGGACCCCTATATAATTCAAACGTTGGTGCATTTAATGTTGTCCCAGAGGTCTCTGAGACTGTCCTCAATTCTTTTCATTTTTTTTCTTTATTCTGCCCTGTGGTAGTTATTTCCACTATTTTATCTTCCAGGGCACTTACCCATTCTGCCTCAGTTATTCTGCTATTGATTCCTTCTAGAGAATTTTTCATTTCATTTATTGTGTTGTTCATCATTGGTTTGCTCTTTAGTTCTTGTAGGTCCTGGTTAAACGTTTCTTGTATTTTCTCCATTCTATTTCCAAGATTTGGATCATCTTTACTATTATTACCCTGAATTCTTCTTTAGGTAGACTATTTCCTCTTCATTTGTTTGGCCTGGTGGGTTCTTACGTTGCTCCTTCATCTGCTGCATATTTCTCTGTCTTCTCATGTTGCTTAACTTACTGTGTTTGGAGTCTCCTTTTCACAAGCTGCAGGTTCATATTCACATTGTTTTTGATGTCTGTGCCCCGTGGGTAAGGTTGTTTCAGTGGTTTGTGTAGGCTTCCTGGTGGAGGGGACTAGTGCCTGTGTTCTGGTGGATGAGGCTGGATCTCATCTTTCTGGTGGGCAGGACCACGTCCAGTTGTGTGTTTTGGTGTGTCTGTGAACTTATTATGATTTTAGGCAGCCTCTCTGCTAATGGGTGGGGTTGTGTTCCTGTCCTGCTAGTTGTTTGGCATAGGGTGTCCAGCACTGTCACTTGCTGGTTGTTGAGTGGAGCTGGGTCTTAGCGTTGAGATGGACATCTCTGGGAGAGCTTTTGCCGTTTGATATTATGTGGGCCATGCAGTCTCTGGTGGACCAATGTCCTGAACTCGGCTCTCCCACCTCAGAGGCTCAGGCCTGACACCCGGCCGGAGCACCAAGACCCTGTCAGCTACTCGGCTCAGAAGAAAAGGGAGAAGAAAAAGAAAGAAAGGAAAAAATAAAATAGTTACTAAAATAAAAAATAAAAAAATATATTATTAAAAATAAAAATTAAAGACGTAATAAAAAAAAGAAAGAGAATGACCAAACCGAAAAACAAATCCACCAATGATAACAAGTGCTAAAAACTATATGGAAAAAAAAAAAGAAAAAATGGACAGACATAACCCTAGGACAAACCATCGAAGAAAAGCTATACAGACAAAATCACACAAAGACGCATACACGTATACAATCAGAAAAAGAAAAGGAGAAAAATATATATACATATAAAGAAAAAAGGAAGAGTGCAACCAAATCAACAAATCTACCAGTGATAATAAGCTCTAAATACTAAATTGAGATAAACATAAAACCAGAAACAAATTAGATGCAGAAAGAAAACCCCAAGTCTGCAGTTGCTCCCAAAGTCCACCACCTCAATTTTGGGATGATTCGTTGACTATTCAGGTATTCCACAGATGCAGGGTACATCAAGTTGATTGTAGAGATTTCATCCACTGCTCCTGAGGCTGCTGGGAGAAATTTCTCTTCTTTGTTTGCACAGCTCCTGGGGTTCAGCTTTGGATTTGGACCCACCTCTGCATGTAGGTTGCCTGAGGGCGTCTGTTCTTTGCCCACACAGGACAGGGTTAAAATAGCAGCTGATTAGGGGGCTCTGGCTCACTCAGGCTGGGGGGGAGGGAAGGGTACAGAATGCGGGGAGAGCCTGTGGCAACAGAGGTTGGTGTGACATTGAACCAGCCTGAGGCGCACCATGTGTTCTCCTGGGGAAGCTGTCCCTGGATGACAGGACCCTGGCAGTGGCGGGCTGCACAGGCTCCTGGGAGGGGACGTGTGGATAGTTACCTGTGCTTGCACACAGGATTCTTAGTGGCTGCAGACTCAGCCTTAGAATCTCATGCCCGTCTCTTGTGTCTGCGCTGATAGCCACAGCTCACGCCCACCTCTGGAGCTCGTTTAGGCGGTGCTCTGAATCCCCTCTCCTCGTAGGCAGTTCTGGACTTTTTCCCAGACTCTCTCCCTGCTATCTGTGGCACACTACCCCCTTCAGGCTGTGTTCACGCAGCCAACCCTAGTCCTCTCCCTGGGGTCTGACCTCCGAAGCCTCAGCCTCAGCTCCCAGCCCCGCCTGCCCTGGTGGGTGAGCAGACAAGCCTCTTGGGCTGGTGAGTGCTGGTCGGCACTGATTCTCTGTGCAGGAATCTCTCCACTTTGCCCTCCGCACCCCTGTTGCTGCATTCTCATCCGTGGCTCCAAAGCTTCCCCCCCGCCCACCCCTCATCTCCGCCAGTGAAGGGGCTTTCCAGTGTGTGGAACTTTTCCTCCTTCACAGCTCCCTCCCTGAGGTGCAGGTCCCATCGCTATTCTTTTGTCTCTGTTTTTCCTTTTGCCCTACCCAGGTAGGTAGGGAGTTTTTGCCTTTTGGGAAGTCTGAAGTCTTCTGCCAGGGTTCAGTAGGTGTTCTGTAGTTGTTCTACATGTACATGCATTTTTGATGTATTTGTAGGGAGAAAGTTGATCTCCACGTCTTACTCCTCTGCCATCTTGAAGGTCTTCCGAGGGATACTTTTTAGAAACTCATCCTTTAAATTATTGGATCTTTCTGCTGTTCTTCACTTCTGAGAAAATATGGCTAAAGTTGTATGCATATATCCATCATTACTATATCATACAGAGTATTTTCACTGCCCT
Source organism: Stenella coeruleoalba (assembly GCF_951394435.1). Taxonomy (NCBI): domain Eukaryota; kingdom Metazoa; phylum Chordata; class Mammalia; order Artiodactyla; family Delphinidae; genus Stenella; species Stenella coeruleoalba. The sequence goes on along the minus strand of NC_137149.1, from coordinate 29,365,878 downwards.
AAAAATCCTCTATGCTCTACCTATTCATCTCTCCACCTCTCACACCCCAGCATGTCATCAACTGATTTGTGTGTGTGTGTGTGTGTGCGGTATGTGGGCCTCTCACTGCTGTGGCCTCTCCCGTTGCGGAGCACAGGCTCCGGACACACAGGCTCAACAGCCACGGCTCACGGGCCCAGCAGCTCCACGGCATGTGGGATCTTCCCGGACTGGGGCACGAACCCGTGTCCCCTGCTTCGGCAGGCGAACTCTCAACCACTGCGCCACCAGGGAAGCCCCACTGATCTCTTTATTGTCTCCATCGTTTTGACTCTTCCAAAATGTCAAACAGGTGGCATCATACAGTGTGTAGCCCTTTCAGATTCATTTCTTTCACTTAATATTGATAATATGCATTTAAGGTTCCTCTCTATTTTTCCATGGTTTCATAGCTTCTTTCTTTTTAGCACTGTGTAATATTCCACTGCCCACAGTTTATCTGGTACATGAAAGAAATCTTGGTGCTTCCAAGTTTTGGCAATGACAAATAAAGCTACTATAAACATCCTCGATCAGGACTTTTTTTTTTAATTAATTTTTTATTAGTCATCCATTCTATGCACATCAGTGTATACATGTCAATACCAATCTCCCAATTCATCACACCACAACCCCAACACCTTGCCGCTTTCCCCACTTGGTGTCCATACGTTTTTTCTCTATTTCTGTGTCTCAATTTCTGCTCTGCAAATGGGTTCATGTGTACCATTTTCTACGTTCCACACATATGCGTTAATATACGATATTTGTTTCTCTCTTTCTGACTTACTTAACTCTGTATGACAGTTTCTAGATGCATCCACGTCTAAAAATGACCCAATTTCGTTCCTGTTTATGGCTGAGTAATATTCCATTGTATACATGTACCCCAACTTCTTTATCCATTTGTCTGTCGATGGGCATTTACGTTGCTTCCATGACCTGGCTATTGTAAATAGTGCTGCAATGAACACTGGGTTGCATGTGTCTTTTTGAATTATGGTTTTCTCAAGGTATATGCCCAGTAGTAGGATTGCTGGGTCATATGGTAATTCTATTTTTAATTCTTTAAGGAACCTCCATACTGTTCTCCATAGTGGCTGTATCAATTTACATTCCCACCAACAGTGCAAGAGGGTTCCCTTTTCTCCACACCCTCTCCAGCATTTGTTGTTTATAGATTTTCTGATGATGCCATTCTAACTGGTGTGGGGTGATACCTCATTGTAGTTCTGATTTGCATTTCTCTAATAATTAGTTATGTTGAGCAGCTTTTCATGTACTTCTTGGCCATCTGTATGTCTTCTTTGGAGAAATACCTATTTAGCTCTTCTGCCCATTTTTGGATTTGGTTGTTTTTTTTAATATTGAGCTGCATGAGCTGTTTATATATTTTGGAGATTAATCCTTTGTCCATTGATTCCTTTGCAAATATTTTCTCCCATTGTGAGAGTTGTCTTTTCATCTTGTTTATGGTTTCCTTTGCTGTGCAAAAGCTTTTAAGTTTCATTAGGTCCCATTTATTTCTTTTTGTTTTTATTTCCATTACTCTAGGAGGTGGATCAAAAAAGATATTCCTGTGATTTATGTCAAAGAGTTTTCTTCCTATGTTTTTCTCTAAGAGTTTTATAGTGTGCGGTCTTACATTTAGGTCTCTAATCCATTTTGAGTTTATTTTTCTGTATGGTATTAGGGAGTGTTCTAATTTCATTCTTTTACATGTAGCTGTCCAGTTTTCCCAGCACCACTTATTGAAGAGACTGTCTTTTCTCCATTGTATAACCTTGCCTCCTTTGTCATAGATTAGTTAACCATAGGTGTGTGGGTTTCTCTCTGGGCTTTCTATCCTGTTCCATTGATCTATATTTCTGTTTTTGTGCCAGTACCATACTGTCTTGATTACTGTAGCTTTGTAGTATAGTCTGAAGTCAGGGAGTCTGATTCCTCCAGCTCCACTGTTTTCCCTCAAGACTGCTCTGGCTACTCAGGGTCTTTTGTGTCTCCAAACAAATTTTAAGACTTTTAGTTCTAGTTCTGTAAAAAATGCCATTGGTAATTTGATAGGGATTGCATTGAATCTGTAGATTGCTTTCGGTAGTATACTCATTTTCACAATGTTGATTCTTCCAATCCAAGAACATGGTATACTTCTCCATCTGTTTGTGTCATCTTTAATTTCTTTCATCAGTGTCTTACACTTTTCTGCATACAGGAATTTTGTCTCCCTAGGTAGGTTTATTCCTAGGCATTTTACTCTTTTTGTTGCAATGTTAAATGGGAGTGTTTCCTTAATTCCTCTTTCAGATCTTTCATCATTAGTGTAGAGGAATGCAAGATATTTCTGTGCATTAATTTTGTATCCTGCAACTTTACCAAATTCATTGATTAACTCTAGTAGTTTTCTGGTGGCATCATTAGGATTCTCCATGTATAGTATCATGTCATCTGCAAACAGTGACAGTTTTACTTTTTCTTTTCCAGTTTGTATTCCTTTTTTTACTTTTTGCTTCTCTGATTGCCATGGCTAGGACTTCCAAAACTATGTTGAATACTAGTGGTGAGAGTGGACATCCTTGTCTTGTTCCTGATCTTAGAGGAAATGCTTTCAGTTTTTCACCATTGAGAATGATGTTTACTGCGGGTTTATTGTATATGGCCTTTATTATGTTAAAGTAGCTTCCTTCTACGCCCACTTTCTGGAGAGTTTTTATGATAAATGGGTGTTGAATTTTGTCAAAAGCTTCTTCTGCATCTATTGAGATGATCATATGGGTTTTGTTCTTCAATTTGTTAATATGGTGTATCACATTGATTGATTTGCATATATTGAAGAATCCTTGCATCTCTGGGATAAACCCCACTTGATCATGGTGTATGATCCTTTTAATGTGTTGTTGGATTCTGTTTGCTAGTGTTTTCTTGAGGATTTTTTCATCTATATTCATCAGTGATATTGGTCTGTAATTTTCTGTTTTTGTACTATCTTTGGTTTTGGTATCAGGGTGATGGTGGCCTCATAGAATGAGTTTGGGTGTTTTCCTTCCTCTGCAACATTTTAGAAGAGTTTGAGAAGAATGGGTGTTAGCTCTTCTTTAAATGTTTGATAGAATTCACCTGTGAAGCCATCTGGTCCTGGACTTTTCTTTGTTAGAAGACTTTTAATCACAGTTTCAATCTCATTACTTGTGATTGGTCTGTTCCTATTTTCTGTTTCTTCCTGTTCAGTCTTGGAAGGCTATACCTTTCTAAGACTTTGTCCATTTCTTGAAGGTTGCGCATTTTATAGGAACAGAGTTGCTTGTAGTAGCCTCTTAAGATGCTTTGTATTTCTGTCGTGTCTGTTGTAACTTCTCCTTTTTCATTTCTAATTTTATTGATTTGAATCCTCTCCCTCTCTTTCTTGATGAGTCTGGCTAATGGTTTATCAATTCTGTTTACCTTCTCAAAGAATCAGCTTTTAGTTTTACTGATCTTTGCTATTGTTTTCTTTGTTTCTATTTCATTTATTTCTGCTCCAATCTTTATGATTTCTTTCCTTCTGCTAACTTTGGGTTTTGTTTGTTCTTCTTTCTCTAGTTCCTTTAGGTGTAACGTTAGATTATTTGAGATTTTTCTTGTTTCTTGAAGTCGGCTTGTATAGCTATAAACTTCCCTCTTAAAACTGCTTTTGCTGCATTCCATAGGTTTTGGATCGTTGTGTTTTCATTGTCATTTGTCTCTAGGGATATTTTGATTTCCTCTGTGATTTCTTCAGTGATCTCTTGGTTATTTAATAATGTATTGTTTAGCCTCCATGTGTTTGTGTTTTTTACGTTTTTTTCCCTGTAATTCATTTCTAATCTCATAGCGTTGTGGTCAGAAAAGATGCTTGATATGATTTCAGTTTTGTTAAATTTACTGAGGTTTGATTTGTGACCCAAAATGTGATCTATCCTGGAGAATGTTCCATGCACACTTGAGGAGAGAGTGTAATCTGCTGGTTTTGGATGGAATGTCCTAAAAATATCAATTAAATCTATCTGGTCTGTTGTGCCATTTAAAGCTTGTGTTTCCTTATTAATTTTCTGTTTGGATGATCTGTCCATTGGTGTAAGTGAAGTGTTAAAGTCCCCCACTATTACTGTGTTACTGTTAATTTCCTCTTTTAGAGCTGTTAGCAGTTGCCTTACGTATTGAGGTGCTCCTATGTTGGGTGCATGTATATTTATAATTGTTCTATATTCTTCTTGGAGTCATCCCTTGATCATTACGTAGTGTCCTTCCTTATCTCTTGTAATATTCTTTATTTTAAAGTCTATTTTATTTGATATGACTATTGCTACTTCAGCTTTCTTTTGATTTCCATTTGCATGGAATATCTTTTTCCAACCCCTCACTTTCAGTCTGTATGTGTCCCTAGATCTGAAGTGGGTCTCTTATAGACAGCATATATATGGGTCTTGTTTTTGTATCCATTCAGCAAGCCTGTGTCTTTTGGTTGGAGCATTTAATCCATTCACGTTTAAGGTCATTATCAATATGTATGTTCCTATGACCATTTTCTTAATTGTTTTGGGTCTGTTTTTGTAGATCCTTTTCTTCTCTTGTGTTTCCCACTTAGAGAAGTTCCTTTAGCATTTGCTGTAGAGCTGGTTTGGTGGTGTTGAATTCTTTTAGCTTTTGCTTCTCTGTAAAGCTTTTGATTTCTCCATCAAATCTGAATGAGATCCTTACTGGGCAGAGTAATCTTGGTTGTAGGTTCTTCCCTTTCATCACTCTATCATGCCACTCCCTTCTGGCTTGTAGAGTTTCTGCTGAGAAATCCTCTGTTAACCTTATGTTAACCTTATGGGAGTTCCCTTGTATGTTATTTGTCGTTTTTCCCTTGCTGCTTTCAATAATGTTTTTGTCTTTAATTTTTGCCAATTTGATTACTATGTGTCTCGGCATGTTTCTCCTTGGGTTTATCATGTATGGGACTCTCTGTGCTTCTTGGACTGGGTGGCTATTTCTTTCCCCATGTTACAGAAGTTTTCAACTATAATCTCTTAAAATATTTTCTCAGGTCCTTTCTCTCTCTCTTCTCCTTCTGGGTCCCCTATAATGCGAATGTTGTTGCATTTAATGTTGTCCCAGAGGTCTCTTAAGCTGTCTTCATTTCTTTTCATTCTTTTTTTATTCTTTTCCACAGCAGTGAATTCTACCATTCTGTCTTCCAGGTCACTTATTCGTTCTTCTGCCTCAGTTATTCTGCTATTGATTCCTTCTAGTGTATTTTTCATTTCAGTTATTGTATTGTTCATCTGTTTGTTTGTTCTTTATTTCTTCTAGATCTTTGTTAAACATTTCTTTCCTCTTCTCAATCTTTGCCTCCATTCTTTTTCCAAGGTCCTGGATCATCTTCACTATCATTATTCTGAATTCTTTTTCTGGAAGATTGCCTATCTCAATTTCATTTGGTTGTTTTTCTGGGGTTTTATCTTGTTCCTTCAGCTGGTACACAGCCCTCTACCTTTTCATCTTGTCTATCTTTGTGTGAATGTGGGTTTTGTCCCACAGGCTGCAGGACTGTAGTTCTTCTTGCTTCTGCTCTCTGCCCTCTGGTGGATGAGGCTATGTAAGAGGCTTGTTGAAGGTTCCTGATGGGAGGGACTGGTGGTGGATAGAGCTGTCTGTTGCTCTGGTGGGGAGAGTTCAATAAAACTTTAATCCACTTGTTTGCTGATGGGTGGGGCTGGGTTCCCTTCCTGTTGGTTGTTTGGCCTGAGGCGACCCAATACTGGAGCCTACCCAGGCTCTTTGGTGGAGCTAATGGCAGACTCAGGGAGGGCTCACGCCAAGGTGTACTTCCCAGACTTCTGCTGCCAGTGTCCTTGTCCTTTGGTGAGCCACAGTTGCCCCCTGCCTCTGCAGGAGACCCTCCAACACTAGCAGGTAGGTCTGGTTCAGTCTCCTATGGGGTCACTGCTCCTTCCCCTGGATCCCAATGTGCACACTACTTTGTGTGTGTCCTCCAAGAGTGGAGTCTCTGTTTCCCCCAGTCCTGTCGAAGTCCTGCAATCAAATCCCTCTGCCTTCAAAGTCTGATTCTCTAGGAATTCCTCCTCCTGTTGTCAGACCCCCAGGTTGGGAAGCCTGATGTGGGGCTCAGAACCTTTACTCCAGTGGGTGACTTCTGTGGTATAAGTGTTCTCCAGTTTGCGAGTCACCCACCCAGCAGTTATGGGATTTGATTTTATTGTGATAGCGTCCCTCCTACCATCTCATTGTGGCTTCTCCTTTGTCTTTGCATGTGGGGTATCTTTTTTGGTGAGTTCCAGTGTCTTCCTGTCGATGACTGTTCAGCAGTTAGTTGTGATTCCGGTGTTCTCGGAAGAGGGAGCAGAGCATGTCCTTCTATCCTGCCATCTTGAACCAACCTCAGGACATGTTTTAAACTCCTTTGGGTAAACACAAAGGAGCACAATTCTTGGGCCATATGTTAAGAGTATGTTTAGTTTTGTAAGAAACTGCCAAACTATCCTCCAAAATGGCTGTACCAGCTTGCATTCCCCCCAGCAATGTATGGGAATTCCTATTGCTCCACATCCTCACCAGCATTTGGTGTTGTCAGTGTTTTGGATTTTGGCATTGTAGTAGGTGTGCTGTGGTACCTCTTTGTTATTTTAATTTGCATCTCCTTGATGACATATGATGTGAAGCATCTTTTCATATACATACTTGATATCTGTATATCTTCTTTGGTGAGGTGTCTTGTTTAGGTCTTTGGCCCATTTTTTAATCAGGTTGTTTCCTTTCTTCTTGTTGAGTTTTAAGAGTTCTTTGTATATTTTGTATAACTGTTGTTTATGAGATGGACCTTCTACAAATATTTCCTCCCAGTCTGCGGCTTATCTTCTCATTCTCTTGACATTGTCTTTCAGAGAGCAAAAGTTTTAATGAAGCCTAGCTTATCAGTTATTTCTTTCATAGATTATGCCTTTGGTGGTAAAGCTAAGAAGTCATCTTCATATCCAAAGTCATCTAGATTTTCCCCTATGTTATCTTCCAGGAGTTTTATAGTTTTGTGTTTTACATTTAGGTATGTGATCAATTTTGAGTTCATATTTGTGAAGGGTGTTAGGTCTGTGTCTAGATTTATTTTTTTGCAGATGGATGTCCAGTTATTCCAGCATCATTCATTGAAGATACTGTCTTTGCTCCATTGTATTGCCTTTACTCCTTTGTCGAAGATCAGTTGACTATATTTATGTGGGTCTATTTCTGGGCTCTCTATTGTCTTGTACTGATCTATTTTTCTATTGTTTTGTTAATACCGCATTGTCTTGATTACTGTAGCTTTACAGTAAGTCTTGAAGTCAGATATTATCAATCTTCCAATATTGTTTTTCTCCTTCAATATTGTGATGGCTACTTGGGGTTATACATGCTTAGAATTGGGGAGTAAAAAGTCTATACTTGGTTTGATTTATAAATTATGTCATGGCATAAAAATAATATCCTAGATACTTAGAGATGTAGTTTATCAAGATTTGGCTTATCAAGATGCCTCCCTCTCAAGAAAATTTTGAGTCATTGTATTTTAGACTCTGGAAGTAGAATAGTTAATATATCAAAGGGTAGTGTGGGTAGCAATGGATAGAAAAGCAAATGGAAAACACATATCTAAGGGTTCTTTAGATGAGAAAAAAATCACATGCCTTATTTCTTCAAAGACGAATTACACAAAGCGAGATAAATAGATACACAAATATTAAGAAGACAATATATGTTCTAAGTAGAAAAAAGTAATATTTAAAAAATATACTGTACATTATGTACAGTATATTTTATTTATATATTTATTTATAAATTATTACATTATTTATAGTCATTGAAATTACTTAGTGAGTTATGCGGTATTCTTTTCCTTTACATATGAGTCTCAGAGACATGAAGTGATTTGTCCAAGACCATGCAGAACTGGGATTCCAATTAGACTTACCTGGCTCCAAAGCCCACCTTCTTTGTACTATGTCATGTATCATAGTTTTTGTGTTTTTTCAAATGAAAAATTTTCACTGAATTTTTTTTATTTTAATAGCTCACTATATACGTCCAGCCAGAGCAAAAGCACACAGCTGAATATGCTGCAAATATAACTAAAAGTGTGTTTGATTATTTTGAAGCCTACTTCGCTATGGATTATGCTCTTCCTAAATTAGGTGAGAACCATATTTTATTTTCTTGTTTTTAATATTGCTTTTGTTTTCACTTAAGTTAACTCATTTCCTCCAGCTTTAGCATCCTTAGTTAATGGTCATCCCTTAGTCTTTTCATCATATGCCTATACTATGTATCTAATACTTACTAGATGCTGAAAGATTCTTTCTGGATTCCTCTAAGAATAATGTCTATACTCTGTTCTTACCTGATGAATGTATAGTATTTTATTTCCAAATAAAGATTGAAGTATATACATAAAACTGCAGACATTGATAATGATGGAACCAGAAAGAGCAACCTAGATCAGCTGATTTCAAAATTAGTACCCATCCCAATAGCTTACATTAATAAATAATAGGGATAAATAATGCTGTCAGAGCCCCAAGTACTTCCAGTCTTTCCACTGTTGTACAAGACTAATTCTAGATTCTTCAGCAGTTAAAATGAACTGGTGCTCCTTCCATAAGTATTTTTTCTAATAAGGAGGATGTGGGGAACATGTTTTCTTTTTAAAATAAAAATAGTGCTATAATCAAAATGGTATGGATATGACACTTCTATCAACAGCAGAAATGCTTTAATAGTAAGCTTGAGTGGTATTAGCAAAGACTTTAAATTTAACACCCATATAGATGTCTGTAGGGATGAAATGAAGGCAACAAGAAAACCAACAAACCAACAATCGACTTCTCTATTTCTGTTTCTTCCCTTACTTTAATAAATTACCAATGCAAAGCAACTGGAATGTCAAATTCTCTACATGGGAATGTCTGTGGCTCTGAGCAACTTTGTGGATGCTCCGGGTTTTTTTCTTTTTTTTTTTTATTGCTTAACAAATATTAGAGAAGGAAACAGGAAGAGAAACAACTTTCCACAAAATCAGAATAACATCTAATAAAATGTTAATCACATTAATTTAAAAGCCTTTTTCTCTTTATCTCTCTTGTACCACCCATGATAACCTGGAAAGTGGAAATCTCACAAATTTATTTTTCTGTTCTCTTTTCTTCCTCCCTCTCTCCCATATTCTTCTTCTTCATACTTTTATATGCATTTTCAACTCTTTCAGAATTGACTCTTAGACTTTCCTCACAATTGATTACTGCATTTATCCACCCCCTAAATTAAACGCACTGGAGTTAATTAATTATAATGTCAATACTCACCAAAGAAATGAGGTTTAAAAAAATTCCTTTTGTTCATGGGTTAGGTACAAATTACACTCTGTAACATTATGGAGAATACTGGCCCTTGGGGGAAATATTTCTCCAAACTTTAAGAGGTACTCTGTGACAAAATAACCAAACCTAAGAATGAAAATAACACTAAAAGTAAACTACTGCTGTAATTCTGACCTCCATTTAAGATGTATCCATTTTCATTCTTTTTATAAAAAGCTTTAAGAATCTTTATTTTAACCATAAAGAAAGGACCTTTTCTTTATGTTAGATGAAAATTTAATTTATTTTCATTTATGTGCCTAATTTAAATTATATGTAATAATAAATCCCATGCTTATTATAGTTCATTAACTGGAGAAGCTGCATTCTGTCCACCAATCCAACTGAAACTTTTCTGTTTTGGGATTTAACATAGAACTGATCAACACTGCCTCTTTCTGTCAGATAGCATGTCTACCATTATAGGTCCCAGCAAAAATAAGTACTAGAAAGTCTAGATTGAATTCAACATTTTAGACCTGGAAGGGAATTTCCAGAGAATATAGTCAATTCCATGTTGATCCAACTAATTTAATACATACATACAAGTGGATGGTAAGCTATTCAATTAGTAGGGAATCTGGTTGACCACAAATTGTACAGAATTAGGGAAAAAGTGGAATTTTGTGTTCTCTAATAATCTGTTTCCTTGGACAGAAATATATTTCTACACACTTGGAAGCTCTGTACTTCTAAGACCTCATTTGAAAACTTCATTCTCTTATTCCTTACAGCATACCCCCCCAAACAGAAGATTGGTATTATCTAAGTGAAAGTCATGGGGGGAAAAAGCAAATAAAAATGAAATACAGAAAGGAACAAAAGACATAAAATTATAGAAGACTTGAACAGAGCATTGCCAATAGTATTCTTAAAAAATAAAAGACACATTGATATCTGGAGCCAACAGGAAGAGTTCCATGGATACTCTGAGTGCATTAAAGACTGAAAAGTTTACACAAATAGATGATTGTTTTTCACTCTGAGAAATTATTTTTAGTCTTTTAAAAAACGTTCACCTGAAGAACTTAATTTGGTAAGAAGTGTTATGAACAAAATGGAAAGAATGTATTTCTCACTGGACTCTTTTTCCATAGATAAAATCGCTATTCCAGATTTTGGCACTGGGGCTATGGAGAACTGGGGACTCATCACTTACAGAGAAACAAACCTGCTTTATGACCCTAATGAATCAGCCTCATCAAACCAACAGAGGGTGGCCACTGTGGTTGCCCATGAACTTGTGCATCAGGTATAGAATCTTAGCACCAACTTAGCTTATTTTAAAAAGTGGCTTAAGACCATAGGAATGATTGAAATTATAACTTAGCAAATAAAAAGTAGCCAACCCAGAAAATCCTGCTTGAAAGTCTTTCTTACTGCTAATAAACATTTTACCATAAAGAAACTTTTAAGACACATTGTTCTGCCTTTAGTAAATACACAAGGTTTTCCTATAACTTTAAATATTCCCAGTACTACCAAAATGAAGACAATAAGGAGAATTTCAGATCACTTAAAAACCAGGAGAAATAAAGCAGGAAATAAATGCTAAGTATGATGTCTGCCACTTTTGTGTCAAGTGACAAAATTTGCATGAACAAATGAATGTACTGAAATTTTCTAGGCCTTTCTACCAAAGGCATGAGAATTTAACCCTCTTTCTTGCTTATAATTTCAGTGGTTTGGAAATACTGTGACCATGGAATGGTGGGAAGACCTGTGGTTAAACGAAGGGTTTGCTTCCTTCTTTGAGTTCCTGGGAGTAGACCATGCAGAAAAAGAGTGGCAAATGGTGAGCCCTAAACATATAAGTTCCAAATCTCTGTTTTCCTCATGTCAAGCTGATTGAAGCCTTTGGACTATGACAGTGGCCCTGAGTTTGGGGCCAAGTGCAGTATTGAATTGGGAATTCCATTGGGAGGCTGGGGTGGAACCAGCTGCGTCCACTGAACTACACCATGCTCAGAGCCTATGCCCAGGCCCTAGAGGGCAATTGACCACCACGAGCCAAGAATGTGGTTGGTAGAGTCATTCAACAACACGTGCCAGGGCAGGAAAAAAATATCTAGCTTAGACAATGCCAACTCTGTGTTCAAGAAATTATCTGTAGTGCTAACCCTTTGAAAAATGCCCAAGCCTAATTTTATAAATGACTTCCCTTACACAGGTTGCTGAAATGACACGGTAAAGAGATAAACGCATAAACTTAGTAGTTAGACTCAGGTTCAAATCTTGCACACATCATTTCTTAGATGCATTACAGGGAATGTGACCTCGAGCAAGTTACATATCCTGAGTCAGTTCTCTCCTCTATGAAAGAAGAACACTGTTCTCTGTATTGTAAGCTTAAAAGCTTCCAAAATGTACATGTAATTACTATTATTATTCTGTGTCTCTGAGGGGCCTGGAACAGAGGCTTCTATGAACTCTGAAGATATTTTTCCCAAAAAGCTACACCTGTTTTCATCTGTATTTAGGTGGTGTATTCTTATCAGTTTGTATATATAAAAGTGTAAGTGTGTGGTTATGTGAAAGTAGCATTGCAGGAGGTTGTGTACTGTATAGACTACTGCCCTCCACTGGATACAATAAGAAGAGTGTTAGATGCTTGCAGCCCTTGCCGTTTTCACAACCTGCTTTAAAAAGTGAAAAAAGTTAAACTGGTGAACGCAAAGTTCACCAATTTAAGTGTAAATCTCATTCAAAACACCTTCACAGAAACACCCACAATAATGTTTGAGCAAATACCTCGGCATCATGGCCCCATCAATCAATGTGACATAAAATTAACCATCCCAAATATCTAAAATTTAAAAGACTGATAATACCAAATGTAGGTAAATTTGTGGAGCAATTTCAAGTCACATACATTGCTGGTAGACATGATACAGTCACCCTTGAAAATAGTGTGACCACTTCTTATAAGTTAAACATACATTTATCATATAATCCAGCAATCCTACTCCAAGAGACATGAAAACACTTGTCCACACAAAACCTGCATGCAAATGCACATAATGGGAATATTCATAATAGCCAACTGCTAGAAACAACTCAAATTTATAAATAAATTGTAGCATATTGATACAATAGAATACTACTCAACAGTAGAAGGAGCAAATTACTGGTAAAGTAACATTGTGGATGAATCTCTAAAGCATTTGCTATGTGGAAAAAGGCATCTGTGAATGACTACATACTGAATGAGTCCATTTATTTGACATTATAGAAAAGACAAAACTATAGGAATAAAATATATATCACTGGTTGTCAGGGACTAAGGTGAAAGGAGGAGACAGACTGAAAAAGGATTCAAGGGAACTTTTAGGGGTAAGAAATTTTTCCATATCTTGACTATCATTGTAGTTAAGATTGTTTATATCTGTCAAAACTCATCAAACTGTCTACTTTAAGAGGGTAAATTTTAATAATGTAAATTATATTTCAAAAAACTTTTAAAAATGGACCAAGAAAAGCATTAATTAAATTATAAAATTAATTAAACAATTAACTTCTAATAAATGTCTTCAGGTTATAAAAACTGAAATTACTGAAAAAATGTTCAATTAGTATTTGGTATTGCATCCTAATTATTTTCTCATATCACAAAAGTATACTTTGAGAACAAGTTAGTCTATAAATTAAAACTGAAAGATAAAAAAAAGTGAAAAAGTTAATTTGCAACAATTGCTTCTTTAAAATTTAATCTACATTGTGGTTTTTCAAGGATGGAACTATTGACATTTGGGCCAGATAATTCTTTGTTGTGGGGTCTGTCCTGTGTATTGTAGGGTATTTAGCAGCATCCCTGGCCTGTATCTATTAGATGCCAGTAACCCTCCACCCCAGCTGTGAAACCAAAAATGTCTCCATAAGATGGTGTGGAGAAAACAGAACCCTCCTACTCTGTTGGTGGGAATGAAAGTTGGTGCAGCCACTATGGAAAACAGTATGGAAGTTCCTCAGAAAACTAAAAATAAAACTACCACATGCTCCAGCAATCCCACTCCTGGACGTATACCTGGACAAAACCATAAATCAAAGAGATACGTGCACCCCTATGTTCACAGCAGCACTATTCACGATAGCCAACACATGGAAACAACCTAAATGTTCATCAAAAGATGAATGGATAAAGACGATGTTGTACATATATACAATGGAATATTACTCCGCTATAAAAAAGAATGAAATAATGCCATTTGCAGCAACACGGATGCAACTAGAGATGATCACACTAAGTAAGTCAGACAGAGAAAGACAGATACCATATGATATCACTTATATGTGGAATGTAAAATATGGCACAATGAACTTATCTACAAAACAGAAATGGACTCACAGACATAGAGAACAGACTTGTGGTTGCCAAGGGGTAGGAGAGGGAGAGGGATGGACTGAGAGTTTGGGGTTAGTAGATGCAAACTATTACATTTAGGATGGATAAACAACAAGGTCCTACTGTATAGCACAGGGAACTACATCCAGTCCCCCGGGATAAACCATAATGGAAAAGAATATAAAAAATAATGTATGTATGTGTATAACTGAGTCACTTTGCTGTACGGTAGAAATTAGCATGACATTGTAAATCAACAATACTTCAATTAAAAAAAGAGAGAAAACAAGAGAAAAATGTCTCCACATATTGTCAGATGTCATCTGAATGATAAAATGTCCCCTAGTTGAGGACCATTCCTCTATGTTGAAAATCGCTGATTTCATAATTTATTGAAATTAAACTATATAAATGAAAAATTATTTTGTCCTGTATTTTCTATAAAGTAACCCTTCTTATATCAAGATGTATTGTTTATGTAATATATTGTATATGTAATATTATAACATTCCATTTTTAGTGTTTCAAAAACAATTAAATATTGCAAAAATTTAGTATGCAGTTCTTAAATGAAATTTAATCATATGATCCAACTCATTCATTCTTCATCTATTCATTCATTCTTCATTCAGTGAACACTACGGAGGACCCAAAACTGAATAAAACACACTTCCTGCCCTTACAGAAGTTCCTAATTTAGGGTCTGGTGGTGGAGGGAATAGATAAACAAAGATACATTGTAAGAGAGCTTGATAAGTACCACAATAGTGGAGCCTCATTTTACAGGTGAAAAATCTGATGCCCAGGAAGGTAATGTACCTTCCAAATGTCACACAGACAACTGGTAGCACAGCCAAGATGAGAGTCAAATTTCCTGACACTGAGATTAAGATCCTTTCTTCTTACCTAAACATTTTAGGGGAACAAAAATTAAAATCCAAGACAAAATTACCTTGATTGACAGTCATCACTTGACAATAGTATCTTGCCTATTATAAGTGGAATTCACAAAATTGGAAAATGTAAACTAATATAGCATGCTCCTTTTGGGAAATATTTTTGATTAAGTAAGATCAATAAAGCTTTTGATTTTTATTATTAGTGATTTATTTAATAGAACTAGATTTCAGAATCTAATTGATTAAGAATCAAAATAATAACAGCAGCTAGTGTGTTAGGTTTTCACTCTGTGCCAGGTACTATGCCAAATGCCTGTCATGCACTATCTCATTAAATCCTCTGCACGTTTCTAAAAACGTAGCTGCCATCATGGGTGAGGGAAATTACTTAAACTCACATGTCTAGAAAGTGGAGAAACTGAGCTTTGAACCTAGGAAGTTTGACTATCGTGCTAGACCTCTCAAACACTCTATTTTGCTGAGAAAACCTAGGACAGGAATGAGAAGGTAATTATTAGAACTAAAGCAAAAGTTAATGTTTTCTTCAATTAATTACGAATCACCCAAATTCCAATGATTAATGGAAAAAGACCCCTAAAACAATTGTTGACAAATCAACACGTTTCCTCAAGTCTCAGACAAATCTGTGGGGTGATATCATCATTCTTACTGCACACATATGAAACAGGGCTTGAAAAGTTTGGCTCATGTCTGAAAGTCACAGAGAAGTAGGAGAAACAGAATTTATAAATGCTTCTGTCTTCTTGGCCTGCCATATAGGGGTGAAGTCAAGGGAATTATAAGTAGAAGGGAATGGAATCAGTATAGAAAAATCAGTGCAAAATATGATTAATTTGAACATCTAATATTTGTTTTAAATAATATGAGTCATTTATTTCCCCCCAATGTGTATTATATAAATGATATTTTGACATATAAACCACTATAAAGGAAGTGCTAGATTTCTTTGGTTCATTCTGTCATTTCAGCGTGATCAGATGCTACTTGAAGAAGTATTACCTGTACAAGAGGATGATTCTTTGATATCTTCACACCCAATTATAGTCACTGTGACAAGTCCTGATGAAATAACATCTGTTTTTGATGGGATTTCCTATAGCAAGGTGCGGAAAATATAACACTGTTTTGAATGTCTTCCTGTTTGGTGGTTCTTCTCTTAGTAAATGCCTAAAAATGGTAAGAATGGTTATACTATGTTAATGGGCTCTGGGAAACAGTGTAGAACTTATTCCAAGTGCTGAATATTCAACAGTTTGTAATTTTCAGCGGAAATGATCAATGCTGGTCATTGTCACAGAAGTGTGAAGCAGATTTTTAAAAGTTTCTCTTTTTACTTTTGTTTATAACAGCTATCATTCTGATAACTGAACATTTACCCTTTAGGCATCCAATTTAAAGTTATTTGACTTGATTTTTTAAAACACAGTAAATCTTCTCTTTCTGCCATGTGGTCAATGAGAAGTGCCATATATGTGGACACCTTTTCTAGTAGAATGCTTCCAGGAAGCACTTAAATCCAATTCCGTTTGAAGGAATTACTTTCATCCGTTTTTATATACGATTTAAAGATGAATTTGTTAGCATGTCATAGATGGGGCATTTTTATCCAGTAAAATTTTATGAAAAGTTGCTAATAACCCATAGTGACCTGAAGCTTTATGCTACCCATTTTTCTCCCACAACTTCTCCTGCAGCTTCTCCTCTAAACATATTCCACACCTGTATGCAACATATTTTAGTCGATTTTCCACCCCAGCCTCTTGTGGTTTACCCACTAGGTTAAGTTGTTCAAAAGCCACTGCAAACTAATACATTTTACTGTTCTGGGGATACCCAAAGTTTTATTTAAGACAAAATATTACAATTATGAAAATGAATACTAGACAAAATTGGCTTTAGTGAAAAAGCCTTCTATATATTAGTATTTGAAGTTTATAGCATCATATTTTTTGGCTTTCCCTCTCATATGTTCTCATGGCATTATTTCAGGCTTCCTTTATTCATTTTTCTTTTATATTGTCAATGATTCTTTTTATCTTTCTGTTAAAAGGAAAATCTCTAATCCACTTATAGTATATTCTAATAATTCACATAGAGACATTTGTATTTATTAAATCAGCTTCTTCCTAAGTCCTAGATATTCCATGGGTATAAGGTATTAGGTCAGAAATAAATACATGTTTCTAAGTCTTTAGCTTTATACTAGGTACAAAAATAACATATCTTAATAAATTACAGTAGAAATTGCTAACTTAAATGGGGAAGCAATGTTTTTCTGGTCAGTTACTTGAAAATTGATTTTTAAATCTATGAATAATACATTTAAAATTAATCTTATAACATATGAAATGCAAGTAGACAGCAGAAGTATTCATCAGACTCTTCAGACTAAATAAAATCAAATGAGATAAACCACTTTGGAAGAGTAGCATTTTATGCCTAAATTATATACGTAATCTATATTAAACTATTTGACCAGATTAATTCCTCAACTGTCTACCCCCCTCTGTTAAAATATAATTATTTTTCCCAAATATTCCAATATACTTAAGAAGTAGCCAGAATTCTATCCTGAAGTTGCTTTCCTTGTTCATCAAAGAACATGACTTTTCTAAAACTTTCTCCAGTTTCTCTTTCATTAGGAAAGCCCCATCTACTGGTTCATGTGGTGAAGTGCAATAATTATTTGAACCTTGTTACTGAAACGATGGCCATTTTATCAATTTCTCCTTGCCTTTCAGTTATTTTAGAAGCATAGATACAGGGGGTATGCCAAGTGGTATTTTCATCCTAATATCACAAATTGATAGCCATATAATTTAGCATAATCATCTTAAAGACATTATCTCACATATATGATCATGAAATACTAGTCACAATAGTGATCACTGATATTTGTTTCTTACATATCCTTTATTAATTTAACTTGCCATTCTTTTCCATCATAGGGAGCTTCCATTCTGAGAATGCTTGAAGACTGGATAACACCAGAGAAATTTCAAAAAGGATGTCAGGTATGATTTATTACTTTTAATATTATTAAAAAACTACACTGATATATGGCTGATGAATGTTAAGATATGTGATTAATTAAGGACAATTCCCTTTTTACTTTTCTTTTCCTTGCTCAAGGATAATACTGCAGAACACAAAAAGGTGATCACATCCAGGTTATTACCTATGTTGTATCTGTAACTGTCATTTAAAACAAAAGTTTCATAGAGAAGTGAAACATTACTTATTTTTTTACACCCTTTACATGTGTATTAGCTCAGTCTGCCATAACAAAACACCATAGATTGGGTGGCATAACAACAAATTTATTTTCTCACAGTTCTGTAGACTAAGAAGTCCAAGAACAAGGTGCTGGCAGACTCAGTTTTCGGTGAGAGTTTTCTTTCTGGCTTCCAGATGGTCACCTTTTTGCTGTGTCCTCACATAGCAGAGAGAGAGAGAACCTTCTGGTGCCTCTTCTTATAAGACACTGATCCCATCATGAGGCTCCCACCCTCATGATCTCATCTAAACCTCACCCTAAACCTCCCAAAAGCCTCATCTCCAAATACCATCACATTGGGCATTAGGCCTTCAAAGTATGAATTTGGGGGGAACACAATTCAGTCCATAGCAACATAATATAAAAATTTAAATCTATAAAGCTCTTCCATTATAGTTTTTAAAAGGACTTTTCCCTTATTATTAGATTATAAAATGGTTAACACACATATTCCTATTATGATAAAGTCAGTGAATAAAGAGGGCCTGCTTCCGTTTGGAAAGAGAAATAACAGTCAATTCCTTAAAGCATTTCACACATCCCACTTAAGCTTATTCCTCCAGTGGATGTTTCAATTCCATTGCTGTTCTTCTAGACCATAAGCCAATTCTCTCAGGGTTTTATATTATCTATATTACCACCATTGCTACAATGTCCCTGTAACTGTCCTGTCTGCAGGTTGGCTCTGTTGTAGCCTAGGGATGGAACTGTCTTCCTACTCTTTCTCTTCCATCTCCATCCCCCCTACTGTGACATCCCAGGTAGTAGGCAAGGCAGCGCTGATAGTATCCAATCCATAAAATAGAAAATGGGTGAGAGCAGTGCCCTGCTAGCTTTCCCAAAGGGTACCAGTACTTCCTTTGGATGTGATTCCCCAGGACAGTGCCTGCCCACCATTCCTACAGCTCTCACTACTGCTAAGTCTTCTTATGTGGCAATCAGCATTCTCCATAATACCATAAAAGGAAATGGTCCCCTTCTACCCAATACTTAAATTCCTAGGTGACTATTAAAGTAAAAAATAAGACCAGGATTTAGGAAATATTCAGGGAGCACATCAGTACATTTTACTACTTTTGTCCATGAATAAAATATTCTGTGTGGACATTAGGTGGAAAGAGAGAAGCTATGTGTTTGTTCTTAAGTGTACATTAGAACATCTTGTAAACTTTTCATCAGCTTCAGACTCAAATTTCATACTTCTCTAACTGTAAGCACCTTTTGTGAGGAACTGTGTCTTCTATATTTTTGCATATAGTAGGAGGATGCATTACAGATGTTAGAAGATCCAAAAAATGCCTCTTGAATGAATGAATGGTCTATAATAAATAATATAGAATATAAAAATAAAGACAATTCATTTTTAAAAGTAAATTAAAATTTCATTTGCATAGTTTTCATTCTAAATTAAACTGATGAATAACACGTTCTTGGAATCTTCAAAGTGGACTTCAAATTAAATAATTTTTCATATTAACTTTTTTTGAGAAGTACCAAAAGAGTCTTTAAAAGAGAATACCTATTCTAATAATTTAATAATACTCTTGCATTTTATTTATCTCATATCTGTGATATAATTAATTAAAAACCCAGTCCAGTCTAAAACTAATATTTCTCACGTTAAAACCATCTTCCTCCACCCTAACTGCGACTACAAATAGCGCTAGAATGAATAGATACTAATTTTCATATCATTATAGTGCTATGGAATTAATTTACAAAAAGACACTGAAACACTCATTTTTTGCCTTCAATCTTCAAACACTAGCTAATATCTGAAAATAGTACATGATCAATATAGGCCACACTCAATAAGCTCTCAAACCAATTGGAACATCCCTTCACATAATTCTAGTATCCAAATGTATCTCTCCTTGATTTATCATCATGCTATGACTGCTGCCCCTAAACCCCACAATATGTGACACTGTCCAAGACTTTTCCCTTGCAAATACTAACTTTCTACCAAAAGTGACTCTTCATTAGCTAACCTGGTGTGGTGCTAACTCTGGGGATGGCCAGCTCTCTGTTCTCTTTCATGCTCATCACTTTAACCCCAAACCCAATCTCAGACAGCAAAGTAGGTACAGAGTGAGGGGAATTAAGAGTCAAACCAGGGCTTCCCTGGTGGCGCAGTGGTTGAGAGTCCGCCTGCCGATGCAGGGGACACGGGTTTGTGCCCAGGTCCGGGAAGATCACACGTGCCGCGGAGCGGCTGGGCCCATGAGCCATGGCCGCTGAGCCTGCGCGTCCGGAGCCTGTGCTCCGCAACGGGAGAGGCCTCAACAGTGAGAGGCCCGGGTACCGCAAAAAAAAAAAAGAGTAAAACCATCAACTGGAAAATCTTTCAGGCTGTGCTTGCATGTAAAAAAGCATATTAAATTATGGAGCACTGATAACAATGTATGGTCATGAAATAGAAGCTGAGAAATATATCCATCCTTTTTCTGCTAGTATCAGTAGTATCGCTGGTAAGACAGGAATGGTTCAACTGGAAAATGTCCTGTCCCTTCCTGAGATACTGGTCATAGAAACACTGTTCCTTTCCTTTGTGCACACTGATACTAACTGAGGGACTATTACTGGGGGACCTAGGTCATCGTAAACTTTTGACTGGAATGACTGCATCGTGATTATGCAAGGTGAAGAAGGAAATTTCTTAATATAGAATATTCAAAAGCACTAATCTAGACAAAATAAAATTAGTTCCTTTTAATATATTGTTTATATAAGCCTCTAGCTAAGGTGAAGCAAGAAACTGCAATTTAAAAAACAGTAACAATAACAACAGTGACGAAAACCACACAAACTGATCCAGGATTCAGAAGTCTCTTCACCGTAATCTCAGGCAAATCTCTTCACCTCTCTAGACACCAGTTTCCTTCATGCCCAAAATGTGAGAGTTGTATAAAATAGTATTTAAGGTTCCTTTCAGTTCCAAGATTTCATGTTTCTAAGTACAAGTCACCATAAATATACAAAGAAACTCCTCTAAATTAATTTTAAGAAGATACTATTCACTAGAAATCATCATTACCAGGTAGCTATGATTATAATTATTACTATTCCGAGCATCCAATTATTTTACTAAGAAGGAATGAATGATCTATGCAAAACTCTGGAACAAATACCTAAATTTGATACAGAATCTGTGCCTTTCATTTCTTCTCCCTTCCTTCGCCTGCCCTCCAGTGGCAGTGCTGAGCAGTGAACCAATCAAAAGAACAAATATGAAGGCAGCATTCCAAACTGGCCTCAACCCTCTCCCAGGCATCTTGGAGCAGTCTAGATAATATTGTTTTATCTCTCTATGCCTAAAAAGGGGAATTTAGAAGATAACAGGACTAAGGTATAGCACCTCCTGAAAATTAGAGCAACTTAGAGTGAAAATGATATGAGCAAAGTAAACCACTAGTTATTTTCTTTGAAGGTTCAAAGACCACTTAAGAAGGTTCGATTTCTACCAAAGACTTCCACATTTTAAGCAGGACAATTCTAGAGCATAACAGAGGAGTTATACAGCAGGAATTCTGGAAGGTCTCCTGGAGAACTATAAGTAGTGCCCAATTATGAGATTAGAAGAAGACAAGGAATTTTCTCTAGGGATATCATATTATGCCTGAAAACTCATATATAGAGAGGTTTTGTGACTAGAACTGACAAAAAGGGAGACTTGTAGTTAAAAGATTTGTATTTTTAAAATATTTGAAAAATGAAATCTTACTCTTTAGAGTGAATAATTTTCCCAATTTAGCC
This sequence comes from Stenella coeruleoalba, assembly GCF_951394435.1. NCBI lineage: Eukaryota > Metazoa > Chordata > Mammalia > Artiodactyla > Delphinidae > Stenella > Stenella coeruleoalba. Next base: position 29,344,161 of record NC_137149.1, on the reverse strand, counting down.
ATCATCATGATTATTATTATTCAGAAGACTATATATTCATTTATTTAGAGCAGGAGTCTGCAAACTACTATTACAGCTTGCAGGCCAAATCCAGCCCACCACCCATTTTTGTAAGGTCGGCAAATGAAAATCACTTCTACAGTTTTAAACGGTTGGAAAAAATCAAAAGAGTATTTCATGACATGTGAAAGTTGTATGCAATTCAAATATCAGTGTGCATAAATAACATTTTATTGGAAAACAGCCATTCTCATTCACTTACATATTATCTATGACTGCTTTTGTGCTACTTGGGCAGAGTTGAGTAGTTGTGACAGAGACTATATGTCTCACAACACTTAAAATCTTTATTATACAGCTTTTTACAGAAAAAGTTTGCTGAGCCTTGGCTTAGAGCCAAGCTCACCAGTTTTATCTTTGCATATCACTTCAATCACTCATATGTGATGGGGTCATCTAGTGTTGGAGATGAGAAAACACTACTGGTGTAAATAAAGGTAGGGGATGCAGCCAGCAGTGGACAGGTTAACACCAATAAGTGAACATCATAGAATTATGGATCTTTTTTCCTAGTGGATCAAAAATGTTTTGGACTGTTGACTGCTTGCTAAATAGTTGACAGTCCTTAAGCATCTTATATTGGTTGTCCTGAAAAAATTAAACTCTTTCCCTCACCTGTTCACAATTCCATTAGACTAAAAAAAAAACAACAACAAAAAAGAGAATTACCTCATTAATAAAAAATATTCCTTATGCTTTACAAATAAATCGTTATTTGTACAGTGTTTTTATAGGTTACAAAATTTTTCGAAAAGGGCGTATCATTTGATTTTCATTCTAGGTACATTTGCTATATTATTCATTAGAGTGAGACATGTTGAAGGGTTCAGCTCATGTTGTGGAAGTATGGAAAAAGCAAACATTGACTTTTGAAATACTTGTTATCTTTCACATGCAGAGTTACTTGAAAAAATACAAATTTAAGAATGCCAAAACTTCAGATTTTTGGGCAGCACTTGAAGAGGTAAGGAGGAGTATATCCTCAAACATTTCTTTGATTAACAAATGATTTATCAATCATTTCTTTATCTGATTATTCTATCCTTTTATTTCCCCTTATTTGTTGATTGATTATTCTCTATTTTTTAAAAAAATCTTAGGCAAGTAATCTACCAGTGAAAGAAGTAATGGATACCTGGACCAATCAGATGGGTTATCCTGTACTTAATGTGGAAGATATGAGGAACATCACACAGAAACGCTTCCTGTTGGACTCGAGAGTTAATTCTTCTGAGCCACATTCAATTTTGGGGTAAGAATCTATAACGCATTTCAGAAGAAAAGCAGAAATTTGATGGAAATACTGGCCATTTGCTTAGACCTTGCTCTTCAGTACCTGATGCTTAAGCACAGTGTCTTTACGGAAACAAAGGCACTCAGAAATAGCTCAGTTGTCTTCAGGTTCCAAATGATGGACTGAGCACATGCATGCAAGTACAATTCTTCCCAGAAATCACTGAATAAAGAAACAGAAGTACTAAAAGAAATAAACTCAGAGAAGCAAAGAAAATAGGAAGGGCTAAATGCATCATAAAATTCGAGATGAAGAAAAGCAGAGGGAGAAATATAGACAGAAAACAAACAGAGGAAGATGCAGCCAGATAAAAAGAGACTTTCAGTAGAGGTGGAAGCCGATTCCCCCTATCCGTAGACAGGCTCTGGGCTCAGTGTCAGCACTCAGAGCGGAAGGCAGGAGTGAGGCTGAAAACAGGGCAATTAATTTGAAGTCTGGATTCAGGACAGTTGTGCCAGCCAGACCCCTACCCCTCCACTTTCCCTTCATTGACTGCCATTCTTTCCTCTGCATAGAGCTCTCAAAAGTCTGGCAATGACCCAAGGCAAAAATCCAGAGGGCTTTTTTTCCTAAAGAAATTGACCAAGACGTAGAGGAGAGCTAAGGATTTCCATCTGGTTGGGACACCCAAAGTAAAGCTTTCCTCCTTGTGGCATTTGTAGTATGAATGGGCTGGAGCTGCCAGCTCCCCTCATACATACACAGAGCCTCTAGTCAGACTTCCTGTTCAGCGGAGAAGTCAGTTTCAAAAATATACCTCCCTTCTCTACTCAGCCATAAAAAGAAACGAAATTGAGTTATCTGTGGTGAGGTGGATGGACCTAGAGTCTGTCATACAGAGTGAAGTAAGTCAGAAAGGGAAAAACAAATACCGTACGCTAACACATATATATGGAATCTAAGGAAAAAAAAAAAAAAAGATCATGAAGAACCTAGGGGTAAGACGGGAATAAAGACACAGACCTACTATAGAATGGACTTGAGGATATGGGGAGGGGGAAGGGTAAGCTGGGACAAAGTGAGAGAATGGCATGGACATATATACGCTACAAAATGTAAAACAGATAGCTAGTGGGAAGCAGCCGCATAGCACAGGGAGATCAGCTCAGTGGTTTGTGACCACCTAGAGGGGTGGGATAGGGAGGGTGGGAGGGAGGAAGACGCGAGAGGGAAGAGATATGGGGATATATTTATATGTATAACTGATTCACTTTGTTATAAAGCAGAAACTAACACACCATTGTAAAGCAATTATACTCCAATAAAGATGTTAAAATATATATATATACCTCCCTTCTCAACAGCAGAGGGGTTACATACAAGACACCAAGAATAACCAATTTAGTCCTTCTTTCTTAAATATGAATGATCAAGGATCGCAAGACACATGAAAGAAATCTAAAAGCATAAAAGGTAAAATCTCACATGAACAAACAAGAAACCTATCTCTGGGCTTCCCTGGTGGCGCAGTGGTTGAGAGTCTGCCTGCCGATGCAGGGGACACGGGTTCGTGCCCCGGTCCGGGAAGATCCCACATGCCGCAGAGCGGCTGGGCCCGTGAGCCATGGCCGCTGAGCCTGCGCGTCTGGAGCCTGTGCTCCGCAACGGGAGAGGCCACAACAGTGAGAGGCCCGCGTACCGAAAAAAAAAAAAAAAAGAAACCTATCTCTATAAGAGACATAATTAAAATAAATTTATGAAATATATTAAGAGATCAAAGAAGCTATTATATCCATTAACTAAGAGCAGAATGTTTTCGAAAAGACAAACTGAGAATATAAAAGAGCTATGAAAGATTAAATTTTGGTTGTGAAAAAAATTAATAGACCAACTAGAAATAAATTTGGGGAATTCCCTAAAAGTACAGGACAAACACACATAGAACTGGCAAATATGAAACAGAAGACAAATATGGAAAATCTAGCACCCAACTAATAGAAGTCTCCCAAAAAAAAGAAAATAGAGAAACTTAAGGAGCGAATTGTACTAAAGAAATAATAAAGTGCACAAGGATTCTGATTAAAAGGCCCCATTGACTACACAGTACAAAAAGGAAAAAAAAAACACCAAAAACATACCTAGCTATAGCCTCATGAAATTTCAGAAAACAAGGGTACATGAGTTAGTGTGGCATTAGACTTCTTTACAACAACTCTGAACTCAAGAAGAAAATGAAGCAGTCATTTAAAACGTGGATGCAAAAAATATTTTCAACCTCTAATTCTCTAGGCAGTTCCCTAAACCAAACGTATAAGCACAGTGAAGACATTTTCTGACGTGCAACCCCAGAAAATGCTTTCCACACAGCACTTCTTAGAAAGTTACTAAGGCTACATACAGTCCAGGGGGATTGGAGCCTGGAGAGAAAAAAATATGAATGAATCAAAAAAAGAGGAAGACATAGGATCCAGGAAACAGTTCATCCAACCTAGGAGAGCCATGAAAGGAAATGCAGACCAACAGCGATCCAGTGGGCTCACAGTGCCGCAAGAGCAGGATGACTGGGGCTGAGTTAGGTGATCCCCAGGGAAAAGAGAGTATAATTGGGAGAATGGCGGAATTGGGGAATTGGTGAAGGCCCATCAGTCTGGCCAACTATAAAGAAGAAAATTAGCAAAAAACAAAATCAAGGCTGTATGTAAAAACTGTGATCCAAAAATATGAAGCAGGTAGAATGATTTTATGCCATTGATAAAGTATAAGGAAGAGGAGTCTATTTTACCCTTATGTTAGGGTGTTAGGGGAAATCTGCATTTAAGGGACTCAAGGGCCATGAAATCAGACCATTGAGAAGGAAATATGACTCCAACACACTTCTCGGCCAGCAATATGTATAGAGCATAATTTCGTTTGTGTTATTCATTGTCTTTTGGCTTTTATAATCAACCAATGGATAACATGTTAATGTTTGTTATAGTGACAGGTTAGATTGTAAATATAAACAATCTTAACACTGTAACAAGAAAAAACAGCTGACAGAAGAAAGGAGGTGGAAGAGGAAGAAAAGGTGGAAAAAAAGGATACTGGATACTGGTTCAGTGGTGGACCGAAGCTGGCTTTAATCCCAACTCAGTGACATCATTCCAGTAGCCTGAAATTGGTCATGATGTGAGTTAATGGAAATCAGCAAATACTACATTCCACTTCCCACCCCTGCCCTGAGAGCTGGTTGTTAAGCATTTATCGGCACTGCACAAGATAACCTTATTCTACAGTTAGGAGAGAGTAACAATACTAAAATTTATAAAACAAGAAAAGGCAGTATGGGTATACTATTTAAAGGAACAATTGTAACCTACAGAAGTCTAATAATAATAATTTTGCTTTATTATAATTTGAATGTTAAAGGGGGAATGAAAAAGAAAGTAGTATAAGTGAACTAAGTCACCCTCTCTCATGGGTGAGTTAATAAATACTATCTAAAAAATATAGAGGTATTTAGAGTTACAGTATTAGACATCAGAAGAACTAAAACCAGAAGCATTTAAAAGGGGCTGCTTCTGAGAGAGGTGCTGGTCTGTGGAAAGGGTGTAGGAGACAGTGGCTTTTCAATAGTGGTTTTCCCAGTTTTTGATTAAGGATGTTTTTATTTACAATGCATAAATGAAATTCTCCAAACATTTTAACAGCAATTACACACTCAATCAATCAAATTATTTTGCATATATCATTTATAAGAGACTTCTAAACATCACCACTTAAAATTTTATTAAATTCCATTTATAATTTCAAATATAAACACCAAAAGACACAGTTTTATGAATCTAATTTCTAAAAAGAGTTTTCTATACATGTTTATGAATCTAACAAATTAAAAATCATAAATATAGTATATCAAATTTCTTGGGCATTTTCAAACACATTAAACCTTAACAACCAAAAAGGAAAAAAAAGAATCAAACCTTTAACTTTACAAAATCAGAATTTCCTATTACATGAAAAGATGCTCAACATAACTAAATATCAAAGAAATGCAAATCAAAACTACAATGAGGTATCACCTCACACCAGTCAGAATGACCAGCATCAAAAAGTCTACAAACAATAAATGCCGGAGAGGGTGTGGAGAAAAGGGAAACTTCCTACACTGTTGGTGGGAATATAAATTGGTACAACCACTATGGAGAACGGTATGGAGGTTCCTTAAAAAACAAAAAATAGTACTACCATATGATCCAGCAATCCCACTCCTGGGCATATTCCAGAGAAAACCATAATTCAAAAAGATACACACACCCCAATGTTCATTGCAGCAGTATTTACAATAGCCAAGACATGGAAGCAATCTAAATGTCCATCAACAGAGGAATGGATAAAGAAGATGTGGTACATGTATACAATGGAATATTACTCAGCCATAAAAAAGAATGAAATAATGTCATTTGCAGCAACATGGATGGACCTAGAGATTATCACATTGAGTGAAGTAAGTCAGAGAAAGACAAATATCATATGATATCACTCATGTGGAATTTAATTTAAAAAATGATATAAATAAACTTGTTTACAAAACAGAAACAAACTCACAGATTTCGAAAACAAACTTATGGTTACCAAAGGGGAAACATGCAGGGGAGGGATAAATTAGGAGTTTGGGATTAACATACACACACTACCATATATAAAATAGATAACCAACAAGGGCCTACTATATAGCACAGGGAACTCTATTCAATATTCTGTAATAACGTATATGGGAAAACAATCTGAAAAAAGAATGAATATATGTATATGCATAACTGAATCACTTTGCTGTACACCTGAAACTAACACAACATTGTAAATCAACTCTACTCCAATAAAATTAACAACAACAAAAAAACCTCACCCAAATCAGACTTTTATAGGCATTTAAACATGACTACTGAGTTAAGGTATTCTAAGAATGTCAGATAAAATTACAAATCCAATACGTCATTTCCTCTAATTTGCCAAATTTTTAAAACATACCAAATATTGTAAAAGCTGACAAAACACGTGCCACACAGCCAGTGATTTCAAAACTTATTACACTTGTATGACTACAACTTTTACAAAAGTATTAATAATATAGCCATTTCTGTATAACTAACTAGTTATTTCTGCATACATTTCCGGGGTGCCAACCGGTCCCAAATGAAGAGAACAAAATCACGATCTCAGGACGCCCCCCCTAGCCACTGTAGCTGGCCACAGGAACCTGGGTGTACCACTTTGGGGATGTCATCTCCGACCTTTATCGCCCAGCTGAGGCCCCTCCTAGACAGGATCCTGGCTAAATGAGAGCAACACCTTGGTCCCCTGGACAACATTCCAATTTCACCCAGGCCGATTTTAATTGTCTTTTAACTTCTTAATATGTGCTTTGGGTGGAGACAATTTTGCACTCACCACACTCCAGGTGGCCTCTAATCTCCACTACCCGATTTCCACCGAAAAGACCTTTCACCCTCTTCCTTTTTTAATAGTCTCACTGACCTCATTTTACAGTCACATATATAAATCATCACAAGATCAATTATTCAGTAGCAATTAATATAACATGAGGAAGGAGAAATATAGTGTAGAAGGTGTCTCAGGAATCGTTTAATAACTATAAACTGGTTCTTTTACAGTTATTGTTTTATGTTCTAGCAAATTAAATTGGCCCATTTTAATACTGCTAGAGCCTTTGGATACTAAAATTTTTAAAATATTTCTCTCTTGCAAAACTAGCTTCCATTTGGAAGTTTCAGAGTAATTATTCTCTCCTGCCATGTGCCCACTGATACGCTGAGCCTGAATTAATTGTGGGACAGGAGGTATGGTGGAGTAGAGAGGACTACAGAAGACTTTCTTTCTTGAGGAAGTGATATTTAAACTGAGTAAATTGGTGTTGGGGGATGACTGTCGGGGTTTTCAAAACAAAATGCAACATATATGAAGGCTCTAAAGTTTAAAAGGAGCATTATACATATTATATGCAATGCTTACTGAGCATTTACTAAGTAGCTGGCACTATTCTAAGTACTTCAGTGTATTTTATTATAACAGATAGAGAACTTTAGGCAGAAAATTTTTAAATAACTTACTCAAGGTTGCACAGAGTGTAAGTGATGGATCCTCGGTTTGAATGCAGGCAGCTCTGGCTCCAAGAACTGGACAACAGAGAGGCACTGGGAAGACTGGTGGGAGATAAAGTTGGAGGGGAAGGCAGGGGCAGGCATGCAGACCATGTTAAAGATTTTGAACAAAAGAGTGTGAAAATTCAAGGATGTTAAGGAGAGAACTGGCAGGATCATGTTTACATTTTTCAAAGTTCCCCTCTGGCTGCACTATGGAGAACAGATAAGGTGGGACAAGAGTGGATGCAGGGAGACCAGTTAGGATGATATTGTAGCTAGTGACCCATGTGAGAGGTGATGGAGTTGATGGGGCCTGCCCTAGGAGAACAGCCAGGCTGGGGATATGTGGCATATGTTCCAAAGATTGAGTTGAGCTAAAATTTCCAATTAAAGAATAAACAGTGTGCAGGGAATTGAATCGGATGAATTTACAGAGAACAATCTCCTTTTAAAATACTGTTCTCATCTTGCTCTATATAGCTCATACCCATATTTCTAGAGAACTGAAAAATCTTTATAGACCCACTTTATGATACCGTACTACAGGTAGCAGGTAACAGAACCTGTTTCCTGATTTCCAATTCAGGGCTTTGGGAATTGTTACATGAACAGCACACTCAGGTGATTCCAAAAATTCAAATTGCCAAAAACTTTCTGTCCCTGGCATCGAGAATGAAGAACACTCAAAATTATTAAATTAGCTACCTCTAGAAACTGGTTGGCCAGAAAGACAAGATCCAGCCTCATCCACCAGAATACAGGCACTAGTCCCCTCCACCAGGAAGCCTACACAACCCACTGAACCAACTTTAGCCACTGGGGACAGACATCAAAAACAACAGGAACTACGAACCTGCAGCCTGCATAAAGGAGACCCCAAACACAGTAAGATAAGCAAAATGAGAAGACAGAGAAACAAACAGCAGATGAAGGAGCAAGATAAAAACCCACCAGACCTAACAAATGAAGAGGAAATAGGCAGTCTACCTGAAAAAGAATTCAGAATAATGATACCAAAGATGATCCAAAATCTTGGAAATAGAGAAAATGCACGAAACATTTAACAAGGGCCTAGAAGAACTAAAGATGAAACAACTAACGATGAACAGCACAATAAATGAAATGAAAAATACTCTAGAAGGGATCAATAGCAGAATAACTGAGGCAGAAGAACGGATAAGTGACCTGGAAGATAAAATAGTGGAAATAACTACTGCAGAGCAGAATAAAGAAAAAAGAATGAAAAGAACTGAGGACAGTCTCAGAGACCTCTGGGACAACATTAAATGCACCAACATTCAAATTATAGGGGTTCCAGAAGAAGAAGAGAAAAAGAAAGGGACTGAGAGAATATTTGAAGAGATTATAGTTGAAAACGTCCCGAATATGGGAAAGGAAATAGTTAATCAAGTCCAGGAAGCACAGAGAGTCCCATACAGGATAAATCCAAGGAGAAACACGCCAAGACACATATTAATCAAACTGTCAAAAATTAAATGCAAAGAAAACATATTAAAAGCAGCAAGGGAAAAACAACAAATAACACACAAGGGTATCCCCATAAGGTTAACAGCTGATCTTTCAGCAGAAACTCTGCAAGCCAGAAGGGACTGGCAGGACATATTTAAAGTGATGAAGGAGAAAAACCTGCAACAAAGATTATTCTGCCCAGCAAGGATCTCATTCAGATTTGATGGAGAAATTAAAACCTTTACAGACAAGCAAAAGCTGAGAGTTCAGCACCACCAAACCAGCTTTACAACAAATGCTAAAGGATCTTCTCTAGGCAAGAAACAAAAGAGAAGGAAAAGACCTACAATAACAAACCCAAAACAATTAAGAAAATGAGAATAGGAACATACATATTGATAATTACCTTAAATGTAAATGGATTAAATGCTCCCACCAAAAGGCACAGATGGGCTGAATGGATACAACAACAAGACCCATATATATGCTGTATACAAGAGACCCACTTCAGACCTAGAGACACATACAGACTGAAAGTGAGGGGATGGAAAAAGATATTCCATGCAAATGGAAACCAAAAGAAAGCTGGAATAGCAATTCTCATATCAGACAAAATGGACTTTAAAATAAAGACTATTAGAAGAGACAAAGAAGGCCACTACATAATGATCAAGGGATCGATCCAAGAAGAAGATATAACAATTGTAAATATTTATGCACCCAACACAGGAGCACCTCAACACATAAGGCAAATACTAACAGCCATAAAAGGGGAAATCGAAAGTAACACATTCATAGTAGGGGACTTTAACACCCCACTTTCACCAATGGACAGATCATCCAAAATAAAAATAAATAAGGAAAATGTTCATTGCAGCTCTATTTACAATAGCCCAGAGATGGAAACAACCTAAGTGCCCATTATCGGATGAATGGATAAAGAAGATGTGGCACATATATACCATGGAATATTACTCAGCCATAAAAAGAAACGAAATTGAGCTATTTGTAATGAGGTAGATAGACCTAGAGTCTGTCATACAGAGTGAAGTAAGTCAGAAAGAAAAAGACAAATACCGTATGCTAACACATATATATGGAATTTAAGAAAAAAAATGTCATGAAGAACCTAGGGGTAAGACAGGAATAAAGACGCAGACCTACTGGAGAACGGACTTGAGGATATGGGGAGGGGGAAGGGTGAACTGTGATAGGGCGAGAGAGAGTCATGGACATATACACACTAACAAACGTAGTAAGGTAGATAGCTAGTGGGAAGCAGCTGCATGGCACAGGGATATTGGCTTGGTGCTTTGTGACAGCCTGGAGGGGTGGGATAGGGAGGGTGGGAGGGAGGGAGACGCAAGAGGGAAGACATATGGGAACATTTGTATATGTATAACTGATTCACTTTGTTATAAAGCAGAAACTAACACAGCATTGTAAAGCAATTATACCCCAATAAAGATGTTAAAATAAATAAATAAGGAAACACAAGCTTTAAATGATACATTAAACAACATGGACTTAATTGATATTTATAGGACATTCCATCCAAAAACAACAGAATACACATTTTTCTCAAGTGCTCATGGAACATTCTCCAGGATAGATCATATCTTGGGTCACAAATCAAGCCTTGGTAAATTTAAGAAAACGATATCGTATCAAGTATCTATTCCGACCACAATGCTATGAGACTAGATATCAATTACAGGAAAAGATCTGTAAAAAACACAAACACATGGAGGCTAAACAATACACTACTTAATAACGAAGTGATCACTGAAGAAATCAAAAAGGAAATCAAAAATACCTAGAAACAAATGACAATGGAGACACAATGACCAGAAATCTATGGGATGCAGCAAAAGCAGTTCTAAGAGGGAAGTATATAGCAATACAATCCTACCTTAGGAAACAGGAAACATCTCGAATAAACAACCTAACCTTGCACCTAAAGCAAATAGAGAAAGAAGAACAAAAAACCCCCAAAGTTAGTAGAAGGAAAGAAATCATAAAAAGCAGATCAGAAATAAATGAAGAAGAAATGAAGGACGATAGCAAAGATCAATAAAACTAAAAGCTGGTTCTTTGAGAAGATAAACAAAATTGATAAACCATCAGCCAGGCTCATCAAGAAAAAGAGGGAGAAGACTCAAATCAATAGAATTAGAAAAGAAAAAGGAGAAGTAACAACTGACACTGCAGAAATACAAAAGATCATGAGAGATTACTACAAGCAACTCTATGCCAATAAAATGGACAACCTGGAAGAAATGGACAAATTCTTAGAAATGCACAACCGGCCAAGACTGAATCAGGAAGAAACAGAAAATATGAACAGACCAATCACAAGTACTGAAATTGAAACTGTGATTAAAAATCTTCCAGCAAACAGAAGCCCAGGACCAGATGGCTTCACAGGTGAATTCTATCAAATATTTAGAGAAGAGCTAACACCCATCCTTCTCAAACTCTTCCAAAATATAGCAGAGGGAGGAACACTCTCAAGGCCACCATCACCCTGATATCAAAATCAGACAAGGCTGTCACAAAGAAAGAAAACTACAGGCCAATATCACTGATGAACATAGATGTGAAAGTCCTCAAAAAAATACTAGCAAACAGAATCCAACGGCACATTAAAAGGATCATACACCATGATCAAGTGGGGTTTATTCCAGGAATGCCAGGATTCTTCAATATACGCAAATCAATCAACGTGATACACTATATTAACAAATTGAAGGAGAAAAACCATACGATCATCTCAATAGATGCAAAAAAGCTTTGACAAAATTCAACACCGATTTATGATAAAAACCGTGCAGAAAGTAGGCATAGAGGGAACTTTTCTCAATGTAATAAAGGCCATATAATCACAAACCCATAGCCAACATCATCCTCAATGGTGAAAAACTGAAAGCATTTCCACTAAGATCAGGAACAAGACAAGGTTGCCCACTCTCACCACTCTTATTCAACATAGTTTTGGAAGTTTTAGCCACAGCAATCAGAGAAGAAAAAGAAATAAAAGGAATCCAAATCGGAAAAGAAGAAGAAAAGCTGTAAATGTTTGCAGATGACATGATACTATACATAGAGAATCCTAAAGATGCCACCAGAAAACTACTAGAGCTAATCAATGAATTTGGTAAAGTAGCAGGATACAAAATTAATGCACAGAAATCTCTGGCATTCCTATATACTAATGATGAAAAATCTGAAAGTGAAATCAAGAAAACACTCCCATTTACCATTGCAACAAAAAGAATAAAATATCTAGGAATAAACCTACCTAAGGAGACAAAAGAGCTGTATGCAGAAAATTATAAGACACTGATGAAAGAAATTAAAGATGATACAAATAGATGGAGAGATATACCATGTTCTTGGATTAGAAGAATCAACATTATGAAAATGACTCTACTACCCAAAGCAATCTACAGATTCAATGCAATCCATATCAAACTACCACTGGCATCTTTCACAGAACTAGAACAAAAAATTTCACAATTTGTATGGAAACACAAAAGACCTAGAATAGCCAAAGCAACCTTGAGAATGAAAAACAGAGCTGGAGGAATCAGGCTCCCAGACTTCCGACTATACTACAAAGCTACAGTAATCAAGACAGTATGGTATTGGCACAAAAACAGAAAGATAGATCAATGGAACAGGATAGAAAGCCCAGAGATAAACCCATGCACATATGGTCACCTTATCTTTGATAAAGGAAGCAGGAATGTACAGTGGAGAAAGGACAGACTCTTCAATAAGTGGTGCTGGGAAAACTGGACAGATACATGTAAAAGTATGAGATTAGAACACTCCCTAACACCGTACACAAAAATAAGCTCAAAATGGATTAAAGACCTAAATCTAAGGCCAGAAACTATCAAACTCTTAGAGGAAACCATAGGCAGAACACTCTGTGACATAAATCACAGCAAGATTCTTTTTGACCCACCTCCTAGAGAAATGGAAATAAAAACAAAATAAACAAATGGGACCTAATGAAACTTCAAAGCTTTTGCACAGCAAAGGAAACCATAAACAAGACCAAAAGACTACCCTCAGAATGGGAGAAAATATTTGCAAATGAAGCAACCGACAAAGGATTAATCTCCAAAATTTACAAGCAGCTCATGCAGCTCAATAACAAAAAAACAAACAACCCAATCGAAAAATGGGCAGAAGACCTAAATAGACATTTCTTCAAAGAAGATATACAGACTGCCAACAAACACATGAAAGAATGCTCAACATCATTAATCATTAGAGAAATGCAAATCAAAACTACAATGAGATATCATCTCACACCAGTCAGAATGCCCATCATCAAAAAATCTAGAAACAATAAATGCTGGAGAGGGTGTGGAGAAAAGGGGACACTCTTGCACTGCTGGTGGGAATGTGAATTGGTACAGCCACTATGGAGAACAGTATGGAGGTTCCTTAAAAAACTACAAATAGAACTACCATATGACCCAGCAATCCCACTACTGCCATATACCCTGAGAAAACCATAATTCAAAAAGAGTCATGTACCAAAATGTTCATTGCAGCTCTATTTACAGTAGCCCAGAGATGGAAGCCACCTAAGTGTCCATCATCGGATGAATCGATAAAGAAGATGTGGCACATATATACAATGGAATATTACTCAGCCATAAAAGGAAACGAAATTGAGTTACTTGTAGTGAGGTGGATGGACCTAGAGTCTGTCATACAGAGTGAAGTAAGTCAGAAAGAGAAAGACAAATACCGTATGCTAACACATATATATGGAATCTAAGAAAAAAAATGTCATGAAGAACCTAGGGGTAAGACAGGAATAAAGACACAGACCTACTAGAGAATGGACTTGAGGATATGGGGAGGGGGAAGGGTAAGCTGGGACAAAGTGAGAGAGTGGCATGTACATATATACACTACCAAACGTAAGGTAGATAGCTAGTGGGAAGCAGCCGCATAGCACAGGGAGATCAGCTCTGTGCTTTGTGACCACCTAGAGGGGTGGGATAGGGAGGGTGGGAGGGAGGGAGACGCAAGAGGGAAGAGATATGGGAACATATGTATATGTATAACTGATTCACTTTGTTATAAAGCAGAAACTAACACACCACTGTAAAGCAATTATACTCCAATAAAGATGTAAAAAATAAAAAATAAAAATAAATAAATAAAAAAGAAACTGGTTGGCACCTGAACTGGAGAAGCCAGTGGTGCTCACCTTGTTGAAACCTGTTACCAGCCTCTCCCCCTGGAAACCTCACTCAGCTCTTCCACAGTGAATGAAATTCAGAGAAACTGGATATCTTGCTGGAATGCAGGTTCTGAAAATTAATAGTTCATGCCAAAACAAAGGAAAATTTGAGGTCTTAGACCCAATGAAATCAGTCAGGGAGTGTCTGTATTTCCTTCTTTATCTTTATTTTGGAGAGGAAAGATTATGACGGAGAAAACTTCTCTGTTTTTCACTCTTTCCTCTTCATAATATATGAATGATTTGAAACTTAGATCTGACTTGTTATCAGGTGATAATTCAATTACATAAATCAACATAATTTCTGTGATCATTCTGTTAACCATAAATTGTTTTTTACAGTTACTGTTTTATGTTCTAGCAAATCAGACTGGCCATAACACTGCTATTTAGGAGTGTTTGCACATATAAAATTTAAAAAATATATTTCTTTCTTGCGAAACAAACTTCCATTGGGAAAGCTTCACAGTAGTTGTTCCCTTCTCTTTCATATCCACTGATCTGTTAAGCCAGAGACATAGCCAACACTGTTTTTAAACCTGTGGGATTACATTTTTAAAGACTACTCCTGGGTTATAGATTCCTCTCCACACAAACAAAAAACTTTATTACCAAGGGAACTAAACATATCAACAGGTCTAAAATCATTTTAAAAGTTATAATAAATCTTTAAATTGTATTCATCAAGATTTAGAACATGGAACCATACTAACATTTACACTTTTCTCTAATTTTTTTTTAGTTTTAACCTTCAGAGACTTTAAAAAATTTTTAGATTCATAGATGCATGATTTTTAGTGACCATTTATCATAAAGTCAATCTACGTGTTCCCTGTTTTTTTAAAAAAAGTTACAAGTTATATATGCATAGGAAAATAAACCTAGAAAAGACAGGCTATCCTCTTGAGAACATTTCTTAAAAATCTGTAGTGGCTCTTGAACAAATACGAGAGAAAAAGACATTATATAGAAAGTTATCATTCCTTATTTTTCCATTTGATTAAAAAGTTAGATCATAATAATATAATCTAATTATAGATTAGATTATATGGGGCGTAATGCCCCCAGAAAGGAATTAGTTTTTTCTCCAACCCTAGTGTTCACCTGCTCTCTGTTCAGGTATATTACTATCTGGTAGACAATGTTAAGTTGTATTATAAACTAAATGGTCTCTTCCCTTTTCTCACTGCTTAAATATTCCAATATTAGGGAATTCTTACTGACCAGAAACTTTTTATAATTTAAATGGACCACACATTTGTAAGTTACTGTTTTACACTATGGCTTCAACCATCTCTTAGAAATGGGCCAGTTTCACATCTCCATCAGGGATAGTTCTCTATGGGACAAGTTTACATGTCTTTGGCAGTCCAGTCAATGTAAACCGGTGGAAGAATGGTAGTAGGTATGTCATGTTGGGGCAAAGTCAGTTTCCTTAGTGAAAATTAGATTGGCCATATTTATACTGTCAGAAACTGTTATATTGTTAGATATTTTAAAAGTGAATTATACCTTTAAAAAATTAAATCTGCTACTCTTGAATTTTAGAAAACATATAGGAAACTCTATCATTTATGTCATTTCTATTTCTTGACATTTTGTACTCTCCAATCTATAATTGTACTCACATTAGATCCTGTAAGTGGCTCCAAAACTATAAAATTATATAGCCTCAACCCTGCATCCTTTTTTGTCTTATGATGCTCTTACAGACCTCAGAGTAATATTTTTTACATGACCTTAGCAGTATATCTTATGCCTACTCTTAGGCACAGCCTAGTCCCAGAGACCGTGTCTTAGAGGGGACAGTGGAAATGTGAAATCCTAACTGTGCATACAGTGTATCAAGATACTCCGTACTCTGTTGTTTCAGTCGGGTTGGCATTGGGGAAAGGTGAGGAGGAATGAAATGTTAGTCTACATGGCAACACCACATCAGCAGAGCAGTGAAAGAGTGCAATCTGTAGGTAGAATGTGACTTTAAAATAATGCTTCTTTGTCTATCTGTCGAGAAGCTCTGGCAATATTACTAGTCTATCTAAACTACAGACAGACTTTACTAGACTACAAGTACTAGTCTAGTAAAGGGATCGTTCTTAGGTTGGCTTCACTAAAATCAGACCCTGAGGTGATCATTCAAGTGAAAGTGACTCATTAGGAAGTCTAGGAAAGGCTGGTAGGGGGATTGGCAAGAGGGATATCAAGCAGAAAAGGTGCAACAATAAACAGGTTCTGTCCAGGGTGACTACCCTGCAGGGAAGTTCTAGAGACAGTGCTTCAGTGTGGTCCTGCAGATGGGGCAAAGAACATTTCCATGCCCATCCATCATTGGCTAAGGGCTGCATCCAAGGATGTAAACTCCCAGGAACTTCTAGCTTTCCTTGCTCAGGCAGCCAGAGGGCAGTCCTCTAACAGAGAGACCCAGGTGCTGGCTGTGGGCAGGGAAAGCATAATGGAATCCAGGGTGTACAAAAATGACAAAGAAATTCAAGGGGATAAGGGTGGAGCACTGACAATTTCTCCTATAGGATCCAAGAAACAATTTATGTACTGGTTCTATGAAACTTACATCCAAAAACATTCCACTGCAATAAACTCCTTCAAGAGCGCTAGTAAAAGTTCAATCTATAAAACATTTCACTAGTTAGACAACAAAGGATGACTTCTTTCATATAGATGGCAAATATATATTCTCCCTGAATTACATAAATTTTATTGTATCTTGAAAGGGAGAAATATCATTCCCCCATTCTCTATTAGGGACTTGAATGAACACAGATGAAGAAACACAAGGCCAACTCTGAGTTGAAACCTAAACCCAAACACAGATTCATCTTTTCTCTAGATCTCCTGTGTTTTCTGACTGGTAAGATATGATATGAGAACGATCTAAAAGACATTTAAGACCTCTTTTATGAGATTTCAAGACTAAAATGTTAAGTATATATTGTATCAAAGTACAAAGCTAACCTCCTCCCCCCTGCTCTACAAGAAAATACTAAGAAGCTAAAAAGAACACTAAAACCCACTGAAACATGCTTGCCTGGTGAGTTTTCTTTGCAACACACTGGTTCACATGATTGTAAATAGGAGATATTTAAAGAGCATGATAAGCTTTAAGGGATGATGGTGGTGGTGTCATTGCAACATAATTTCTAAAATGCATTATTTCCTTCACAGCATTTTAATATTGTCTTCTGAATTCTAAAAATGTATTGTGTTCCTTGACAGAAACTATAGCATATTAAAGTCTGTGCAAGTATGTATGTGAATGCTCAATTTTATATGTGTTATATTTATGCAATATCTTTATTCCAAAGCTTCAAGCCATTTTTCTTGAAATAATCTTCTTCATCCTTAGCTAATTTTTGATACAAAGTTCCAAATTTTAGAGATTTATATAAATTGAAAGCAATTACATAGCCTATCTTTACCACAAAAGAGTACTGTATTAACTGTATTAATTGTATACTATACACTGGACAATTGCTTATGAGGAAAATATGCTTGTCTATTGCTTTTTATGCTTGTCTATTTTTACTTTGGAAATGTTTTTATTTTTTAGTAATAAAAGTTAAAATTTTTCTTTTTAAAAAACTTTAGTTACACATGGAATATTCCAGTTAAATGGACTGAAGATAGCAAATCAGGGATTACATTCTACAATAGGTCAGAAACAAGAGGTAAATATCATCAATTGATTTATTTCTTCTTTGAATTAATGTACTACATTAAATGAATAGAAGTGTAAAGAAACAACAATAAAGATGGAACTTATGATGTAAACTTCAGCAAAAAGAAACCTTTTAAGTAATTAACTGGTGAGCCAAAATCCTTATCTATAATAATGAGAACTTTTTTACCTTAAGAAATTCTTTGTAATGATTTACCATGACTGGTACAATAAATACCCATATCCAAAGGAGAAGGGTCAGATACCCAACCACTGGAAGATCAATGTATCAATTTTCATCCTTTCTTTGCTCTCTTCCTTCTTTCCTCGCTTTTTCTCCTTCCTTCCTTTGTTCCTTCTCTTTTCCTTTCTTCTTTTTAAATATCAGATAAGCCACTGAATTTCTTAGAATGTTATGTAACAAGCCTGACTTTTTAAATGCTGCCATTAAATTAGACCTATCATTTTTTCAACTAGCATGACATTAGAATCTTTAATGACTCCAAATCATTTTTTCTAAGCTGTCAAGTTGTCACCAGTAGCTCAAGGCATTATCTATATCTATATCCATCCATCTAACCATCTCCCTAAGTGAATGACTTGGCACTTGCCTGTGTTAAATTCAGCTGTGACTGTTCTGCTCACTTAAACCAACTAGAAATATATTTCTGTATTCTATCTCCATTGATTTGTCTTTTCCCTTCTTGAAAAATTTTAGAGTTACATAAAAACATGGGAGACCTTATCACATGTTCTCTACTATAGATCGCTGAAAAAATAAGACAGGTTTTAGCAACCATCCCAGAAGAATCTTGCTTTTTATACTTTTGCTATTGTGCTTGTTTTGTGTTTCAAAATCACTTCTTATCTAAGACAAATGAGACTCTTCTTCATCCCTTCCCATGAGGACTTGGTTTCAGAATAGCATTTGGCATGGACTTTCCCCCAGGGCTTCTCAGGGATAAAAGTAGATCATCTATCCTCTAATTACATATGCCTATTTGCTCCTGTAAGATATTCTAAAATAGTAATTAATTTCCTCTGGCAAGTAAGTTTTTACACTATTTCCAGTAGATTTTTTTTAAAAAACAACTTTATTGAGATATAATTCACATACTAGGAAATTCCCCCATTTAAAGTGTACAATCCAATGGTTTTTATTACATTCACAGACACTTGTAACCATCATCACAGTAAATTTTAGAGCATTTCAATCACCTCAAAAAGAAACTCCATATCCTTTAGCTATCAACTCCTCTATTCTCCTATAACCCCAGCCCTAAGCAACCACTAATCTACTTTCTGTCTGCATAGATTTGGCTATTTTAGACATTTCACATAAATGGAATGATACATGTAGCATTTTGTGATAGCTTCTTTCACCTAACATAATGTTTTCAAGTTCATCCATGTCATAGCATGTATCAGTACTTCATTCTTTTTTATTGCCAAATTATATTCACATCATATTGATATTACCTTTTGTAATATCATATTGATATTACAAAGGTAGTATCATATTGATACTACCTTTTGTTTATCTGTTCAACAGTTGATGGGCATATGAATTGTTTCTGCCTTTTGGCTGTTATGAATCATATTGCTATAAACATTTGTGAACAAGGTTTTATGTGGCTCCGATATCGTTTTTTCAGCTTTGGTTTTTACTTTTACTATAAATTATTTTGTGAGTTTTAATTTTTACTATAAACTCTACCAGCTTTGCTATAGTCGAGGTAAGACCCCTTTCTGTTGCCTTTACAACAAAACTTTCTTTTGGTCATTTAGGCTAACCTTAACTGATGTAGTCAGCAATTTCTCTTGAATTCTTTTAGAATACCCAGATCAATGCCATTTTGTCTTAGTATTTTATATAGGATAATTTTGTGTTTGAGTACCAAGCTCTATCTTTTGTGGGCCGTCTTCTGACCATTTTCTTACTCAAGTACATTACTCAAGCCAAAGGAAAATGGAGAAGACAGAAAAAAAGTTTAAAAAATGTGCAATAGCACCGATAAAAGGCATAATAAGGCTAGGATTCCCTTGGGAGGTTTTCAGTGGATCTGGTTTAAATATTACTACATGTTTTCCCCATTGGTCACCATTGGTTAACTGAGGGTTGGGGGAATGTCTGGGAAGCTGCTTGATTTGTTGTTTACAAATTTAAAAGCATGAGTAATTTATATACACTAACACAATGTACCTAGCATTTTCATGAAATGAGGTTTCCACAAAAGTAAATTTTCCAGATAACTAAAGCTTATTCAAGTGCTTTGTAAAATAGGTTTCAGGAGTTAACAATAAACATTCTTCTTGTATGTATTATGTACTTATTAGACAGAATATTTGAATAATGAATTAAATAATGAATTAAATTAATTATTTCAAACAAGTATTTACTGAGAACTAACTTATGGGCCAAACACAGGGATAGGTATGGAGATAATGCTGGGTAGGGGGGAACCCACAATCCTTACCTTGTGGTAATTACTGTCTAGGGAGGGTGTGGACGAGGCAGGCAAACATAATACCATGTCATAAGGGCCTGGTGTGGTAACAGCCAAAGGCACTCACAGGAGAAGCACCAGCGGAGATTTAGGGGTTGAGCAAAGTTACTAAAGAAAGGGACATCTAGTCTCAGAGTTAGGGGGGGCTAAAGGTAGAGTTTAAGTGGATGACAGGATGGACTGAGTGTAGACTGAAATAGTGCTACAGACAGAAAATGCTAGTATGAAAGTGAGAAAGCAAAGGGCTCTTAGGGGAAGCTCTATCCCTCTGTCATTACATTTAAGACATTTTTTGCTGTAACTATTGACTTTATCTGTCTCTCCCCTCTCTGTAGAATATTCCTTGAGAAATGGAGCTTATTTTTTGTTGTTGTGTGGTTGTTCTATATCTCCAGCAGGTACCTAGTAATTGTTTATTGAATGAATGAAGTGGCTCTAATGTTCACAGAGCTTTGATGACAAACCTATCTTTATCTGCAACTTCAGAATCATGACTGGTCACTTAGCCAGAAGCAAACTAGACATCTCTTCCTACTTCAAAGTGCCTGCTCCATTTTTAGGCTATGCAATAAGTTCCGGTTTCCTGTTTGGGGACATCTTCAGCTCTCAGCTCAGAGCACAGATGACAACATGTCCTGAGTGTACTGAATGGGCAATCAGCTCAGGTTACCAGCCCCACCTCCCTCTTCTCATTTTCTTTGGTGATTCATCAGTTAGAAATTTCCCAGGCAAGAGTGGGACTTCCCCTAAGGTCGTTTATTTACATTTGTGTTACACACGGTATTTTAAATTAAACATGTACTTTATAACAAAAGAAGAGGATCTCCATCTCAGATGCTTCTCTGGCTATTCTAACCTACCCTGAATAATCTCTCCTCTCATTGTTGAGAGTATATTTTATGCTATTAGTTTCATCAATCCTTGTTCTTAGTATTATTCCTTAGATTTTAAGCAGCAGCATGGTTATTTACGATTCATATGCTCTGTCTTTTCTTTTTAAAGTAAATTATAAGCTCTTTGAAGATACCAACTACACATCATACTCCTTGTCTCCTGCTCCCCTATTCCCAACAAGGTTCTGTGTGCATCCTAAGAGTTACTAAGAGTTCAGGAAGTCCTTGCTTAATGAACGTTTGTTTGCCGCAGACCGCTGTGCTTCTAGAGGCTGACTGTGTATAGTAATGCCTCTATCTTTAGCATCAGCTACTATTTTGGCTACTGTCAGTGCATCTACATTTAGTAGTATGCCACCTTTTTGTTTCTAATCTGCTGCTTTCTAACATTTCGAAGACTTGTAGATTATCACATGATATCAGACAACCAATCTTGCTAAAACATAGTATTTAAAAATAGGGATTTGGGACTTCCCCAGTGGCACAGTGGTTAAGAATCTAACTCAGGGCTTCCCTGGTGGTGCAGTGGTTGAGAATCTGCCTACCAATGCAGGGGACATGGGTTCGAGCCCTGGTCTGAGAAGATCCCACATGCCGCGGAGCAACTGGGCCCATGAGCCAACCTGCTGAGCCTGCGCATCTGGATCCTGTGCTCTGTAACAAGAGAAGCCACGACAGTGAGAGGCCCGCACACCGCGATGAAGAGTGGCCTCCGCTCGCCGCAACTAGAGAAAGCCCTCGCACAGAAATGAGGACACAACACAGCCAAATAAATAAATAAATAAATGTATTTTAAAAAAAGGATCTGCCTGCCAATGCAGGGGATATGGGTTCAATCCCTGCTCCGGGAAGATCCCACATGCTGCAGAGCAACTAAGCCCGTGCACCACAACTTCTGAGCCTGCGCTCTAGAGCCCACAAGCCACAACTACTGAGCCCACGACCCACAACTACTGAAGCCAGCACGCCTAGAGTCTGTGATCCACAACAAAGAGAAGCCACCACAATGAGAAGCCTGCGCACTGCAATGAAGAGTAGCCCCCGGTCGCTGCAACTAGAGAAAGCCCACGCGCTGCAGTGAAGACCCAACACAGCCAAAAAGAAAATTCATTCATTTTTTTAAAAAAGGAAAAAAAATTTTCAATTGCTTTAAAAAATATTTATAAAAAAATAAATAAATAAAAATAGGGGTTCACAAGCACATAGGGTCTAAAAGACAGTTTAGGGCATAGGAGGTGGAATAGATTTTGTGATGACTGTTTTCATAACTCTTTCAGATTGAGGATGCATTCTGGATGGTTTAGATAACCAAATTCTGACTATCATATAAATATTACGAAAATTTGATGGTAGTTATACTTAAATATTTCATATCAAAATAATGATGGGCATATATTTTTTAATTTAATGGCAAATAGGGCAGGGGAGAGAGAGAGAGAAACTTTCTTCATTCCTCCAAATTGAGCCTCATGGAATCTTTGAATTTTGATTGAATCATTACAGATTCCGTTTTGCAGATTCAGAAGCTCAGTTTGTTTAATTCAGCCCTGGTCAACCAAGTCTCAGAAATCTTATTCACGTGAACCATACATATAAGAATGCTAATTTGTTAATTTACACAAATAAAAACATACTGGCCAAGGTGAAACAGAATGTTCACTTCAGCTAATTAGATATCTCTTCCAGGAAGAAAATTTACTTAATAAGGGTACATAGAGAGTTGGGGTATATTAATTATTTTAAAGAGGTCATAAGCTGTGACTGCTTTGTATATATACTGCATTAACTAGGGGAGTCTAATTATTGCATTGAGAGGCTATCAGGGGTGGCTCCATGCAATAAAAATTTCTTATTCATGCAACACTCCAATGGAGGTGTTCCTGACCTACCATCTCTCCTAGGTAGCTCACTCTCAGATAATGACTTAGAATTCCTGGCTTTTTCTTTCTCATGGCTCCACCTCCTCCCTCCCCTTGACCCAATCTTGGACTTCTCTGCTGGATCTTTTTCTCTTTTTTTTTTTTTTTAATTTTTTATTTTACATTGGATTATAGCTGATTAACAATGTTGCAATAGTTTCAGGTGCACAGCAAAGTAACTCAGCCATACATATACATGTATCCATTCTCCCCCAGACTCCCCTCCCATCCAGGCTGCCACATAACATTTAGCAGAGTTCCCTGTGCTTTATAGTAGGTCCTTGTTGGTTATCCTTTTTAAATAATTCTCTGCTGAATCTTTTGCATCTGATCAGAATACAGAGGAAGATAATGGAGGGACCAGAACTAGAAATGCATCTATTATTTCTCCCCACACTTTATGTTTCGGTGTCAATCATATGTTGCCACCTAACTGCAAGGGAGGCTAATAAATATAGTCTAGCTGTGTACCCAGGAGGAAAAGGGAACAGTATGGTAAACAACCAACAGGTTTCTCCATATACACTGTTCTCTATAAGAGCAGATCTGTCAAATGATCTGGAACACATGTACCAACTAAGTTGGGCACCTGCTTTCCTAGGCAGACTAGGGACACATCAACGGATCTTCACTATCCAACTCCCCTTTGCAATTATTTCTTCACAATCACCAAAACCATTGCCTATGATAATCCTTCATCACGATAGTCAGATTGCATTTTTTCCCGATTCCTACTTATTATACATTACATATTAATCCTACATCTTTCTTTTCAGGGAGATTCTCTAGGCTACTTGCTGAGATTTAGACGGGACTCTATAATTATTATTAACATAATCAATAATATTTCCTTGAATAAGTAATTTGTTGAAAACATTGTCACAAATGGAACCAATCCATTTGTACAATGGGTCATGTTAGTCTTCGTTTCAGAGATTAAGCTTTTCTTCCTTGACCCCAAATTCCTTTTTTTTTTAAACTGTAACTAGTCAGAATACTAGTGGAATTTTTTAAAGATATTTTTGATGTGAGACATTTTTAAAGTCTTTATTGAATTTGTTATTGTTATTGTTTCTGTTTTATGTGTTGGTTTTCTGGCCATAAGGCATGTGGGATCTTAGCTCCCTGACCAGGGATTGAACCCGCACCCCCTGCATTGGAAGGTGAAGTCTTAACCACTGGACTGCCAGGGAAGTCCCCCCAAATTCTGACAGTGCATCCTACTTGAAATTTTTAGGTCTCCAAATATAATTTGTGTGTAATTAGTCAAAAAACACTACTCTTGTGTATTTCAGTTGTTTTACTACTAACTGATACACAAATTTAATAAGATAGATATAAACTGTCATTTTACACAGAAAAATAACTTGCTTAAAGGATCAATGCAACACAGTATTTATGTCCACAAAGAAAAATGTTTCCTTCTCTAAAAATTTCAGGCTGTCACAAGCTGTCTAGTTGACTGAAGCTTGTTACAATTATTTATATAAAATAGTCTATTAGAGAATTATTATGCATGCTATGTTATTGAAATCTGAGTTGAAACTAGCCTCTGGATGAAATTTTGAAAAGATAATTATCAGACAAATAATAGAAGGAAACAATTTTTCTAGAAAGAGCCCCTACCCAGAAAGAATTCGTTCACCACTTTTATGTGTAAAACTAGCAAGAAATAGCACAAAACAATTTATAAACTGAATGATAGAGTACTATATGGCCATTAAATTTAAATTTTCATATATAGAAAATGAAATTGCAAAGTGCTTACAATATAATTTCAAATGAAAAGGATTAATAATAATAAACACAGTAAGGTTCCAGTACGTGTATTGTGTGTTCATATGTACATATGTATGGAAGATACATACATGCACACAAGATAAAAACATAATGTCAACTGGTGGTGGGTAATTTCTGTATTCTTCATTATACTCTTTTTGTATTTTCCAAATACATATTTGGAACCTAAAGAACACATACTACTGTTATAATCAGAAAATTCTTAATAGTAATTGGAGAAACAGAATGAAACATACACCCTTACTTCTATGCACCACCTGGAATAGGCATCAATATTTTAGTCCTATTTACTTCATTATGTAACTAAACAACCCAACAGTATTTTGTTGTTGACAACTGTTCCAAGAGTAGCATGAACTTGGAAAGTCTGGTAACTACTGACTTCCTGGATCTCAGCTTCCTCATCTATAAAGTGAGAAAAATCACTGTAACTCTAGACAGGCTTAACTAGGTATATATAAAGCACACTTTATAAAATACTGCAGTATTTGGATGGATTGCCAGGAACTTCTCAACGTTATTTATATTTGCTTTGCTATTTATAGAACTGGCGGCATATCCCCTTTCATAATAATGGGGATAGCTACCATCTGTTGGACACATAACTATGTGACCAACACTTTACCTATGTTATCTTATTTAATCTTCACAACAGCCCTGTGAGGGATTTTTATCCCTACTTCCCTCATGATGAACTGAGACACAGAGAGGTCAAGTGATTTGGCCAAGATCACACAGCTAGTAAGTCATAGAGCAATGATTTTATCCTCAGTCTCTCAGACTGGAAAGTTCATGCTCTTTCTCCTATAATATATGGCTCTGTGCTTAAGCAAGAGGCTGTCCTCCCAATACAAACATTCAAAGTGTATGGCTGCCAAAAGATTAGCTTCCTTTCAACAACATGTCCATGGGAGGATGACAAAGAAAGATAAATACTATATGAGTGAGGTAAATGTTTACAATTTGTCAAGAACCTACTCTGAACGTTCCTAAAGAAACTTTATTGAAGAGTTTACTTATATATTATGGAAACTACTGTGTCCTGGATATCCTCCAAACCTTGTGAATGCTTCCAAAATTTAAATCATCTTTCCTCCCAAGCTGACTCATCTTTCTCTATTCTGTAAGGGCAACACCATTATTCATCCAATCATGCAAGCTATTTTTCCCTCCTCTAACTGTCCTCATCAACTCAGAAAAAGGACAGTGTTGATTTTACCAGTGATGTGTCCCTTGAACACATCACCTATTTTCATCATCTCCACATTAGTGTAAGCCCTCATTCTCTCTTGCCCTAGATTATTACAGTAGACTCTAGAATCTCCTTCCAATATCTCCTTCCCATACCACCATCAAAATTATCTTTCTAGAAACAGGCTGGAGCATATTATTTCCCTGCTTAAAAATCTTCTCTATTCTTACCATCTCTCAGAAGATGGACTTCTTGGGCTTCCCTGGTGGCTCAGTGGTTAAGAATCTGCCTGCCAATGCAGGGGACACGGGTTTGAGCCCTGCTCCGGGAAGATCTCACATGCCGTGGAGCAACTAAGCCCATGAGCCACAACTACTGAGCCCACGTGCCACAACTATTGAAGCCCATGTGCCTAGAGCCCATGCTCTGCAACAAGAGAAGCCGTCGCAATGAGAAGCCCGCGCACTGCAAAGAAGAGTGGCCCCCGCTCACCACAACTAGAGAAAGCCCGTACGCAGCAACAAAAGACCTAGAGAAAGCCCATATGCAGCAACGAAAGACCCAACGCAGCCAAAATAAATATAAATAAATTTGAAAAAAAAGAAGATGAACTTAACACAGCTTGTGGCTCTTCACACTGAGGCCTCACTTTTACTTCCAGCCTCATCTCCTATTTTCCAATACCACATCCCACATTATCACTACATTAAACTATTTGAAATTATTTAAATATACTAAGTATTCCCACATCATTATTTAAATTGCATATTGTCCACACAAACAAAAGAGTATATAAGTATAAAAGTACAGGATGCTAACGAACATCCTAATGTTCGTTCGCTAATGCTAACAAACACTGGTCATGTCAGAGCACAACTATTATTTTGAGTAGTTTTTACTTAAAACATAAGTCTTTGTTCCTCAATGTTGAACTTCCAAAATCTATATCCTAGAGTCCTATGTAAATTCTGAATGCTACTTCAGAAAGTTAATTTGGTAAATCCACTGATGAAAAAACATTGATGTAATCAGCTGAAATAAGGAAGCAGAAGACTTTACAAAGATAAATAAAATTGGGAGGACGAGCATGAAATGGACCACAAAATCAAGAATGTTTTATCTGGATTTTAGTCCTATTGCAAGCCTTCTTGACATTTTAAAAGCACTACTGACCGTCAAATCATTGCTCTGCTTAGCAATCACCATTTCCATCAATTTGAATGTTGATTTTAATAAAGTATTCTTTTAAATGTTTACATTTTTATCCCCTCCCCAGGCTGCCCCAGTGAATATTCTTTGTGTAGTTAATCCATCACGATTAAGAATGTATGGATTACCCCCAAAGGGCATGGACTTCTCTGTCTTTAACCATTGCTTTACTTATTGAAGGATTGACAAGCACAGAATTATTTCACCCATATGACAAGCTTCTGCCAGTAAGAAATAATAATAAGTCACAAATTACAGGACACTTATTTACATTACTTATTTCTTTTTCAGCTCACACACTACAATGACATGTTAAAGTTAGGCAACTAAATAAGAATTAGGCTTTGGGGCTTTGGATCCAAATCAAACTTGACTCCTTGAGCTTATATTTCTTTTCTTTGCTTTTTACCCTCTGGGTCTAATTTCTCTGTGTTTATAGTATGTGCAAACATGTTTCTCATTAGTGTTTATTTACTACCACAGGAATCACTTTGAACTCTCCTAAACCTAGTGGAAACACTTTTCTCAAAATAAACCCAGACCATATTGGGTTTTATCGTGTAAATTATGAAGTATCAACTTGGGAATGGATAGCTACCAATCTTTCCCTCAACCACAAGGTAAGAATAGCAGGTTGTGAATTGTTTTCTTTTTGTTCTAAGAACAGCATCATAATGACATTAATTTTCAACACATTTCGTTTTAAGATTCATGTTTCTTACCTTTTTTTCTTTCTCTTCCCAGTACTTTTCTTCTGCTGATCGTGCAAGTCTTATCGATGACGCTTTTGCCTTGGCAAGGTGGGTTTTGGAATGAGATTCAATCGTTTAAAATACTGTGGATCTTGTCATAAATCTTTTTAAAAATGAATTACAACAAAGTACTATAGTTTAAAATATCCGAAGCCACTATTTACATTATTTTTTTCATAACTTTTTTAAAACTAATATGAGCCTTATAGCTAAAATATTGATATCAACTCAACATACACAAAAACTCACCTACCCTATTGACTTTAGATAGGTTTGTCTAATCAGAGTCCTTGAGCTAATTAGGAGTGACACTTGCAAATGCACAAAAGTGTACTGTCATAATTTGATTTATTAAAAAGACGAACAGTGTGTTTCATTAACTCATCTCTGTGAGCCCAAGCCCATTGTAAGATTTTATGGTTAGAGTTGTCAAATCTTATTCAGGTCACTGGGGTAAGAAGTATGAGACATAGCGCCCTAGGATTGAATTAAGGTACTGTTTAGGAAATTTGAATTTTTTTCTCATGGCCTGAAGGTAACTTACACTTAGAAAAAAAACAACCTACACTTTGAAAAAAATAATCAACATAGATTGGGGTAATGTAAGAGTAGTAACCACAGTATCTTTGAGACATTTTTCTCAGGTAGTCTAACACTAGTAATTCAACAAGTATTTTTTGAATTTCTGGCACTTTTGTAGGAGTTAGGGACACAGCCAACTTGCTCTGCTGGCTTTGTAGTGGCCTCATTTTAGACATAAGCAAGGTACTGAGAATGAGATGCTAGTTCCTCAGGAAGCCTCATGGCCCCTTTGTCTGGGTTAGGTGTCCCTTTTATGGGGTCCTGCATTTCCGATAATATTATATTGTCAATGCTTATTAATTATCCATCTCACCCACCAAACTGCAAGTTTCACAAAGGTAGGCCCCTAGATCATGTTCCTATTCATTTTATCCCCAGCTCCTAACTGTGCCTGGCCCCTAGTAGATGTTCATTAAATATGAGCTGAATACATGGCTGGAAGGATAGTATAGCAGCACTAAAGGCATGGGAGAACTATTTTACATGGACTCCCTAGATAGTATACTAGAAGTCAGAAAACATTTGTGACATTTTTAAGGAGGGAATTTATAGGGTTAAAAAACAAGCTCTCAAACCAGGTTAAAATCCTGGTTCTGAATAACCTCGAGAAAGTTTCTTAACCTGTCTCTGCTTCAATTTTATTGTTAGTAAAATGGAGATGACCTTATAAGACTCTCGTGAGGAGCAAATGAAATAATGCACATGAGGGACACCAAACATTGTATGGTCTTTAGGAAGTGCTCAGCAGATTGTATTACTTGATGAAAAAGCATCCACCATTGTTTAGTAGCAGCAAAGAAGCATTTAGAAAAGCTCTTATGAATTTGCAATCTAGATTCCCTTTGTAGGTAATAGACAACTTGATTCTCTTTGGTGAATCTCCAAGTTTAATCTCCTGGATATGTAACAGATTAATTATTTTCATTATGCTATGGTATGTCAATCACTCATTTGATAAATATTTATTGAGCACCTACTCTGTACCTGGTACTGTGTAGACTGGGGAAATTAAGTGGTGAAAGAAAATGATCAACATTTTAGGGAATTTACTGACAGTCCAGTGGTTAGGACTCCGCGCTTTCACTGTGGAGGGCACGGGTTCAATCCCTGGCCAAGGAACTAAGAGCCCGAAAGCTATGTGGTGCGGCCAAAAACTTAAAAATTAAACATTTTAAAACATAATAGGACCATTTAGATTTTTTTTTTCAGGAAAACTCTCTCCTGTGAAAACATAGTGATCTCTTCCAAAGCTTAGAATCTTGGCTGTTAGAAATTACACAGAGCTGTAATAACCTTATGGTTTAATTTCCATCACAACACAATGCAGACAGTTCTTTTGCTTTAAGAAGTGAAAGCCTCTTGAACAGCTTTCTCTGAGGAACTGTGTACAAAGCAGATAACTCACACAATTGAACGACTCTCTCACACTTGCTCAGCTCCTTGGCCATAGCCCATAACATTTTGAAGAGCTTCAGAAAGGCAGAAAGTGAAACAAATTTGAAAGCCAAGAAACATGTAGAATCACACAGCCACCAATCCAGAAAATACCTTAGCTATCACCTGAAATATCGCCTGAGCTATTATCACCCAGTTTCCTTCTGTAATGCATGAGGTAAAAGGGACTCAAAGAGAAACAGACCCCACCTGTACTGGTTAGAGTCCGGTCCAGATCACTCTGAAACTTTGCAGAAAAGCAGAAATGCGTACTTAGATGGGTAAGTGCATGTGGTTGCGTTAGAATTTACACAGTTCTACTCTGGTATTCAAAAAGAAATGGAACTATTGTTTCATCAGCAAGACTAAAAGCGCGGATCTAAAAACAAAAATATGCTTGATACCCCTGCCCCCAGGTTTGAGGAGCTAGTACTCTTACTGCCTTGGATGGAATATCCCGCTGGGCACATTTGTTGAAGATAAGGAGTAAAAATTCACCCAGTCACTTCTGAGTCCCCACAACAGACTCACTTCAACTATATGCCCTGCCCAGTAAAACCCTCAAACGTTCAACTTCATGTAAAGTTCCTCCAGCCCCCAGCTCAGGCTAGTTTCAGGCCAGCCCCCTGCAATGGGAATAAAGCGCTTGATTTCCTCTCCGTTTTGCTGCATGGAACTTCTGCTTCTCACCATGCTGCCTCTGATTCCTCCAGTGTTAAGGCAAGGAGAGCAGAAGGCGGGCAGATGAAGGCAAGAAAGATCCTGACATGCTGTCTACTTCTGGTCCTCTCTGAACTTCGCAGATGTTTAACACTGATCCTTTTCCTTGTGTGGTGCTTTCGCGGAATATGTACCATCCACACACATTCCATGGCCAAGGGTCTTTCTCCTGCAGTTCTTTGAGGTGAGGAAGTGAAAACCTCTGAACCGCATCCAGTCTACAGGAAGTATTCATATATCCTTTCCCCTGACAAGGTCTGGAAGGATGGGCAACCTCACGCAGTCCTATATCTTCACTCCGATGTCAGAGCAGTAGCAACCACAGTCTCTCATCCTTTAGATTTCTTGGGGTATCAGACACCAGACCACTGTGCCCCCAAGCTCTAGGGTACACAGATAAAACTCTTCAGGTGGTTCCATTAAAGCCCCTTTTCTAGGCTTCATGTGAGGGGAAAAGCATCCTACACCCTCCTGTCTCCTGTGGGAGGACAGCATTCACAGTACACTGACAGAATCCTCCAAAAGCCCTCTCCTAAAATGTCTCCCTCTCCCCCTTTGCCGCTCCAATCTCTTTCGCAGGCTGGTAGTGGGCTATCAGCTAAGGGTCACAAAAACCTGTTCCTAACCATGTCAGTCCTAATTCGATGGGCCTGCATCTTACTTTGGAGTGTACGTTAAGGGGCTTGGTTTGGAGGCCTTGCCAAAACGGAGACAGAAAAAATCCTTTTTTTGTCTACCTGTTACAGATTTTTTACCTTGTCAGTAGCTTCTATGGCACTCTGCAGCCCACTGTGTGACAAAGAGAGTGGGTGAGGAACAGCACAAGGGAAAGCAGAGTGCTGGCTAGCAGGCACATGGGAGGGACCAGGAGTCCCTAGGCAAGGGCAGAGTGGCAGAAAGGATGGCTTCAAAGGCCCCCTAAGCTAAGGATCCAAACAGACTTTCAGTCAGGCTTCAAGGTGTAGTGGCTCCAGTGCCTTCCAAGGTGAGGGCCAGGTTAGCAAATAAAGACCACAAGGTGGACATCAGCCACGCCGAGATTACAGACTTCTAGGTACACCAGATTTACCATTTCACAGGTGCTAACAGAGCTGACCAGACCACAACACAGAACCAGATAAGCAACTTTCCCCACCCTATCAAGGACTGCCTTTTAAAGAAGGGAGAAGTAGGGGAATGCGGAAAGACTCCAAAAGGGATCCAGCTGATTGCAAAGAGACTGTTTTAAGCCAGAAATCTGAATTTAATTAGTAAGTTAACATCGAGAGACCAGACACATGGGAAGTTTTCAACAGTCTCCACACCATCTGAAGGCTCTGCTGAAGAACGAGAGACCATGGGGTCAGTTCTATCCACATAACCACCTCTCTCAACCATGTCTAATGTCCCATTCGAAAGCCATGTTTGGTAAGACACTATGTTTAATTTGAGCCTCTTGGAGAAGGACTGTGCAGTCTTTCCAGGTCACACCGGAGGAAGCAAAAACAAACCTTTTGTTCCAGATTCCCCAATCTTCTGGGTACCTCAGGCCAAGACAGGAAAGTAAGAATTCCCTCAAAAGACCTCTTTGTTTTCTTCTTCTTCTTTACAGCATTTTCTGAGAACTTTAAGTTTATAGCCTCCATCCTCTCCACACTATAGATTATAGGACAATTCTAGGATTTATGTTCCTCAGGTTGGACTCTTACTATAAATGGAAGATTTCTGAACAAGGAAAATTCTCAACCAAATCTGGCTTTCAGAGCTGCTGCTGGTCTACGAATTTAACAGAGTTTGAGACTCAAAGCTGAGTAAAAATGCTCTCTTAGGTTGAGTTCCCTCAAAGCAGAGTCTGAAATGGAGGTTCCCGAATAGGTGGTTTATTGAGAGAGTACTCTCGTGAGATAGGGAGTGCGAGAAGCAGGCTGGGGCAGGGAAAAAGGCTGAGCGACAATATGGTCTCAGCTGGAGTCTAGCTTTGCCAGATTCCAGTAGGAAGCCGTATCCATGAATTGTACTACAGAGTGGATCCAACCTGAGGGAAGCAGGCTGGCCTGTTGCATTCCTAAATCAGACAATTAATGGCCAGGGGTGGGGGTAGCATAACCTTTTAAGCCAGATGGATGTATCTGGTCAAGCGCTATTCTCTGAGGAAAGTGCAGCTATGAGCCAACGCAGCACTGTAAGGGGGTCTGGGAGGGAAGGGCACTATACATGTCTTTGTTCTAAAAACAGATTCTTCACTCGTCGTCCCAGTAGTATCAGCGTTGCCTAGGAACTTAGGAGAAATGCAACTTCTTAGGCCCTACTCCAGACCTGCTGAATCAGAAATTCTAGGGATAGGGCCCAAGGGTATGTGATTAACAAACCTTCCAGGTGTTACAGATACATGCACAAACTTGAGAATCATGATTCTAAATGATACTGCTCTTCCTCGGAAGTATCAAATACCACAGAGTAACATGATTTGTGGGAAATGAAAAGTGCATCAACTTAATTCTCGAAATATTATCTCTATAATAACCAGCAAAAAATTCACTCTCAGTCCAGTGTTCTGACCATGTGACTCAAACCTAAACAAGTGATACCAAAGTGGAACAACTGCATAGCTATCAAGTATGTTGAAAAAACAAGGCACTAGGATAGGATATTGATTTTTTCAACAGTTAAATATATAGTATTTCATCAGGGCCTCTAACCTTTGGATCATTGGATTATTTCCTTACTTCTACTTATGCTAATTTAGCCAATTCTTTTGGCCTTTGTAACCAAGACCCACTCCTTCTAATCTTTTCACCTACTATAAACGTGCGGCCCACGAGGTTTCTAACCAAATTACCTGCCATTCTTCCTGAACTTTCATTAGCCTTTTCTTTAATTTGATCCTCAGAGCAACAATTATTCTTCATAAGTAGTCTAAGAAAATACTGACTGGACTGTTGCACAACTGACTGTTGTGCTATCCACCCGGGAAAATAGAGAATCATTAAAATTAGAAAATTCTCAAGTTTCAACCATCAACATAAAACCCTACAATTTTTTTTTACTCAATAAACATTCTCAATAAAACACTCCATTTCTCAACATTATTTATACTTTTATTAAGACAGGCTGAATGCTCCAAAATATAAATTCTTCTAAATAAGATCAGGAACTGAGAAAATAGAAGAAATCAGCTCTCTGAACTGAAAACAAACTGTATCATATCACATTAGTGCAAATCATATGATAACAAAGGTGTTTATTCTTATCTAGCTCTCCAGTACCAGTTTATCTTACCAACTCTCAGGGGAGAAATCAAGATATGGTTACATTATTTGCCATTCACAAAAAATGACCTCAAATATACTAGCACTCAATGCATCAGTATTACTTTCTCAATAATTTAAAGTTTATTCTTTAATTTTAACTTTCAAAATGTAATTTGGAAAGACAGGATTCCTATCTAAGATTCTTTCCAAAACCTAGGCTGAAATTTGAGGCATAACAGATT
Organism: Stenella coeruleoalba; assembly: GCF_951394435.1. NCBI lineage: Eukaryota > Metazoa > Chordata > Mammalia > Artiodactyla > Delphinidae > Stenella > Stenella coeruleoalba. Next base: position 29,309,829 of record NC_137149.1, on the reverse strand, counting down.
TCTGAGAACATTATTTCAAAAGGTTCCAAAATCTTTTCTAAGGAGGAAGAAATCGAACTCTTTAAACTTTGAAATGTCGATGGTAACTTCACTTTTTTGAGAAACAAAATCTATTTTTATTTATTACTATTATTGGGAAATGTATAAAAAAGGGAGATGTTTTTATGGTAAATATAAGTTCAATTGGAATGTTTTAAACATTCACAATTCTCGAGTACTGTTATATTTCCTATTCATGTCAAATGTAAAAAAATTCAATACAATACACTTATAAAGGTGCATTTGTATACTACAATCAGCTTGTGAACCTAAAATTTAAAAGTTTCTATTTGTCAATATTAACTGTATAGCTAAATGGCTTTCGTTTTATCTAAAATTCTGCCATAGCAATTTTTCAAATGCACACCTTAATGTTCTCTCTTCCCCTTTATTACTGAACATATGAAAGCTCTAATACATCATTGTGAACAAACCTCTTTGATTGGGCCTTAACAGTAATGCATTTTCTTAATTGTTTAATGGAAGGGTTCTCATTAACATTGAAGTCTATGATCCCCATATTAGTACTTTCAGTCGAAGGAAACTAGTCTGTGGTTTTTAATTTACTGTGGGCTTTCTTTTTCTTTCTTAGAGCTCAACTTCTAAATTACAAGGAGGCTCTGAACTTGACCAAGTATCTCAAAATGGAAGAGGAATTTTTACCATGGCAGAGAGTCATTTCAGCTGTAACCTATATTATTAGCATGTTTGAAGATGATAAAGAGCTATACCCTATGATTGAGGTAATGTTAATGCTATATCTTATGAAAGGAGATGTTTAGCCATTAGCAGAATAGGAAGATTTCTGAGAGAAGGAGCTCCTGGGAAACACAAAAGCATATCTTGCCTGCCAAGTGAAATCAAAGGAAATTATAATGACTTGACTAATCAAATCAAAGAGATGCTATTTGTTTTTTCAACTTGAAATGTATCAGTATTTCTGGTTCAGTATACCACTTAAAGGTGTATTTTAGTGTTAGAAGCAATACAATAGTTAATATTTTATTTAAAATAAACAACATTTTAGGGGCTTCCGTGGTGGCGCAGTGGTTGAGAATCCGCCTGCTAATGCAGGGGACACGGATTCGAGCCCTGGTCTGGGAAGATCCCACATGCCGCGGAGCAACTAGGCCCGTGAGCCACAACTACTGAGCCTGCGCGTCTGGAGCCTGTGGTCTGCAACAAGAGAGGCCACGATAGTAAGAGGCCTGCGCATGGCGATGAAGAATGGCCCCCGCTCTCCGCAACTGGAGAAAGCCCTCACACAGAAACGAAGACCCAACACAGCCAAAAATAAATAAATAAATAAATTTAAAATAAACAACATTTTAAACCATAGATACAAACTAGATCCTATTTTTAATGGATTTATCTATGTTAAAATGAATCTATTCTCATCAAAATATGACATAATTTTTCCTTATTCTTACTGCTATTATTTCCACATTGAGATTTTATTATAAGATAGTCATTCTAAATGCTTTTCTTGGCTTTGTGATTTCTGCAGCACTTTTGCAGGACACTTGTAATTTTAAACAAATTCTGGATTCCAATCTCTAGCTCTTCCACTTTCTTTACGAAAGAACTTGGACAAATGCTTTCATATTTGTGAGTCTTTGTTTCCTTTGTACAATAGGAATGTCAGCAGTTGGCTGCCTATGGTAATGGAATAGTGAGAATCATATAATATAAATGTCATTTTTAAATCCTAAGCCAATATACAAATATTAGTTATCATTTCATCGATACTTGAGCAATCTTCCTTAGTGAGGTAAGTATGTCAGGTGTTATTCTATTTATTACACATGTTAACTAAGAAGTGGAGGTTAAAAGGGGCTTACCCAAAGTTCTATAAAACATTAGAGAGTGATCCAGGATGTTCTTATGTTCGGGACTGAAGTAAAATTACAATGTTATAAAAACTTTAATACATCCCTTTCCTAGGACAGGCCCAAAGTTCTCTGAGCTAGTGGGGGAAAAGATTACCACAGGGAACTGTAGATTATAATAAACGGGAGACTGTTGCTAAATAGTAAATTATTACTCACTCTGCATGGTGCTTTTATTTCAGAAATACTTCCGAGATCAAGTGAAGCCCATTGCAGATTCTCTGGGATGGAATGATACTGGAGACCACCTCACAAAGTTATTTTTTACCTTTTTAAAAATTAATATTCATTTAGTATTCATTTGTATATGTTAAGACATGTTGAAAAGTGGTCAAGGCCCCAGTTCTGTGTGTGTTTCTTTTCTTAGATTACTCCGTGCCTCTGTATTAGGGCTCGCGTGCAAGATGGGAGACAGCGATGCCTTGAACAACGCTTCCCAGCTATTTCAGGCGTGGCTAACTGGGACCGTAAGGTGACTGTTCACCATGTTTTCATTTCTGGAAGACTTTAAACTGAGAAATGAGGAATTAAAATCTCTGAAATACTGTTTCTTCTTCTAGTCTTCCTGTAAATCTCAGGCTTCTGGTATATCGGTATGGAATGCAGAACTCTGGCAATGAGACTTCATGGAACTACACTCTTCAGCAATACCAGAAAACTTCATTAGCTCAAGAAAAAGAAAAGCTATTGTATGGATTAGCATCAGTGAAGAATGTTACTATTTTGTCAAGGTAAGCTGGAACTTTTGAAAAAATTACGTGTATTGGTACTTGATAATTTATACATCACAGTCTCTTTAAAATGCTAATTATGGATGATGTTTCCAAGAAAATCTATTAAATAGTTATTTTCCTGGCAAGAAACAAAATATCCCTGTAAGAGTTGCTTAAAAAATAAAGACATGTAATCTCATATAAAAAATTCTGGAGGTAGGGAGCTTCCAGTTGTGTACAGTGGTTCAACATTTTCATCCAAGACCTAGGCTCTTTCTCTTTCTTTTCTGCCATCCTCTACATGTTGGACGTCTTATGACTTCCAGAGCTCCAAGCATTTTGCCTTCACACAAACACATTCAATGGAAGAAGGACAGGAGCAAAAGAGCTCCTCCTCACAAGGCTCTGTCTTTTATGATAAGAGGTCAGTTATCTCCACTTCCCCTCATAATCCAGAACTAGGTCACCCTTGAGCATTCTGGGTTATACTCTGGATCTACCATTTGATCATTTGCTGACTAGGATGAACTTGAATTCCTTTGACTGATTTGGGCCAATCATGATACTCTGAGGATGGGGTAGTAGTTTACCTTCCCTAGGATCAAGGATACCTTGACCCAAGCCCAGAACAAAACTGGTCTCTGTCAGCAGAGGAGTGTCTGCCACAACATGCATAGACACACACCCAAAAGGTATTTACATTCCACTCAGAAGGTACAAAGACTGCTTGAAGCCCATTTATGAATGTTCTCCCACTCCACATCTATGTCCCAAATCAACTAGCTTCTGCCTTTTTTATTTTTTCCTTAGTTATGGCTTCTGAGTTATTTACTTCATTCATTTAAACAACACTTAAGATGTCCTTTCTATGTACAGGTATATAGATTGTGGGAATAAAAATGAACAAGAATGAAATCTATCCTTGAGAAACTTAAAGGTTCCTGGGAGAAGCAGAATATAAATAGTAAATTACAAGGCAATAACCAATCTGTAAGGACTACCAAAAGCAGTTTGCTTTTACTTAGCAGGGCTAACAATACATTTTCACCATCTCACCTTAGGGCTATATGTGAATTCTTCTCTCTGCCCTAAGATATCAAGAACTTGATCATCTTGACATTCCACAAAACATTATATTGATTCATTACTTTGATGGCATTGTGCTAATTGTATATGATGAGAAAATTAGCAAGTACTTAGATGCCTTACTAAGACTCTTGTGAACTAGAGGATAAGAGATAAATTGTACAAAATTCAGGAGCCCACCACACCAGTGCAGTTTCTGGAAGTTTACCAGAGCACGTTCAGATATTCCCTCTGGGTACAGCCACGGCATAAATTTAATAAAAATCTATTGATTTGGTCACTTAATTTATCTTGCACTTATTTGCATTATACCATAATTATAGCCAATTAATCCAACCATACAAGTTACATTAGAAAGTTGTTTTTTACAATCTAGGGAAGAGCAAATAAGACAACTGTAATCCCATATAAAATAATAATATAAGTACTTTCCTTTAATTTGCTGGGTTTTGGGGGGTTTTTTAGTATAATTGAATAACCAGGTAAAATGGATGAAGTACTTCTATTAAATAAATACAAATAATTTTTTAAATTAATAGTTGAAATTGTGGTTGTTTTTAGTACCTCCAAAATAATTTAAATGTTCCTAAAGTTTACATTACACTAGTCCTCAAAATTATAGGTTGTTCTTTAAAAAGTTAAATATTTTAGAAAATATTAAATTCTGTTTTATCATTTGTCTTGCTTAATTGACTGTGTCAATTGGTGACTCAAGAATTGAATTACTGGAATGAAAGCGATGTTCTATTGGAATTTAGCTAAGGGTGAACACTAAAAGTTCATTTTGAATTGTGTTTGTTTGGCTTCTCTTAGATATCTGGATTTGCTCAAGGACTCAAATCTTATTAAAACTCAGGATGTGTTTACAGTCATTCGATACATCTCATATAATAGCTATGGGAAGACTATGGCCTGGAATTGGATACAGCTCAACTGGGAATATCTAGTCAACAGGTGGGATGATCAGATAATGGTTTATTGTTCTGTCTGATACCATCTACAAGTTCTTTCTTTTTCTCTTTTCTGTGCTTTCTCTGACATCTATACGATATCTGAAATGGCATATTATCAGAGGTAAGGATCATGGTATTTTCCTTCCAGGGAAGCAATGTACTAGTTAATTTTAAGCATAATTCATTTTCTGGAAAGTAGTGTTTCCAACTGATCAACAGAATTTTGAAATCTGCAAAGATGACTAAGCATTATTTTTAGTTTGGTTAAAACAAGTTAATTCTGCCTATTGTGCTAGCACCTAGCATAATGCCAGGCACATATTTAGTTCTCAATTAATTTTTAATGAAAACGAAATGATAATTCCTGGACCTGGGTTCCCATTAGAGCCCTACATCTTACTGAGTTCATATGGATAACTTTTGCCACCCTTAACCAGATAATTAAGCTTTAGGTATTTTGAAAATTTCTTTTTTTTAAAATTATTTTTTATTGGAGTATAGTTGTTTTAAAATGTTGTATTAGTTTCTACTGTACAGCAAAGTGAACCAGCTATACATATACATATATCCCCTCTTTTTTTGGATTTCCTTCCCATTTAGGTCACCACAGTGCATTAAGTAGAGTTCCCTGTGCTATACAGTATGTTCTCATTAGTTGTCTATTTTATACATAGCATCAATAGTGTATATATGTCAATCCCAATCTCCCAATTCCTCCCTTCTTAAAAGCAAACTATATTTCCCGGGAAATAGCAGTTTTAAAATAAGGAGCAAGGACAAGAGATGAGCAAATGAGCTAAAGAGATGCTTTCCTAAATTTCTTATTTCTTCCGCCTCATATGGAAGAAATGTTGCTACTCTTGGTCTTGATCCTCTAAATTTAATGCTTATTTCCATTAAAAAGATACTTCTTTGACAGAGTATAAAATATAGATTATATGTCCCAAACAAATATGTAAACACTGACCAAAGAACTATACCATCTATAATCCCCATACCAAGAAATGGCCTGTGTCATCTCCTCCTAATCTCTCCTGTCTTCCCTTCAGCACTGCCTAGTGCATAATGACCACCTTATCAGAAATATTAACTGCAAAGATAACTTTTTATTTCTATACTCTTTTCTACCCTACAATTAACCAGTGTGCCATTATGTTCATTCACATTTCTTATCCTTCTGAGATCCAAATTATATCTCTAGCTCTCAGCAAAGATACCCTGCATTGCTTTTGCTTACTTGTGATAAATTTTTGCCTTTTGTATTATTGCAACTATTGAATGTAACTGCTCACCCATTTCTATGAAGATTGATTGGCATGCTTGTGTATGTGTGTGTGTGGTGTGTATATGATGCTCTGTTCATCTGTTTATAATTGTTTCAATAAACTATTTGGTTTAGAATTAATAAATCTACCTATTGAAAACATGTTATCTGGAGGTAATAGTTCATATTATGCAAGGTAGTACTTTCCATTTTGAAAGATATATGGCTAATGACACGTACTGTGTATTTTGTTTTAATCGAAAAGACTACGCAACTTTTTTTTTGGTACATGCTGTAAGAAACCTATGTAGATGAAGAAAAATGCTTACTATTAAATTATTGTGAAAATATAAGTAAATAATATTCTATTTTACATAATAAAGTGGGCACTTCCTTATTGTTTATTGAACAGAATATTTCTCAAGGCTTATTTGAATTGCTGTCATGTGAGTTATTTCAAATAATGCATATTTCATTTTTAAAAATTAGCTCATTGTTATACCTCTTAAGAATTAAGAAGTAGGAAAAAGAACAGGTGTTACATTGCCATAAAGTCATAAACAGTTGGCCTTAAAATAAATCTATTAGACCTAATGTTGAAATTTTCAGGAAAAACAAAATGATGAAGTATTTGCAGTGCTAGTTCCAAAACCCTCTCCCAAGGCTTTTAATATTTCTTCATAGTCTAATGATCTAATTCTCGTATCATTTCAAATAGCCTAAAACATAAAATTATATAATAACCACATGTCAGATACAAAAAAGCCCAATATTAATTATGGTTAGTTTGAAAAATATATAATTTCCCCATTAAAATTGGATAAGACAAATTAAACAGAAATGATCCAAGCATTAGCCAAATATTTTCAAACTCTTAAATGTTTTCCAGGCTTCAGAATGTGTGGTTTTATTGCCTTTGTTTCTGAACAAGTTATTGTCATCTTAAAATAAATAAGCTGCTTTTTTATAAAGCTTTTGTTACGTGATTTTTATGACAGCTGATGGCCACACCACTAATGTCCTTTCCACTTTGAGACTTAACCACAAAGTTCCAAAGATACTTCAGAAATTATTATTTGCTTTTGTTTATTCCATTAAACTCTTACATGAAACTATGAAGTTGAACGAACTCAATAAGCCAATATAGAGTGGTGTGATAAAGTTTGATTTAAATTTATGACTATGAATGAAAAATTAAGTCAATGGGACATGACTGAAGTCATTTAAACAGTATCTCATAAACAAGATAATTTAATAAGCACTTAACTAAAAGTTTTAAGTGCATCAAAACCATTTCTTCTGGATAACATAATAGTACTTACATAAATATTAAATCCAAGAAGATTATTTTTACATAATTATTTTTCAAAATATTTAAGATATAATTAAATCCTTATTTTAGTTTTAAAAGTAATCAAATATGATAAATATACAGCATATTTCCCCTTAAATGGTACACTTCATATGATGGTTTCTTGGAATGAACATATTTTGTTTTCATATTTCTGATATTTATACAGGTAGTTGCAGTTTTTATTCAATCTATTCATTGCTAGTTTCTAAATATATTCTTCAATTTTTTTTCACAAAGAACAAAACAGAAGAGGAATATTATAGAAATTATAGAAAGTCACTGGAAAAACTGTTTTCTTACCTGTAATAACAGACTTTCTTTGAATCTGTAAAATATCATTACTGGAACTTTGTGTGATTTCCTTTTTTAAAATCTCAATTTTCTTATTATAAAATAGGTGTGTATTGTTTTGCACAAAATGCAGATAAGCAAAAATAAGGATACAAAAATCACCCATAAACCCACCACCTAAAAATAACCTCTGTTGTCACACTGTTTCTCCTTGAGTCATGTTTCTATGGCTGTTCATTTATTTACAGAAATAGAATTATATTAGACATATGGTTTTTATTTTGTTTTGTTTTGTTTGTGGTATGCGGGCCTCACACTTTTGTGGCCTCTCCCATTGCGGAGCACAGGCTCCGGACGCGCAGACTCAGTGTCCATGGCTCACGGGCCTAGCCGCTCCGCGGCATGTGGGATCTTCCCAGACTGGGGCATGAACCCGCGTCCCCTGCATCGGCAGGCGGACTCTCAACCACTGCGCCACCAGGGAAGCCCAGACATACGGTTTTATAACCTGCTTTTTCTTACATTATCCTATATTGTGGATATCTTTTCATGTCTTTAAGTATGCTTCTTCGATGTTATTTTAAATTCTCAGTCATATTTCAATGTGTAGATACATCTTAGTTTACTTAGCCAATCTCCATCTGCTGGATAATAAAATTGTTCCAAACTTTCCACTGTATAAATGATGTACTCATGAACATCTTTGAAACTGAACCTCTGTTCTCTTTGAACATCCTTGAGAATTTCCTTAGGATAAAAATAATAGTAGGGCTTCCCTGGTGGCACAGTGGTTGAGAGTCCGCCTGCCGGTGCGGGGGACACGGGTTCGTGCCCCGGCCCGGGAGGATCCCACATGCCACGGAGCGGCTGGGCCCGTGAGCCATGGCCGCTGAGCCTGAGCGTCCAGAGCCTGTGCTCTGCAAGGGGTGAGGCCACAGCAGTGAGAGGCCCGCGTACCGCAAAAAAAAAAAATAATAATAATAATAGTAGAAGTAATATTGCTGTGTTAAAGGATGTGTTCATTTTTAGAGTTTCTGATGAGTGCTGCAAAACTGTCATCCACAACAAAATTTACTATTAACTTTGACTATTTTTCCAACCCTTGACAATACTCAGTGCTGTCATTTTAAAATATTCTTGCTAATTGAGTACGTGAAAACTAGTATCTCATTTTAAATTATAATTCTTTCATCCTGTAAATATTGTGGAGCATCTACTATGTGCTAGGCACAGTGCTTGGTACTCAAAGTACAACAGTATACAAGGAGAAACAGATCTGGTTCTCTGTTCTCATGGAGCTTAGAGTCTAATAATGAAGATCAATATTAAGTAAAGAATCACACAAATACATGTAGTACAGTTAAAACTGTAATAACTACAAATAGAAGAGGTTCAGGGCACACCGAAAAGAGTGTAATGGGGAAATTGACCAAGTCAAGAGAAATTGAAGGTTAAGGGCTTTCCTAAGGGAGTGATGATTGAGCTGAATTCTGAAGGAAGGACAGGAGTGAATTATATGAACAGGAGGCAAAGCTTTCCTGGTTGAATGCCTACTATCAGAAAAGAGGAAAGATAAGGGCTAAGTTTTTCAGGGTCACATTAAGATTTGGGCTTTTGTTCTAAGAGCAATGATAAGGTCACTACAGGGTTTTAAGTAAGAAAGTAAAATGATCAATTTTACTCTGAAAAGAAAGCTCTGGTGGTAAAGTAAAGCACAGACCAGAGCGAATTTGAGGAAAGCAATTAGAGCTATTGGAGTAGTCCCAGCAAAAGACAGTGAGACACTGTACTATGGATGTAATGGTGAAGATGAAAAGATAAGAACATTTAGAATTTGGTAGATTAGAAATGGGAGGCAAGTGAGGTGACAAGAATAAAATGTCTAAATTTCCAGAAAAAGTTTGCAGAAGAACCATGAGTTCAGATCTATCTATCTATCTATCTATCTATATATATATATGCCTTTTGAGTCTCCTTTGAGATGTTAAAGCGGAGATTGTTTCAAGGAAGTTAGAGTCCCTTGCCAAATGCTGCTTAAGGTTTGAATAAATCAAAGAATAAAAATGCTCACTAAACTTATTGGTAACTCAGAAAGAGTCTTTCAGTGGAGTGGTGGGGGCAAAACTCAAATGGAAGCAAATAACAGTCAGTAGTAACACAATGGAGGCAAGAAATGTAGAGAAGCCTCTTGAAAAGTTTAACTATGAATGGGGAGGTGAGAGAAGATATTAAGAGAGCGATGCTAGATCAAGGGAGAGGATCTTCCCTTTTTTTATATGGAAGTTATTTTAATATGTTTAATATACTTAAAAGCTGATGAGACAGATCCAGTGAAGAGTGAGAGATTTAATATGTAAGACAGGAAAAAGATTTTTAAAAAATTAATGTTTTTGAGAAAGTGAGGGAGAAATAGGAACCAAAGCACAGATGATAGAAGGAAAACAGGTATATTTATATGTTTGTAAGCTAAAAGATGTAGAGGTTACTATGTATTTTCTCCGTGAATTAGAAGACAAGATCATCTGAGGAGGAAGGGAAGAGGGAGAGTGTTTGGAGGTTTTAAGAGAGTGAAAACATTTGCAAAAGGCAATTCAAAGAGGAAGAGAATGAGTTGACCAGGATAATGCAGGACTGTCAATGTGAAGGGCCCATTTAAGATTGACAGCCATGAATTTATAGTATATAGTATATATAGTTATAGTATATATATATAGTATATATAGAATATGGGGAATGTTGGGTGACCTCCCTTGACAGAATGTGTCTACGTGGTACAAACAAAGGAAATGAGCAGTTAATTTCACCCAAAGCTGGAGTTTTGCCAGACTCAAATTACTGAAATATAAGGGCGCTTAGGGCTTAGGCAAAAATGTTACTGAAAATGGTAGACCATGGAATCTAAACTATATAAGGAAACAAGTGAAAGCAAAGGAAGAGCTGATGATCCAGAAGAAAGTAGGGGTAGGGATGGTCAATGGGTCAGAAATCCAGATAACGTCAAAGAATGGTCATAGTGGAAAGTGAATGGTAAATTATGTCATGGAGCATGCATAAATTAATAATTTTAGAGTCAGAGTACCTATGGATAATCACAAGGTATGATGATGGGAATTGGTGGCTGGAGTAGAGTGGAGAAAATACCATTGGAAATGAGGAGGTCAAGAAACTAAGGCGCTAAGCTGTTATATCTTCATCCATGTGGACCTTGAAATCATGGCCTGAAGTAGAAAGGATGATAGGAGTCAGGTGCCAAAGTGTATCATAAATGAGATGTAGGGGAATAACTTGAAGGAACAGAGGTTCTTAAAGAGAGAGTGGAGGAATAATGGTTGGGAATCCACAATGGGGAGCATGACCACACCAATTCCCTTTCTGACCTGGTGCTATGGAGGATGTGGGAAAATAAACATTCTCCAAATAAGTAGTATTCCCTGTAAAGGGGCAGTTCCAGAGGGTCAGGTGGCGGGTTTGAGAGGTTGGGCAGCTCTAGACAGCTAAGTCAGAGGCAAGGAGGTACACACATTATAAGGACAGTGTTGAGCATCGATGACTGAGATTCTTACATTTTGAATAATGGCTGATGACATTAAGTAAAGGGAAACTGCTTGCCTTAGATTTCTAAGAGAAGAAAGATGAAAGACATAATGGATTTAAATTCAATGGTGTCAGTGATAAGAGTGAACACTGGACCTGGTATACTGAAATTGTGGATAATTATTAGAACATTTCATCTGTTTCCATTAATACATTTTCTCTTTAGGTTTCTTTTGAAAACTGCTGATTCATTCCTTCACTAATTTCATGTTGGCATATTTCTCCCTATTGTAAGCGTTCTTTTTATAGTGAAAATATTTGCCCTTTTTAAAACAAAATAATAAATTTTTAATTTTATGGCAGTTTTTCTTTAGTATAAAATTTTGTAATGTGTATGTGACACACTTTATTACTTTTTATTTCACGATTTCTGCTTCTGTTATGTGATAAATTTTAAATGTAAAATTTCTCCTGTTTACCTCTTTATATATTGATATATTTTCCTTTATCTTTCCCCAACATTCCAACAGTTCAAGGTTTATACATAATTCTTGTGATTATTTTTCTTACACTGTGATTAATTGGGATGAAATTTTTACCTGTATTACAATGATTTGTATTTTGGTCTATAAAGAAATTTCTGATTCTTGTTCTTTAAGAGAGAAAATGCAAAAGAGATAGGAATAGAATATTATCTCAAAAGTGCTATCTTTGCACCCAGCTTCAAGTGTCTTTGCTTAGCAGACTGATATAAATCATAACCCCAAATATGCAAGCAGCTAATAAAGCTTTTTGAAAGCAGAATAAATAGCCTATATTCAAATTCCTGTACCTGCAGGAAGACAGGAAGTGTTAGTTAGGATAAAGGTGATAGAGCTATTCTGCTGTAACAGAAACACAGAAATGCAGCAGCTTAAAGGACATAAATAATTATTTCTCACTCAGATTGGTCTCCTGAAATGAGCATTCCAAGTTGTTAGGGTAGTCTGACCTTATTCTATCTGTGTGGTTGAAGTTTGGAAAAAGGGGAGGGGGAAAAATAAGTCCAAGGCAAGCAATTTCCCTTTACTTAAGCAAGGAGGTGGAAGTTGAACATATCACTTCTTTTTTTAAAAAATTAATCATTTATTTATTATTTTGGCTGCATTGGGTCTTCGTTGTTGTGCGTGGGCTCTCTCTAGTTGTGGCGAGCAGGGGCTACTCTTTGTTGTGGTGTGCGGGCTTCTCATTGTGGTGGCTTCTCTTGTTGCGCAGCATGGGCTCTAGGCACACAGGCTTCAGTAGTTGTGGCTTGCGGTCTCTAGGGCACAGGCTCAGTAGTTGTGGCACACGGGCTTAGTTGCTCCGCAGCATGTGGGATCTTCCCGGACCAGGGCTGGAACCCATGCCCCCTGCATTGGCAGGCGGATTCTTAACCACTGCGCCACCAAGGAAGCCCCGAATATATCACTTTTGTTCATATTCCACTGATGAGAACTGGATCACCTGTCTGCACCTAGCTATGAGGAAGGCTGAGAAATGTCATCTGACTGTGGTTCTCATGTGTGCAGGAAAAAAGGAGAACAGGTTTGGGGAATGTAACAAGCAGTCTACCATCTCTGAGTAAGTGGTGTGGATATGTCTACAAAAAGAAGTGTAGAATTTGCTGAGAATTTCTCCTGAATTGGATTTTAAATTAAATATGTTTACTTACTCTGTTTTGTACTTTCTGTACTTTGAAAATTACTTTTTAAAAAACTCCCAAAATAAAAAGGATATGCCTGCATTTAGAGAAAATATTTAAAGTTCTGGGCACTTACATACTCTTTTCCTCCCCTAAATTTCTCTTCAGATATACACTCAATAACAGAAACCTTGGCCGGATTGTCACTATAGCAGAGCCATTCAACACTGAACTACAACTCTGGCAGGTATGAAGATAAATTCCTCTATACTTGTCAAGGAAGGAACAGAATTAATTTTTTTTCTAGGAGAAGTGATATTTTCTCTATTCAGATCCCAGAAGACAAGAAAAAAGAAATAATTCTTATATATAATTAAATGTACACCTAGTTTTTTCTAAACTGAAAAAAATTCAAACAACCAAGAAATAAATAAAGTTTAAGAGTTGAGAAACGTGAGGCCTTGGGAGGATTAGAAGGCTCCATGAGACCATTTGGTTTACCAAAGCATGAACAGTATGTCTCCCCTTTCCAGGTAAATGTAATCCTGGGATAAGCTGGTCAAGATTTGATTCCTTTCTGAATTCATAGTTTTGGAATTTCAAAACTAAGCCCAAATCTTTCAGATTTCAAATATCTCAATTCCCAGGGGGGTAGGGAATGTTCATTAATGTTGCACAAATAGAGATTGTATGAATTTTCAGTACCTGTATTAGATATTGGAATGTTACATTCCTCTGTATTAAGAAACAGAATAATCCTTGTTTTTATAAATAACAAATACTACTATGGTGGAGTTTGGGGGAGGATTTTGGAGGGAAGAGGGAAAATGAACCAAGTTTAACAGATATTTTTTGATGAGCCCTCAATAAATGAACTGAACGCGTATTAAAATATTCCAGATTCCTGGAATGAAAGGCTAAGCAAAGCCATCATTTCACAGACCAGATTTTCCAGGGAACACCTTGGGGAATGTGCAGAAAATTGAGAAACCCGAAGCAGCAGAAAGAGCATGCCAGCCACCAGTGTGCTGCTCTCCTTTCCCAATACATCAGGGCCTTTTTTGTGTGACATGCTGCCAGGTGTCCAAAAGCCATGGGTAATGATTGCTAATCTGAGAGATGGGCTCAATCTAAATGATGCACCAGAAAATGCATCGCAGTGTTATTCAGTGATACTGAATGTCCAGGGAAGAAGGAAATAAATCCAGAGTGTAAAGAAAATCCTTGAAGAATAATTGGGCTTAAAATTACTTTCTTATTTCCTTCTCTTTTATAGATGGAGAGCTTTTTCAAAAGATATCCAGAAGCTGGAGCAGGACAGAAACCTAGGGAGCAAGTGCTGGAAACAGTGAAAAACAATATCGAGTGGCTAAAACAAAACAGAGACACCATAAGAGACTGGTTTTTTGATTTGAATGGTTAATGTGTTCAAATTATCATATTTTAATTTTGTGACTGTATTGTTTCTCCCGTTAAATATTTGGTGGCCTAATTTACAAGCACTCTGGAGGGAGTCTTATACATAGATACTGCTTTTGCTAAGTACTTTAAATTGTTCCTCTTTGTTTATGAAGATACTAATAGAGTAGTTAAGGTACTCAGGGATTTCTTCTAAGTGTACTTCATAGGAGATTCTTTACAAACTGAAGAGCATTTAAGAGCCATTTTAATGTCTTTAAATATCATTCTTTGTATCTTAAATCTGTGAAAACAGAACAATTTGGTCTTAGCTTTACATTTTTTGTACCAAAGAAAAACCACTTAATCTTCTCTCTTGATTGATTTTTAAAGTTTAAATACCAGTACTTGAGGGACCAATAGTATCATCTTAATCTTTATTTTATTATTCAGAATTACACAGATCTAGTATCATTGTATTCACATATGTTTTTACTCCTTTAAATCCTATCAAAGTAACCTGGGCTTATATTTTACTCTAGGATTGCATGAGTTAGCCAAAGAAATGCCTGACTGTTGCCTTTGTTCCCATAATATCAAAAAAGAACTCTCCTCTCCTTTTAAAATAAATTTGAACGATTACCTTGAAAAAATACATTGTTTTCCAGTGTCACCTTACTCTTGAATAATAATGACTGCAGCATCCCCCAATAATTTAGCTGGAGGCAAATAAGATTCAAGAACCCAGTCTTTTTCATGCTTGGTACTCTGTCATCTTGCTCCATTCCCTACAAAGCTCCTTCAAATAAGCTATGAAATTAAAGGGAAGACAGTGCTTAACTCTACTCCATGGATTTTAGGGGAAAAGGGCTAAATAATTGGAAACTGATTAGGAAAGAGAGAAGGCTGATTATTCCATAAAACTATATGGAATTAGAATTTAGCTTTGACCTAACCTAGCAATCTAAGTGTGAAAATGAGGAAACCCATGGATGTCTCCAACATGACTCTGCATATGTGAGGATGTATCTTCTTATATATAACTTTTATGCATAAATCCTTAGATCCTAATCCATACAGAATAGCATTGATCAAATTTATATTCATGACTTGATTAAAGACATCAATTTTGTAGAAGCTGGTGGCAAGAACATGTTTAACATGGCACTCGATGCCTAGCAGATCCACAATACAAGTCCAATAGGCAGAAAAGATGGTAAATTACTATGTTCCAATCTGCTATATCTGGAAATCTAAATTTATTTGGAACCTTCAGAAGTATAAGATAATTTAAGATTGGTTTGATGATAATTGAAGCACATGGGAACAATCAAAATCTTTGCTTTGACTTTACATAAAAATGTGCCCTAATCAAGGACTCTCAAATTTTGTAACCTTTCCTATCGCTGTCTCTTAATTATCACTTTTCAATCCACATAGCTAAACTGGCAAATTCAAATGTAGACTGGAGGGGAAAAAAAGACAAAAAAAGAAGAAATTTTCAGACTAAAACTTTTAAAGTATTATTTTAAATTACTTCAGAAGAAAAAAACACATTAACATCATAAATCATCAGGAAAAACAAAAAAATCCCTAACTTCAAATTGACCGCAATCAAAACCAGCACTTGAAGTCTATGTATTGTATCAAGTGGACAAATAAGGAAGTGGGATCGTTTATCCTTCTGCTTTATGTAATAAATTCTTAAAAGAAAAATATAAATTTGAGGGGGATGGTAAATGAAACAGATTCCAACTTGCCTACAAGTCATTCTGTTCCATTCTACTTTAAGCACTAAAACTGAGAATGAATTGCTTAGTTCTCTTTAGCCCACGTGAAAAAGAACCGTGCACACTTTGCTATGACACCACTAGCTAATCAGGCCTTTCTCAAACAGCATCTGGTTTTTAAAAGGCTGATGACCAGTAGACAGATCTATGCCAAGAACAGTTTGCTACTGTGCTTTCTTGGTTGTGTCATGATTTTTACAACAAAAAAATTTAGTACGTTGTATCCAAAATTAAACCACGGTAAACCATCAACTTTAAAGAATTAATTGGAAGAAATGATCAGCAAAGTCATGTAGCAAGAAGCAGTGCCAGTAATAATGATTGCCTCCCCCTAGGCAGTTTATTTCTATATTGCAGATCATTGCTGTGCACCCCCATAAATATAAAGTAGGAGTTTAAATAATAAACTATGAATATAAAAGTGACCAGCAGGGAAGTTCTGGGAAGCAGAGATATACAGCTGGGTTGAAGACAATGGTACTCCTACAGTTACCCTCCATGTTGGTGAAGTGTTAATCCAAAAATAGATAAATATTAGGTGGGAACAAAAATCTAGAATGGTAATTCTCAAAGGGGATTAAGAAGCAGGGAACAGAAGGAAGAAAGCAGGATAACCAGTGGAGCTTTCCAAAGCTTTGCTAAATAATGATAATAGTGATAGTAGTAATAATACTAATACTCTAATAATATCAACCTCCTTTTTATACCAAGCCCTGTTCTACACGCAAGCACTCCACATACATCAATTTATATATTTAAACTTTACAAAAACCCCATGAGGTAGGTACTGTTAATATCGCCATTTTACAGATGGAGAAACAGACAGAGAAGTAACAAAACTTGCCCAAGGCCAAAAAATAGTATCTGGCATAAGCCAGGATTTGAACCTAGTCAGTTTATCACCAGAATCTATGTACTTAACCACATATTAAAGTAGAAACATGCATTTTAAAATTAAAGTGACCTGAGTTTGAATCTCAACTACTTGCCTTTAATCTCTCTATTGTTCAGTTTCCTCATCTATAAAGTGGGGATAAAAATAATCACTACCTCACTGCGTTGTTGTGAGGATTAAATGCAAAAATACATGTAAAGGACGCATGTATGGGAAATGATAATCACTCAACATTAGATGCTATTATTGTTACTATTATGATATCGCCTAGTCCCCATTTAAGACACCCGTTTGGAGAATAAAGTTGGGTTCAGGAATAACCAAACCTAAGCAACTAAAGGCACTAAGGAAAGACAGTGTGTCAGATTATGTTATTGTTCATTAATAGTCACTGGCCCTCCCTGGGGAGAATTCCATTATCTTACCCCACTGAAGTCTAACATGGGTATGTTGCTTTTGGCTGGTGAAATATGAATAAAAGTGATCTATGTTGATTTCAGGCAGAAATATAAGGAGTCAGCACATGTTTTGCCATTTTTCTTCTGCCACCCTACATCCAGCAATGTTTCATATAGAGGCTGCTCTGTTAGCCTGAATTTCAGAATGAAAACAATGAAACCGAAAATTGGTTCTTTGAAAAGAACGACAAAATTGACAAACCTTTAGCTAGGCTGACCAAGAAAAAAGTGAGAAGACTTAAATTACTGAAATCAGGAATGAAAGAGGAGGCATCACTACCAAACCTACAGAGATAAAAAGAAAGAGAATATGCATAACCATACCCCAACAAATTAGTGTTGTCAACAACTTAGACAAAATGAACAAATTCCTAGAAAAACAAACTATCAAACTGACTCAAGAATAGAAAATCTGAACAGACCTATAACAACTGAAGAGATTGATTTAGTAATAAAAACAAAAACAAAAAACTTCCCACAAAGAAAAGCCCAGGACCAGATGCCTTCCTTAATGAATTCTACCAAACATTTAAAGAAAAATTAGCACCAATCCTTCATAAACTTGCAAAAAATAGGAGAGGAGGGAACTTCTCAATTCATTCTATGAGATCACAGATACCAAAACTGATACCAAAACTAGGCAATGACATCATAAGGAAAAAAAACCCCAAACTACAGGTCAACATCCCTTTCGAATGTATACACAAAGATCCTCCACAAAATATTAGCAAACTAAATCTAGCAACAAAGAAAAATGGTGAAAGACCATGACCAAGTGCCAACTGGAATTTACCCAAGAACGCAAGATTGTTTTGACATATGAAAATCAATCAACATGATATACTATGTTGATGGAATAAGGACAAAAACCACATAATCATACCAATGGTGCAAAAGAAGCATTTGACAAAATCCAGCACCCTTTCATGATAAAACAATCAACAAGCTAGGAATAGAAGGGAACTTCCTCAACCTGATGAAGGGCACCTATGAAACACCAACAGGGGGCCTCCCTGGTGGCGCAGTGGTTAAGAATCTGCCTGCGAATGCAGGGGACACGGGTTCGAGCCATGCCCAGGGAAGATCCCACATGTCATGGAGCAACTAAGCCATGGGCCACAACTACTGAGGCTGCGCTCTAGAGCCTGCGAGCCACAACTACTGAGCCCATGTGCCACAACTACTGAAGCCTGCGTGCCTAGAGCCCATGCTGCACAACAAGAGAAGCCACCGCAATGAGAAGCCTGCATACCGCAACGAAGAATAGCCCCCGCTAGCCGCAACTAGAGAAAGCCCACGCACAGCAACAAAGACCCAATGCAGACAAAAATAAATTAATTAAAAAAAAAAATAAAGAAACACCAACAGCTAACATCATACATATAGGTAAAAGACTGAATGCTTTGCCCCTAAGATCAGTAACAGGACAAGGATGTTCTCGCTTGCAACTTTACTTAACACTGTAGTGGAAGTTCTTGCAAGGGAAATTATGTAAGGAACAGAAATAAAAGACATAGAAATTGGAAAAAGGAGAATGATCTTTATTATCACATGACATGATCTTGCACATAGAAAATCCTAAGGAATACACACACACACACAGACACACAAACATACACATGATTACCACTAAATGTGTTCAGCAAAGTTGCAGGATACAAGGTCAATATATAAAAAGTAATTGTATTTTTATATACTAGCAATGAAAAATAAGAAAATGAAATTAAAATTAATTACATTCCAAGACCATCTAAAAGTATAAAATACTTAGGAATAAATTTAACAAAAGAAGTTCAAGACTCGTAGACCTAACACTAGGAAACACTGTTAAAAAAAAGTAAAGATCTAAACAGACAGAAAGACATCTCAGGTTCATAGAATGGAAGACTTAATACTGTGAAAACGGCAATACTCCCCAAATTGACCTACAGATTCAACATGATCCCTAAAAATTCCCAGCTTGCTTTTTTGCACAAACTGAAAACCTGATCATAAAATTCATATTGAAATGAACACAGAATAAATAAAAGAATCTTCAAAGTAAGAACAAAGTTGTAGAACTCACGTTTCTCAAATTTAAAACTTACTACACAGCTACAGTAACCAATACAATGTGATACTGCCATAAGGACAGATATATAGGTCAATGGAATAGAACTGAGAGTCCAGAAATAAATACTTATGTATATGGTCATTTGATTTTTGACAAAACAATACAGTGGGGAAAAATAGTCTTTTCAATAAATGATGCTGGGAAACTGGATATGCACATGCAAAAAAATAAAGTTGGACCACTTTCTTACACCATACACAAAAATTAACTCAAAATGCATCATAGACCTAAAAAACTACAAAACTGCTAAAAAATAAAAATAAAAAATGCAAGTAAATCGATCAGGAAAGTGATGACAACCCTATTTGTAAATCAAATATCTGATTAGGGACTGGTATGCAGAATATATAAAGAACTCTAACACTCAATAATAAAAAGACAAATGACCCATAAAAAATGAGCAAAAGAATTGAATAAATATTTCTCTAAAGATAAACAAATATCCAGTAAGTATATGAAAAGATGCTCAACATTACAAACCAATAGTGAAATGCAAATTAAAACCACAATGAGATACCACTTCACACCCACTAGGATGGCAATACTAAAAAAGACAGACAATAACAACTGTTGGCAAGGATATGGAGAAATTGGAACCTTCATACATTGCTTGTAGGAATTTAAAATGCTGCAGCTGCTTTGGAAAAGTTTGGCAGTTCTTCCAAATAGTAGACATAGAGTTAGTATAGGACCCAGCAATTTTACTCCAAGGTATATATCTAAGAAAAATGAAAACATACGCCCACACAAAAAGCTGTATGCAAATGTTTATAGCAATATTATTCGTAATAGTCAAAAATGAAACAAATCAAATTATGAATGGATTAAAAAAAAGATGGTATATACCTGTAGTGCAATATTATGGAAAAGGAATGAAATTCTGATACATGATATAACATATATGAACTTTGAAAATCATTTAATTGTACACTTTAAACGGGTGAACTTTATGGTATGTGTATCATGTCTCAATAAGATGTTTTTAAAAGCCACCCAGAAATTGAAAATAGAGAAAGAATATCCCCAAATACACAAAATCAAAACAGAGATACCATTTTTCACCTACCAGATCAACCAAAACTAAAGAGATTGGTAAAATTCACTTTGATGCAGGGATGGGGAAGTGGCCCTCTCACCACAGCTGGTAGCAGTGTGGATTGGAACAGTGTTTTAAATGGGAATTTGGCAACATATTTTACAATTTTAAATATGCTTTTCCTTTGACCCAGCAATACAGCTTCTAGAGAGTTATCCTTTAGATGCTATATAAAGACATTCACATGGTATACAGGGATGAAAGGATTTTCACCTCAGAGCTCCTGAAAGTGAAAAACTTATAGTAGTTACTAAACTTGTTAAATAAATTATGATGTGCCCGTACACCAGAATAAGATACCAGCATTCCCATTCCCATATGCTCTACCTTCTCCTCCATTACAGCTGAGCTCCTAGCTAAGGCCAATGCACTAGGTCTCATCTTTGTTCAACTTCCCAAAGCACTGCACTAATAAATCTACGTCCTCTCTCATACCATCAGTGTTTCCTTATCTACTGGATTCTTTGCATCAGGAGGGAACCATGGTATTATTTTCCCCCAAAATAACCTCCCCTCCCAAAATCTCTTAACCCTATTTCTCTTTCCAGATCTCTCCTACTTACTGCAAATTTCTCTAAAGAGTTGTCCATTCTTTTTTAGAGGAGAATTTAGCAGAGACTATCAGATTTTAAATGGGTATGTCATCAGACCTAGCAATTCCAATATCAGGGATCCCTTTTAGATAAATACTTAGAGATATTCATTTATTCATTCAACCGATATTATACAGCATTTGTTATGTCCAAGATTTTATCAGCAAATAAAAGACAAAAACAAAACAAAACAGAGTTGTCTAGGTTCATCTAAAATTTCTCCCTTGAGCCCATTCTAATCGGGCTTTAATCCCCACCATTCCACTTAAAGTGCGTTTGTGAGGTCAGGACTTGCTAAATTCAAAAGTCAATTCTCAGCTAACTGATATCTGACTTAATCCAAAGTTAAATTTTAAGACTTCTAGACAAATGAAATGGACGATATATTCTTCAGGTAACCTCTCAAAAATACTATTTGCAACTGAGTTTTGATGTTTTATCAAAATAGTAGTGAGTCTGAATACAGATTTTCTCTCCTGTTATTTTAACAGACAAACTGAGAGAAATGTTGACATATTCTTATGAAAGTTGAGAAGCAGCTGTATGAATAGACTTCCATTCCAAAAGTAGAACCACTGTACAAAGGTAAGATTTTCCCAGATAGATAATTTTGCATCTAACACATACGCTAATTATTAAGGTCCAAAATTATAGGATGTAGAGCATGGCTCCAGTTGTTTTAGCCTGTAAAAGATTTAAAGAAAATATTGCTAAGCTTCCTCCTCAGCTATCTTCTCTTAGGGGAAAAAATAAAACAACTCTTGATACAGTATCATAAAATCTATAACTTTAATTAATATACCTTTGCAATCAACACTTCAAGATAAATTAAAGATGTATTATAATTGGAAGGATCTATGTCAACATTATGACAATGATTATCCCTGAGTGGTGTAAATGATTCCTACCCAAGGAATTAAAGGTCTAGGTATAAGAATCAATAAAAGCTCAAATAAATGTATGCTGTTCCTGAAAAATTTACCCACAACATGACAATAAGGAGATTCAATGCTCTGATTTTTCAGGAACGTCTAAACTTGAAATACTTCCAGGAGGAAGCTATAAAAAATTTAGACAAAATTCCTGGTAAGCTAACACATGCATAATTGGGGGTAAGTAAAGGGCTGTGCTTTTTTTTTTCTTTCAAATATACAGTGATAGACTACACTCTGGATCCAGCTAAGATCAGTCAATGACTGTATATAAATTATCAAAGTTTAGGTTAAACTTTTAAATCAAATGTGCAGTCATAACTTGAGAATAGAACAGAGCAACATGGGATCTACAACATTTTCAGCAGTTAGCTGAGAAGAGTCCTAGTGGTCAACTGGGATCTGATCTTCTAACCTCATTCACCAAATTCATGCTGCATGTAACACTGCCCCAGAATCTACCCTAAGTTCTGGTTCTGACTGCCATGCTTAGATTCTCTCACGTGGACGTTTTTATTTTCATATTTCATGTTGGTATTGGGGAAGGAGGGTCTTTAATTTGAAACAATAAAGAATAAGATTTAAGTATACAAGTTCCAACATGGGCACTTCGATTTCATATACACCTTACAGATACGGCCATAGTTTTAGTTGTGCCTTGTTTTGTTAACTGTCAATATTTTTCAAACCAGACACTGTCAATAGATAATAGGAAATTATAAATATTAAGTCAAGGGTGTAGCTATCCACAAAGCAAACTCAAGAATTAGGGTGATAAGGACTTCCCTGGTGGTGCAGTGGTTAAGAATCCGCCTGCCAATGCAGGGGACATTAAACTCTAGAGCCCGCGAGCCACAACTACTGAAGCCCACGCGCTCTAGGGGCCCCCGTGCCGCAACTACTGAGCCCGCATACTGCAACTACTGAAGCCCCCGTGAGCCTGGAGCCTGTGCCCTGCAATAAGAGAAGCCACCGCAATGAGAAGCCCGTGCAGCACAACAAAGAGTAGCCCCCGCTCACCGCAACTAGATAAAGTGCGTGCACAGCAACAAAGACCCAATGCAGCCAAAAAAAAAGAATTAGGGTGATCTTTGGATTATTTCAGAGATGGTAGAAGAGAAAGATTCTTTCTCGAAGTTTTCAAGACTATTGATGCAAGTGCTATAAGTCCCTAGGAAATTTCTCTGGCAAGAATCCCTTTTCTTTCTCCCCAAATGATAGAAATGAATGTATTTCCAACACCTAATGTGTCCTTCAATGCAGAGGTATCTTCTAACGGAGCAAAAGTACTGACACTTCTCTGCCCCTTTACTTCTCCCCTCATATTTAGGAGTAGGACCCTTCTCTGTCTCTTTACTCACTTCTCCCCTCATATTTGGGGCATACCTGGGTCAATTCATACTTCTTTTCTCTTCTAGGAGTCTACCTGTCCAGAGAGTGCATTGTTCTGATACGTTTTCAGAAATAAAACAAACTTAGCAATAAAGGCTCCCTGTGGGGTAGGGGAAGTGGACATGAAGTTGCCCAGGGAGTCGTGGCAGAGTGGTGCGTCTACCTAATTCTCTGGGTTTGTTATTTTTACTGCTTACGAAGCTATGTCCTCCAACCTAGTCTTTATCTATAATAACTCCTTATTTGTCTCAGTTGGCTGAGAATTCAGCTAGGAGGAAGGAGGCATACAAACTGTTGATGGATTGAAACTTGACACCAACATGGAGTCCCTCCCAGGGCTGCACGAAACTGTATCTGCTCAACCACATCAGCTAACCGATGTACTATGTGAGGTTTTTAGATAAAAGTAGGGCTGTTTGACTAGCATTTTTCAGAAATATTCCCGATTTTCTACTATTTGCCTCTGAAGATACACCTTTAAATGTATATTAGTAAACAGAAACTGTTAGCTTTAAACTGATATTTTAAACAAAAGTTGGCCTTAAACAGTAATTTAAAGAGTTGGCCAGACTTCCATGATGGCGCAGTGGTTAAGACTCTACCTGCCAATATAGGGGACACAGGTTCGAGCTCTGGTCCAGGAAGATCCCACATGCCACAGAGCAACTAAGCCTGTGCACCGCAATTACTGAGCCTGCACTCTAGAGCCCACAAGCCACCACTACTGAGCCTGAGTGCCACAACTACTGAAGCCCGGGCGCCTAGAGTCCGCGCTCTGCAACAAGAGAAGCCACCGCAATGAGAATCCCACGCCCCGCAACAAAGAGTAGCCCCTGCTCGCCACAACTAGAGAAAGCCCGCGTGCAGCAACAAAGACCCAACGCAGCCAAAAAAAAAAACATTAAATTAAACTAAAAAAAAAAAGAGTTGGCCAAGTCCTAACTGAATTAGGCCTTAAACTTTATCTTGAAGGATGAGTAAGATACAGCTAGAGGAACACAACAAAGTTGGGGGGAAAAGGCCAGAGTTTTTAATAAACTTGATATAATGTAGAAGAGAGGAAGGGACGAGGATCACAAACCTGAATTTATGTATAGGGTCCAGAATATGTGAAGTCCTGAAAGTTAACCTGAGGCCTTTATCCCATAGGCAACTAAGGAAACTGTCAAGAGTTCAGGTAAACTACTTCATGGTACTGCTGCCTCGGCATCATTTTGTTTGACCAAGTGGCCTAGAGGGACCTTAAACTGACACAAGCCCCTCATGCAAGCACACACCCTAGATAACAACCCACAAAGTCACAAATTAAGTTCCTGATATGACTCCCTCAATAGCCCTTGTAACCAACAGTCTACCCTCCTCCTAGGACCTTGTGTGTTTCTTAGATAAAACCCCCATGGAACTTACCAAAACCCTGCTTTCGGTCGGAACTGACCAATTCTGCCTTAGCCCAGGGAACCACAAAGCACTCCACCCATGAACCCTTACGAAAGCATGTTCCCCAGCTCCTATTGTTCTGTCTGCACTCTGCCTTGACCTCCCCATGCGGCCCCTCAAGACATGCCTTGTATTTCCTCCAGGACCTGTGAGCAATATACTCCTCTCTTCCAGTTTCTCTACTGGTCTGTTGTACCATGATTCACCATCCAGCACCCTGTGCTCTACTTAACAAATTTTACTTTAACAAAGTCATGGCAGAACCACTAAAATTTTTTTAATAGAGAAATAAAATACTGAAAATAGGGCTTCCCTGGTGGCGCAGTGGTTGAGAGTCCGCCTGCCGATGCAGGGGACACGGGTTCATGCCCCGGTCTGGGAAGATCCCACATGCCGCGGAGCTGCTGGGCCCATGAGCCATGGCCGCTGAGCCTGCGCGTCCGGAGCCTGTGCTCTGCAATGGGAGAGGCCACAACAGTGAGAGGCCCGCGTACCGCAAAAAAAAAAAAAAACTGAAAATAAAGAATTAGAAATACTAATTTGATTTTTCTACTGTAAGGTGTTTAGAAGTAGAAAGAGAATCAAGTACAACTAAGTGGGAAGTTTGAAGCGGTGAGAGCCTCACTCAACAAATTGCCTTCATTTCCTGCATCACCAATTTTATTTAAAGCAAAAGCCTATGACTAGTCTCTACTTGGTCACCTACTATTCACTCATCAATCCACCACATCATAATTTTTGCATCTGAAATGGTTCCTGCTAAGTCAATGGGCATGTTTTCATTCCTTATCTTACGTGAACAATCATTAACAACCAAGATAACTGACCACTCCTGTATGAGTTTGCCAAAGCTGTCATAACAAAGTACTACAAACTGGGTGGCTTAAACAACAGAATTTTGTTGTCTCATAGTTTTGAAGGCCAGAGTCTGAAATCAAGGTGTCCGCAGGGTTGTTTACTTCTGTGGGCTGTGGAGGAATGATCTGTTCCAAGCCTCTCTTGATGGCTTAGATAGCTATCTTCATGTTCACATGGCACTCTCCCTGTGTATCTCTGTGTTCAAATTTCCCCTTTTTAAAAGGATACCAGTCATATTGGATTAGGCTCACCCTAAAGATCTCACTTTAACTTGACTACCTCTGTAAAGACCCTATCTCCAAATAAGGTCACATTCTGAGGTACTGGGGGTTAGAATTTCAACATATGAATTTTTGGGGTGACACAACTGAACCCGTAACATCCTCCTTCTTGACATCTCCTCCTCCCTGGGCTTCCTTAGAGCTCTCTCTCTTTCTCTCATACATTTCTGACCACTCTTTCTTGTTCTTTTTCTGGTTTCTCTTCCTCCACCTGCCCCTTAAGTGTTGATGTTTCCCAGGTTCTGTACTCCTTCCTATTTTTTATTCCACATGTTACCCTTTGGGGTGCCACGCCTGCATGACTTTAACTGTTGTATATACAGAGATGCCTCCAAAATCTATACCTGAAAAATCTATATCCCTTACATTTGTCAAATCCCACAGAACTTTACAGTACAAAGAATAAACATTAATGTGTGCAAATTAGAAAAAAAAATCATTTAGGAGGTCAGAGGATCCCAGATTGAATACAGAATGTGACCAAAAATTACAAATTTATTTACCACCTCAATGAATGGGAGGGAGGGAAATATGCTGACCTCTGTAACTGTGAAAATGAGTGGATTCTATAAGACTAAGGGCAGAAGAAACTATATATAAGCACTGTATTTTAGTTGATAAAGTTGTTTCCCATAGAAGTTCTGGTTAACAATTCTGACTCTGCTATACATATCTGGTGGAACTCAACAATTAAGCAAATGGATGGCAGATGGTGGGAGCCAGGTTTTGCACTATGGGAATGAGAGGTTACAAATAAGGAAGGGAAGGGGGCTAGAATGATCCATGTGATAAATGGATTCGAGTTTGAGGCATCAGTATGAACTCATGTTTAGCTTCATACAGAGACAGATGGTTGCATATAGAGATATTTATAGATATGTGTATATAGAGAGGTCAGTATACACACATAGCTTTCCTTGTTCTGTCAGCTGACAGACTAGAAGCAACAACACCCCAGTAGTACTGAGCACATTTAGCACCCATATCTTGATTTCTAATACTGTTCTCCAAGAAAAGAAACCAGGACTCCTTGGAAAAATGGCTGATTTAGGACTAGGGCAGGAAGTATACAAGATGAGTCTGGAGCATCTTATAATGCCAGAAAGTAAGGAAGTGCTCAAAAACAAAACAAAACAGCGCACCACCATCATGGGGGTATGTAAAAGAGAGAGACACAGAAACCAACTGAAAGAGCTCCCAATGACCAAAGCTGGACTAACTGATAGATGAAGTAGTACTGAATTATAACCCAAAGTATAAAATAAATAACCATGAGTCCACATTGACATAAATGATTAAATTAATAAATGGGGAAGAGTACACAAATATCCTGTACAGAAGTCCACATAATTGATGTAGATACTCCACCCTCAAGGAGGTGGAGCATAGCTCCCCTCTCCTTAAGTGCAGGCTATGCATAATAACTTCCTTCTAAAGAGTACAGCATGAAAAGGGAGAAAAAAGGCAACTTTAAGGTGGAGACCCTGGCAAACACTACCTCAGCCAGGTGTTCCACGTCGACATCACTGATAAATCATGCTGTTAGTATACACCTTTGATATGATGTGATGAGGTGGCACGTCACGGCTCTGGTCATTCTCCCCAAATCCAGAACCCTCATCTAATCATGAGAAAAACATGGGGCAAGTTGCAACTGAGGGACGGACTACAAAATATTGATACCTGACTGGTACTCAAAACTGTCAAAGGCATCAAAAACAATAAAAGTCTGCGAAATTGTTACAACCAAGAGGAGCCTCAAGGACATATAACAATTAAATGCAATATGGTATCCTGACACAGAAAAGGAGCAATAGATAAAAATGAAGGAAATCTGAATAAGTATGGAACTTAACTGATGAAAATAAAATTTAAGAACTATTTATCAAATATATGAATGATTCCTTAATAGTACCCTTGTTCTTGCTAAGCTTCTTCAAGCACGATGAATTAGAAAGATGGCTTTGTCATCAACCAGACCAGATCTGATCTCAGCTTCGCCCCTCGATAGCTGTTGGATCCTGAACAAGTTACTTTTAACTTCACTAAGCCTATCTCCTCATTTTAAAAAGGTGCTAATATCTGCTCCATAAGACTTGTAAGGATAAAATGAAATAACTGTTCAGAAAACACCTAGCACAGTAATTGGCACATAGCAGGAGCTCAATAAATGCTAAAATCCATCCCCTTTGCAAGTTGCAATGAGACCTGGAAGTCAAAAAGGGCAGGTCTTGTATATCATGTAGAAAGCTGAATGTTTACTTTAAGACTCATGTTTCAGCTTAATACTTTGCCATGTGACACTTAAGTGGTGGATCTCACTTATCAGAAATTAAAATATTTTGAATGCAATATGCCTCTGATGAGAAATAAAGCCTCTCTCAGCTGTCGGAACTTTTCATAAATCTTCACCTTGTACTCATTCGTTCTTTGCTTATTTGAGACCTAATTATATCTTGCCTATTTGAAAAGTCCTTTCTGCATATCCCTTATTTTATTAAAAAAGACAGCGGGTAAATGACAATAACCATTTAATTCACCATAATGGTTAATAAGAAAAGTGATAGACACAATGCATTTTGGTCATGAATTGTGCCTTAATAAAAAGTGAGTTTTCTTTCTAACTGCATAAAAGGAAATTCAGTAATAGCAACCAAAAGCAACCCAGGCCTACCTACATACCATGCTGAAATACAAGAGTATAAGCCAAAAGTAAGAGTGTCTTCATCTTCTATTTGGATACCAACAACCAAACAAACAGAATTGATATGAGCCCAAAAATATATGATAACAATAACAATATTTCTTAAAAGAAAGAACTGTTAGTGGGAAAAAGACATCAACATGTGAATAGCAAAGCAATGCAATTTCCAAAGTAGTAACTTCCCGTTCCTTATTGACTGTGATTAGTCCTCTCATGTTAAGAATTAAGAGCAGCCTCTAGTGGCAGGTTAAGGATTTTACAGAATGCCCTCTCAGAAACCAAAATGCCTTCTAGTTCTTTTACTATTCAGTCTGAGCAGAAAGTATCAATACATTTCGTCCAAGGAATATGGGGAAGCTCAGAGCCAAATATGCTAATCAACTTTAGCCAATAAAAATTTCACCCCCACTTTGAGTCTTAATAGTTATTTTATTTGTATTCTTTTCCGTATGTGTAGTTTTAAAAACCAAATCAAATTCTTTGTAGACAGAGATAGACTATTAACTGAATGGGCTATATCTGAACCATTGGCGGGGGGAGAGGGGTGCCGTATTTAACTGTAAGGAACGAAAGGGCTAACAAAACCCCAATGAAGACAGATAGGTTTGATGAAATGAAGTCCAATTCGTACTTAGCCTTTCTATCTCCCTAAATCAAGGGTGATCAAAAGCAGAAATATTCTGAGGAAAACAGAAATATCTTCTCCATCTGAGAAACAATGAACTTTCCTGAATCTCATTTCATCTTTTCAAAGGGGGCCCTTTTCTCGGACAGTGCAAGAGAAAGGCCAGGAATATACCAAATAAATGTCTTCTGGTTTTATACACCTGCCTTTCTCCTTCCTCTGAACTCTTATACACTCAACCAAACCCTTGATTTCTCTCTACTTGTGAAATTTAAATAAATAAGTAAATAAAATGTTCTTCCTCCTCAGTTACTACTACAAAGGCACCGATGTCACCTTTGGACACTCATCGTCACTCAACGAGCGGTGCTGGGATGTGAGGTTTGCCCATAGTGATAGCTCAACCGCTTTGGAGCAAACCGACGTTCAACACTCCACACAGGGACAACCAGAAAGCTTTAAGTACGTTCAGGGGCAGCCATTCTTTAAGTTTCCACAAAGGACAGAGCCCGGGAATTGGGAAAGTCACTGAGAGCTGTGACACGAACTGCAGACTCCGAGTAAGACGGAGGTCACTCTCCGCCCAGTTGGACGTAGGTCGCCTCCCTCGACTTGTAATCAGGCCCCACCGTTTGGGAACGTGTGGGACGGCGAAGGCCGCAAGCGTCGCTCGCCTTCCCGGTGTATGGATACCCTTCCCGTTCTCTGAAGCCTAGAGCACCGCCTGCTCCGCTCCTTCCTGGCCCGGCCGCGCCGGGGTCGCGACGCGACAGGACGCAGGCTGGCGAGGCCCGAGCCGCGCCCGGAGCCCGCACACCCGGCCCGGGGCCCGCCTCGCCCTCCACCGCCCACCAGTCCCAGGCCGGCCTCGCGCGCAGGACCGCGGGCCTCCCGCTCCGGCCCAGGCCTCCTCCAGTGCAGAGCGCCGCTCCACCTCGGAGCAAGGAGCAAGAGGTGCGCGCGGAGAGGCCGGGGGCGAGGACGAAGCTGCAGGCTTTTCAGAATTAGTGGCGCAGTTGGCCTTGGAGGGGAGGGAGGAAGGCTCGAGAAAGGCAGAGGTGACTGAAACCCTGAGCGTGACCTACCTAACTGGGCTCCCGGCACCGGAATCCCCGCTTCACCCAGCGGGCGAGCGGCCGAAGGGGGCGCGGGCGCGGGCGCGGGCGGCGGCGGCGTTCGGGGCGGGGCTTCTGCTCCGGGGGGTCCGGGGAACACCGGGAAAAGCCGGCCGCATGGGTTCGCGAGACCAGGGTTGCACCTAGCCTGGGCTCAGTCATGTCTCCAAGGAAAAGTCGCTAATGGTTCCTTCACTTGAGAAAGAAGAGAAATTTGTAAAACCTTGACAGGCCCCTTACGCCTATGAGTTCCTCCTGAAATGACTTCCAAGAAGAGTTAGTCATAAAACAATATTACCTTCTTTCATATAATTAATATAATCATTTAATTTTTAGAGTTTCTCTGTTTGTCTTTCACAGGTGCTTTCAAGTAAATCAATCTAGAATATATTTTATTATATTTTATTTATTAAAAATTCCTACCTCCTCATGGGAGTGCTGCGATGATAAATTAATGTTTGCTAAGCACTTGGAAGGTGAAAACTACATAAAACTTGATGGAGTCACTCTGTTATTATTGATACAGAGAATAATATGATGGGATTGGTAACCCATACCATCTGTTTTATTAACTGAAATTACACTGTAAAAAGGTTTTGCCTGTTTAGGCAAAGTGGTCAAGTACAGAAATAATTATCCAGGTAATTCAAATTCCCCAGAAAATAGAATCCTGCTTTGAAAGAAAAGTGAGTCTCCTGACTGATTTCGTTTTGTTTTGCTCTATTATTATTGTCACATTTAAATTAATTAGTTGTATAAATGTAATCACCTGCATGACTTCACAATTTTAATTGCTCCTTCCTGTGATTTAAAATGAATTATTTGAAGGCCAGGCAGGTCTTGCATTAACAAACTGAGAATTAAATGGTGCTCTTCCTTTCGCAGCAGCCCCACTATTTTACTTTATTTTAAGGTATTGTAATAGAACTTTAAATGAAACTCCAAAGAATGTCAAATATTTTTATATCTGTATCATTAGTTGCACAGCATTTCTGACTAGCAGAGAGGAAAAAGGTTAAAAATGTCTAATTTTTCTGAGGTATATGGCAATCAGAGCAAAGACAGGCAGTATGTCTAGAATTAGATTTCTAGTTAAACTTACTCTACCATAATCTAACTATTAGGACAATTGCTTTAAATCACCCTCTTTACTTTCCTGAAGTTAACATGGTCATAGCCCTGGAGATAACTTGGCACCAAATGTGTTTCAAAGTAATCCGAAGAGTTTTAGAAATAAATTATCTTTTCGATGCAGGTTTTTTAAATGTAGTGTTCTGAAATATCCAGAAAGCAGCTCTAATTGATCATTATGAAACTTCCCTATATTCAAGCACAGAAAACATTAAAAGTTAATACCGCAAAAGCAGGCCAGACCACTATCATCAACCTAATAGTCATTATCATTTCTATCATTTATTAAATTACTCAGTGCAACCGTGCCAGAGATTGAAGTAATACTGTGAATTCACTAGAGGGAGCAATTCTTTTTAGTAAATTAGTATTACTTATTATATATTTAGTAGTCCTAGAGTAGATCTGGACATTTAACATAATTTGAGAATAAAAATATGCAGATTCAAGAAGGAGATCTCAGCGAAGATGTACTGTCATTTCAAGAGCTGTTTAGAGGTTTTCTTACAGCATCTGATGAGAAAAGAACTTGAAAACACAAGATGAAGTCCAAGGTAGTGATCTTCAAGCTGAACATCTGTCAGCATTTCCATTTTGTTTTAATTTTCACACATTCATACTTTTAGACCAAAAATTACTGCCTATTAAAATTGGCATAGCATCTGATCCATTAAAAGTTCACCAACAATCACAGTAACAATAGCTAGTTTCCAAGTGTCTGGAATAAGTGCAAATAAACTCCAGATTCAATTAAACAAAGACACTTATTCTAGTTAGCAATATGTGACAGATGTTCAGACCTATTCACATTTCTATTATACATTTCTATTTTTTAGCTGTTTGTGACTTGACATCTATAGTTCATTTACATCCTATTTGATATATTTCATGCTTGGGATTTTAACCAGAAAAACATTTATTAATTCCATATTAATTTAAATATTAATTTAAAATTAATATGAGTTAATAAATAGTATTTATACAACTGTGCCTAACTGTATAAAGTTTTGAATTACCTATAAAATGGTAATGTTTAATGATACAGATTTGACCCTTGAAAACAAAATATACTGAGTTGTTATTGAATTAATGCCAAACTTAATAATACTAATGATGCTAATTTTTTTAATATTTGTTTTATTTCATTTGTAAAATAATTAATTCAATTCCTATTTAGTGAATTTCTACCTGGTGCTGGATACTGTTAGGATCTGAGGATACAAAGATATATAAGATCCAGGTTAGCTCATAATTTAGTGTTTGTTTTTAAGAAAAAATTTCCCCAATAATTTAATTACATTTATGTTAAATAAAAAAAAAAAACCCTATGTCCTTAAAAAGTTCCCTCACATCCTTTACTGAAAGGAATGGCATTTCTGCCTTTTTTTTTTTTTTTTTAATCAGTGGGAAACCATCATAAGAGCTCAGAGCTAAAGAAAAGTTTTAGAGTCTTATGTGACATGTTTAGACTATAAGTGATCAATATTAGCGCCTCCAAGTCAAGTATTTACTAGTATTTATTTGCATGTCGATGGGCCAGATGTTCTCCAAACTGCATTCCCCAAAACACTTTTTAAAGAAATGCAGTCTGAATACTTGTGCTATTGAATTGATGGTTTTGATCTTGCTTTTACTTAAGAATGAATAAAGAGGATAGGTGACCCATGAATCCCTGGTAATGGTCAGTGTATTCCACACTGAATCTCTCTTCTTTTCCATTTTACCATCTGAAATAGTATGTATTTATTTCTTCACTGTTGTTTTAATGCACGGAGTTAACCATAGGCTTTTATAGCTATAATAATGTATCAAAGTCTCTAGGAAATTATATTCTAAAATATGAAGATGCATGTTCTTTGTTGCACTGATAGTGTTATTTCAAATATTATCTTACTATGAATTAAACTGTAAATATCAGAGCCACAAAGGAAGAACTGTAATTAATATATTAAGGCTAAGGATTATACAAGTTGAGAATGAACTAATTTTAAGTCAAACACTGAAAACTTACTTTAAGCTGTGACTTAAAGAAAAGGGATATTGAACTTTCATAAATATTCTGTATGCCAATAACATTTTGATATTGGCATATGATTTATAAAGATGGTTGAGAAAATAGAAATCCATTCATTCTACATTCTAAAATTTATTTTCTTTTCAAAATTATAGGGAATTCCCTGGCAGTCCAGGGGTTAGGATTCCACGCTTCCACTGCAGGAAAAAAGATAAAATAAAAATTATATGAGGTTAGTTTCCATTATAGGAAATAAATACATAGCTATAAAAAATTATACTCCATGTACAAAGACATTCAACGTTTTAGTTAGTTTATATTATAATGTCCTTAACACTAAACCTTCATAGGTTAACAATGCCTTTTGAATTAAAAAGCCTGCAGCCTTTCTAAGAAGGGAAATAAATACATTAATTTTTCAGTAGTTTAAATATTTAGCATTGTCACATACAAGTAGCCATCCAGTATGAAAAGTGGGTACTCCTATCATTATCAGAAATATACTTTCTTATACATTTTCTAGATTCTAAACCCAGAACAATTCAGTTTTTAAACAAACTGAATTTAATTGCAATATATGTTGAAAATGAGTGTTCTCCATTCTTCTTAATAATTAAGATTACCTCATTTACCACCACAAAAACAAATTTATACCTATTTGGAAAGCCTTGTCCCTTTGCTTTTTGTGTATTTGCAGTTTATAAATGTTAATCCCAGTGGATCCCAGGGACTGGTGAAGGCTCATAGGCTAGAAACATTTTGTAAGAAGTGAAAAAAGCAGACATTCCCCCTCAGTTATAAAGCAAAGAACTTAAGAACTTTGAACTACAATCTAAAAATCTTGGCATATTAACTAAGAGTTTGAAAGGCAAGTATCCATGTTCAAATGTTGATATATTTATGAATACTTTGCCTTATATATTTTTCTACTTAATCTATACTGGTAATATAAAATAAAAATAATGATGATGGAAAAATAACTTGGGAGGCTTAGCCTCGGGGATCAATGATAAGAAAAGATGTTGAACATGAGCTTTTTCTAAGACAGCAACCTAAGAATGGGCTTTTACATTCCCTGGGAAGAGCTCAGGACACTGAGCCTGTGTAACATCAAAAAAAATGTTTACTTTAGGCTTAAGGTTGGCATTTTAATATGCATTATTCAGTGAACATACGATCACTGTCTTAATAAATTTGAGAAATGAAACTTTTTTTAAAAAGTATTTCACAATTATCAGAATCTTCCTCTTCAAAGCACAGTAGATAACAAATCAGTGTTTGCATAACATTCATATATGTTCTACATAAATATTAATCCCAATTTATAGATGGTAAAACTGAGAAAAGATTCCTTAATAACTTCAGAGACAATTGGAAAAGAGTATAGTTTTGTTTACCACATTTCTGTTTAAAGAACTATTATTACATTAGACAAAATTATCTAATAAATAAAGTATTGCAGGCATATTGTTTTTATAATTGTAAATATTTTCCCAGCGGTAGTTCCTAAGATATTTTTTAAGGATGAGGATATCAACTCATCTTCTGTGTATGTTTTTGTTTTGTTTAAGTATAGTTGACTTACAACATTATATTAGTTTCAGGTGTACAACATAGTAATTCAATATTTTTACAGATTATACTCCATTTAAACTTATTATAAAATATTGGCTGTACTCCCTGTGCTGTACAATATATGCTTGTAGCTTATTTACTTTTTACATAGAAGTTTGTGCCTCCTGTGTAGTTTTTATTTTTATCCCTCCAGAAAAAAATAATATAGCTCTTAAGAAACCCCAAAATTGTGAGGATTACATTAAGAAGTAAGAATCCTCAGATCTTTTCTGAACTCTGTCATCAACAATTTTATGACTTTGCTTAGTTGATTGAAAGCTTAACACTTACAAGTATGGCACATAATGGATCCTCTGGATGTTCCACAAACAGTAGATAATGAAATGACTCCCAGTGGAGAAAATGATTTTTGCTTACCTTCTTTGTACCTTGTGATATGCAAGTTGACTTTAAATCTTATAAATCAATCTAATCCACAATGTTCTGCTTTAAAGTGAGGCCAAAACTGAATGTGAATCTTAGCTTCAGAAAATACATCTATCCCAGAGAAGTTTTTTTTTTTTAATCTTCAGGACAAATTAGGATCATGGAGGTATCTTCCTTCTGTAGTTGTCCCTCTGGTTTGTTTCTAGATGCTCACGTAATTGGGAAAACAATAATTCCATTCCATGGATCTGCAAAATGTCCACTGTGTCACCTGTGATGAAACTTCTACAAGACTTTGGAAGTTTGTGGAAGGGAGTTCCTATAAATCTGCTATTTATTGCAGGCAACTGAATAAATGTATCTTAGATCAGCTCGGAAAGCAGCCTTAAAGACATTTTGCAAAGTTCATCCAACATCCTAATCCAGTATTTTTCTGTACAACATTTTTCATAGGTGATAATCTAGCCTGTGTTTCAACTCTTCCTATGAAGAAATTATTCTTCTGTTAGAGAATTGGAAGCATCAAAAAATGCTTCTCTGTGTTATTTGAAATCTACTGTTCTATAACTTTTAGCCTTTTGTTCTCTTTCTGCCCTTTTAACATAGGATATGCAGGATATATCTATTACATGTTTCTTGTGCTCATGCTTTAAACACATGTACAGAGGCCATGTCACCTCTAAGTTTACTCGAAGGGTCACCAGCTGTTCTTAAGGACAAATCACTAGTTGTTTTCACGTACTCTTCATGTTATATTTTGTTGTCTTCACTATCCTGATAGTCCTTTAGTGCTCTCAGTGTGTTTGCCAATGTCTTTCAAAGTATATGACTCAAACTATATACGGTATCTTAAATTGATATAAGTCTAGAAGTGAACTATTACCATAGTTGATATGGAACCTTTGTTCAATTGATGCAGTTGAGAAACACAAAATATTTTTAAGCAGTCATTTATTACCTCATAAGATTGTAGTTCATGGTTTTAGTTATCTGTTGTTTCATAAAGATTACCCCAAAATTTAGTGGCTGAAAACAACAATGAACAGTCATTATCTTTCACAATTTCTGTGGTTCAGGAATTTGAGAGCAACTTAGCTGGGTAATCCTGGTTTAGTGTCACTCGTGAGGTTACAGTTAAAATCTCAGCTAGATCTCCAATCCTCTGAAAGTTTGATTGGGGCTGGAGGATCTGCTTCTAAGATGGCCCACTTATATGGCAGTCAAGTTCATCCTGGCTCAGTTCCTTACCACATGGGTCTGCCCTTAGGGCTGTTTGAGTGGCCTCATGAAATGACATGATTTCTGACTTCCCCCAGAGTGAGTGATCCAAGAGAGAGCAAGGCAGAAGACACAATAACCTTTATGTCCTAGTCTTGGCAGCCACATACTGTCATTTCCATAATATACTACTGGTTACACAAGTCAGCCCTATCCAGTGTGGGAAGGGAGGGACTACACAGGGGAAGAATATCAGGAAGCAAGAATTATTTGGGGGCCATGTTGGAGGCTGACCCTGGAGTCCATCCTCTATCCCTCATCCCACAGTTAAATTGTACTCACACCTTCTCAAGACCACCAAAAGTTTCATCCCGTTACAGCATCATCTCAAAGTCTAGAATCTTGTCATCTCAACCAGGCCCAGATGTGGATGATTTTGATTTGCTTTCTGGGTATGGTTTCTTGAACATAGCTCCTTGAGAACAGCTCTTTGATCTGAAGACCTGTGATTAAAGAGGTAAGATATCTGTCCACCCACCACCAACGCCCCCCGACACCTGACATACAATGATGGAGGAGGAATAGGTTAACCATTATACATGTTCCTGTTCAAAGGGCAAAAAGCAAGAGGAATATAGGTCCATAGTGATTCTGTAGTCCAGCTAGACAAATATTGGAGGTTCTTTCATTAGAACTTATTCCTACTGCCTCTTGGGAATGATTTTCCATGAATCTTGGCTCTGACCTTTAAGCTCTTGGTTTCTGCCTTCTGAGTTAACTTATTTTTCCATGAAAGGTAGCCTACGTTTGAAGCTGTGTAATTTTCTCAGTCTGGTTCCTGCCTATACGTCCAAAGGCTCTTTTCCTTTTGTTCTATCTCTGTTCCTTTCAGTCCAAGCTGCTGATGTTTCTAACAATTAAGTATTTTTTAAAAATTTGCGGGTCTCCTGTGAATCTTACTGGGGTTTACTCCATCATACAAAAGCCACACCTAGAAATCTGTTTGAGATAATCCCTTATCTACTCAGGGTTTCTGCTGAGATTACTGATGGACAGTACCCTAAAGCTTCCTAGAAGCCCTAATGCCTGACTGACTAGCTCTCATGAGTCATAATCTTAGATCTTTCTCAGATCTTAGC
Source organism: Stenella coeruleoalba (assembly GCF_951394435.1). Classification (NCBI taxonomy): domain Eukaryota; kingdom Metazoa; phylum Chordata; class Mammalia; order Artiodactyla; family Delphinidae; genus Stenella; species Stenella coeruleoalba. The sequence continues at coordinate 29,271,853 of NC_137149.1, read as the reverse complement.
AAAGGATTTTACAATCATATCCTCGGCTTCATTTTTATGCTATGATTGCCTGACAGTGCCTGGATTTGATCTTTGCTCAGAAGCCATTTCTTTGTTTTTGCATTGTTTCCCATCTTGAGAGGCTGGAAATTTTCAAGACTAAGTCTTGGCTTTCTTTTTAGTTTAATAATCCGTCCTTTAGCTTATCTTCCCCCTCTCTCCTTTGACCATAAACAGCAAGAAGAAATCAAACAGCACCTTTAACACTCTGACTGAAAATCCCTTAACTAGATCATCTATTTTATTAGATTCATTTTCCAGTTCCCACATCCCTGCAGGTGATATTGTTGCTCAAGCTTTTGCCACTGAATTAAAAATATCCTCTTTCGTCCAGTTTCCTATAACATTTTCCTCACTAGCAGCCTCCTCAAAGGCCATCAGGTTTATAATAACAGTCTGTTCAAGATATTTTCAACTTCCACTAATACTTTCTTCAACATCCTTTTAGTTTCTACTACTGCCTAATTCCAATGCCTCTCCCTTATTTTTAGGATTTGTTATGCAGCAACCCACTTCCTAATATATTATCTATTAATGTGTAGCAAATTACTGCAAAAGTTAGTGGCTGAAAGCAACCGTATCTCAGTTTAATATCAGTTTCCATGCATCAGGAATTTGGGAGCAGCTTAGCTAAGTGGTCCTAGTTCAAGGTCTATCATGAGGTTGGATTCAAGAGAGTGGCTGAGGTTGTAGCCATCTGAAAGTTTGACTGGCACTGTAGGTTCTGCTTCAGAGATGCTCCCTCACATGTCTGGAAGTTCATACCGAGTGTTGGCAGACAGCCTCAGTTCCTCACCACATGGATTTCTTCGTAAGGCTGCCTGAGTGTCCTCATGACATGGCAGCTACTTCTCCCCCAGAGAAAGTGATCCAAAAGAAAGCACAGCAGAAGGTGCTATATTTTTTATGCCCCAGCCTTGGAAGCCACACATCATCATTTCCACAAATCCTATTAGCTACACAGGTTAACCCTATTCATTTTGAAAGGGGATTGCAAGATGTGAAATCTAGGAGCCCGAAATAATTGGGGTCATCATGAAGGCTGGCTACTATGTACACTAAAATCCCTGATAATTTAGTTTTAAGGAGTTTCTGTAAGTCAACTTCATCACTTTGGTTATTTATTGATTTTTTTAAATGTAAAAATTACCCATATCTATCATTGAATTCCAATTGTAGTTTCAATTCTGTATTTCAGCCTATTCAGATCTTTTTGAAAAAAGGTGGACAATCTAATGACATTTAGGGACCTTTTGTCGAAGCCTGAATCCATATCAGACTATCTAATGGTGTGGATTTTTGGATACAGTTGACAAATAAATGAAAAGTTTTTGGCAAGCTTTTGGCTGCCTTATAAATCATAATAGGTTGCCAGCAACTTGAACTCTCAGTAAAATCAGTCTTGGTTGAATGTGTCAGTTGGGGAATTTTGTACCAGGAAAATCTGGACTTCCTGATGGTGGGATTCCAAAACTGTATTTCTCCCTATCTGCCTTGCCATGATTCCTTTTCTTGTTAACCCAACTTAAGAAATTATTCTTCAAATGAATATCATTTGAATATCATTTTCAAATGAATATCATTTCCATATTTCTGCTAATGGCATCATCATTCAGCAGAATAACTGAAGTTTATAACTTCAGAATAACTGAAATTTATAACTCAGACACTTGAAGTTTTTCTGAATTTGTCCTTTCTCTAAACCGTCTCATTCAATGTAGTTTTTGGCTGCCTTTCTCAGCTCTATCTCCTCTTTTCTCTCTATCATACCCCAGTTTAAACCATCTAGTTTACTTCTTGTTGCAGTCTGGTTACACATCCTTGCCACATCAGCTTACTAAAGTACAGCATCTCTCCATTCATTATACTGCACAAAAACCTCACTCCCATCTGCTCAGTGCCTGCACAGTGAACTCCAAACTTCTTAGTCTAGCTTTCAATGATTGCCACATTCTAGCCACAGTTTAGCTTCCCAGCTTTATCTTCCACTACTTCCCCAGGCTGCATTATTCTTGGTTCACCAAACTCATCCCACAGCTACTATTAAGTCTTTATCATGCTTTTCCCTCTGCCTGAAATGCTCTCCCTCCACTTTTATTAAAACCCTACTCATCTTCAAAGTCAAAATCTACAGGAATCTCAAGCATGATGTCTTAATCCTCCCAACCAGAAGTATGCTCACTCTTTCTGAAAGTCCAAGATACTTTGTACCACCCCTAAAGTACTTACTGAATTCTAACTTAGGTTTCAGTTATATGCTTACATGATTTATCTCTTCTTGTTTATCTTAAACTTTCTACCTACATAGGTTGTATCATTCTATGTGTAGTAGTTAGCACATCTGCATTACTTAGAGGTGGTTGTTTCTGAGTTGGAACCATCATGGAATGAGTTGAGTAAGTATTATAAATTGGTTTGGGTCAATGAGTAGAAACAACAGTATAGTGTAGTTAAGAGAAAAACCTTTGGAGGTCAAACAATCCCAGATTTAAATTTAGTTTTACTAGTTTCTAGTTAGGTGATTTTAGGCAAATTAATCTCTTGGCACCTCAGTTCCCTCATCTGTAAAATGGGAATAGCAGTGCCTATTTCATAGATTTGTTATCATAATTAAATGAGGTGTTGGGTATAGAACACTTATCTTAATAAATGATTATTAGCTTCCTATCCTCTATTGTTTCTGGAACAGTCTTACAACAGTGTTTAATAACTTTTTTTTAAGTTGATTTATAGTAATTTAAAATTTTATTTTTCAGAGATAAAAAATGAATGCAGCATTATGGCTGATGTCAGATCAAACCATCCTAGTATTTTCTTTTTTTTTAACATCTTTATTTGAGTATAATTTCTTTACAATGGTGTGTTAGTTTCTGCTTTATAACAAAGTGAATCAGTTATACATATACATATATCCCCATATTCCCTCCCTCTTGCGTCTCCCTCCCTTCTACCCTCCCTATCCCACCCCTCTAGGTGGTCACAAACCACCGAGCTGATCTCCCTGTGCTATGCAGCTGCTTCCCACTAGCTATCTATTTTACGTTTGGTAGTATATATATGATTATTAGCTTCCTATCCTCTATTGTTTCTAGAACAGTCTTACAACAGTGTTCAATAACTTTTTATTAAAAAATTTAGAAAACAAAACATTATGAATTATATGTTAAATATATGTGTATATTTAACACTTAAGAAAAACATTAGAAGGGTATAGAATACAGGGTAAAAAATGGAAAAGCAAAATAAGGAATCAAGAAATTACATTGTTTTAAAAAGTGAGCAAGAAGGAATTTAATTTTTGACACAGACTTATAGTCTTAACTCTACAGAATATGCCGGGATTTCCTTACACTTTTCCAATGGGAAAAATCTAATTACCCATTCTTAATTATAACAGTTCACATCTTAAATTACATATAAAAATGTTTAAACACTTTAGCTTATGGGAGGCCCAGTCAGGCTGCAGAATCTCAGCCACTGGGGAATTTCTGTGCTGGACCACCCACTGTGAAAGTGAAAAGTTGGTACCTTTGCCAGTGTGGAAATTTCTTCAGAAGAAAGCTCTAAGCTGTCATAACCATTTTCCCCCAGGAAGACTGAGGGGGGAAAAACACATGAGAAATTACTGGACAAACACTACTTGTCCAAGTTTCAAAGTAATAATCAAAGTTGGAATTAATGCCTTTAACACTGCAGCTCTCCCAAACTTAAGTCTGTTTATATAGATTTGGGCTGACTTGTTTCAGTCCGCTTCTTTGGAGGACACAAACTTACATGAATAAAGCTAGAATTTCAAGGCAAGTCACGCTATTTAGTTATAGTTTAATTTGGATTTTTTGTTCATTTTTTATAGTCTTTTTCAAGATGTCTTTAGAAACAAGTCATTCAAATAGTAATACTGAAATAGCATTTGCATTTGCAATCTTCTTTCAAGTTTCTTGGGATAACCTTTTATTATGAAAGCAAAAGAGACACCCAAATGGTGATTAAACCTGGAGAAGGTATAGAAAGGTGCACAGAATGAGTCTTTGCTCATAACTTTCCCATTTCATAAAGACTAATATTTAACATCTTTTGTATTAAAGGTGTTATCTCATCTATAATTAGGAACAGTCTGAAAATCTAGGTTCTTAGACTAATGCAGAACAGATGTTTGTGAAAGTGCCTGAAATATCATAGACCTTCAATAAATATTATTGTGTTGGCAAAAAAGCTGGACAGGTGTGTGTGTGTGTGTGTGTGTGTGTGTGTTTATGTACACAACTCTCCTTCTTCACCCCCTGAATACTTCCTGAGCAGTGTTAGCAGAAGGCCACTAGAAGATGAGATTTTTCTACTTACACTGGAGCCCCTGAGGACCCCAAAAGGCTATCTCAAATCACGGATCCAAAAGCACCCTCTTCTGCTCTCCTCAGGGAAGAAGACTTCATGGGGGTCGGGGAGAGGACACTGTTGACGCAAAAACTCTTTGGGTTGCAAGTAACAGAAACCAAATTTGAGCTACCATGGATGAAACAAGAAATATACTGACCTGAGCAGCAAAACCTCAGGAAGGGCATGGATCTAGCTGGACCTCCAGGATCACAGGAACAGGGACACGGCTAGACTTTCTCCAGCCAGCTCTCATTTGTGCTTTTCTGAGTCAGCTTTCGGTCTTACTAGACACTACAACATTCTGCCCTGGAGAACCTGGCTTTCGACATCTCATCTCTTCATCATGAAAAGGACTACTTCTCTTCTTTAAATCTCATTTGAAAATTCTCAGGGAAGGACAAAAGATACCAGCCTTAAATCATATGCCTCCTCCTATGAACAGAATGACCAGTTCTATAATCGGCAGCCTGACTAGAACAACAGAGTTTGAATAAAGAGAAGAGCAGTTCCTCCAAAAGGAAGACAGTTCTGCTTCCAGAAGACGGAGTGAGATGCTGGACAGACAAAAAAATTATACTTAAAATTATACATTTAAAAATCAGAATTACATTTACTAAATATGAAATTAAAATACTTTTCAGTTGCTTATTATTTTCTATAAAAGTATTTTTCTGCCTCTTGGTATTTATCTCATATTTCTTCTGTCTCAAATGTTTTTCTTACACAGCATCATTAAGTCCTACCCTTGCCTTCCTTCAAATCTGTACTTAAGATTCACTTCCTTGGACTTCTGATAAAATGTGGAAAATTGAATATATTTGTTTATCTTTATTTGCCCCCAAATGCATTTAAAATGGCAGCAAGAAAGGAAAAAAAGAATAAACCCCTAAGTGCAAAGAAGAAGGGGAAAGACTATAACAGATGAAAAGTGACAAAAACTTTCAGAAGATGGGAGGTAGGTATAGTGTGTCTTAGTTATCTTTTGAAATGTAACAAATTACTCTAAAACTTAGCATCTTAAAACAATAAATATTTATTATCTCACACAGTTTTGAGGGTCAGGAATCTGGAAGCAGCTTAGGTTGCAGTCAGTTGTTGGCCAGGGCTGCAGACATATGAAGAGCTGAAGAATCTGCTCCCAAGCTCACACAGATGGCTGTTGAAAGGAGGCTTCGGTGCCTCACCATAAAGCTGCTGGTGAAATACTAACTACAGTGGGGAAAGGTGTACTAATACAATAGAGAAGCTAACAGACACCACCTTAATCAAGTGATCAATATAACGTCACCAAATACTGTCTAAGTGGACATTGTGTGCCTAAGAACACAGCATCACTCCTGTGATATTCCTGAATATCATAGGATATACGCAATCTGAATCTAATTATATGAAAATATCACGCACACAGAACAAATTGAGACATTCTTCAAAATAACTGGCCTATAATCTTCAAGTGTTAAATTCATGGAATTGTGTTATGTGCTTTGATACGGCTGTGGGAGCACACAGGAGCGGCACCTTGACCTAATTCAATGCCAAGATGTAGGAAGGCGTTTTCCAGAGTAAGGATGTCTAGGCTGAGATCTAGAGTCAGCCTCGAAAAGGCACAATGGGAGTGAAGCAGGTTGTAATGTACAAGACCAAGGAAAAACCACTTGATCATATGCCAACTGATGTCTGTGTGAGTGTATCCTTTCTTTAATATACAGTAAGAATGCTCCTTTTCCTATCATATCTAACATGTCACATTTCAAAATATCTTAAGAGGTTGTGTCTATTGCCTTAGTCTAAGAAATGTGCCTTGAAATCCATGTGAAAAATGAAGAACAATTTTACCTTTGATTGGCTTAGTCACTATAATCATTTTTTCAAACACTATTCATCTCAAAAACTAAGCAATATTATTCTCATAGCACTTTTCATATATTTCCTTAATATATGTGCTTTTTTAAGTTTTTTTGACCATTTTTTAAATAACTTTGTGTCTATATCTTTTCTTGAGATTTATTTTTTATTTATTTATTTAAGTTATTTTTGGCTGCGTTGGGTCTTAGTTGCGGCATGTGGGCTTCTCTTCAGTTGTGGCGTGTGGATTTTCTCTTCTCTAGTTGTGGCATGGGTTCCAGAGTGCGTGAGCTCTGTAGTTTGTGGCACGCAGGCTCTCTCGTTGAGGCACACGAGCTCAGTAGTTGTGGCACGCGGGCTTAGTTGCCCCACCGCATGTGGGATCTTAGTTTCCTGATCAGGGATGGAACCCATGTCCCCTGCATTATAAGGTGGATTCTTTACCACTGGACCACCAGGGAAGTCCCCTGATGTGGACCATTTTTAAAGTCTTCATTGAATTTGTTACAGTATTGCTTCTGTTTCATGTTTTGTTTTGTTTTGGCCCAGAGGCATCTAGGATCTTAGCTCCCCGACCAGAGATCAAACCTGCACCCCCTGCATTGCGAGGCGAAGCCTTAACCACTGAACGGCCAGGGAAGTCCCTATATGTGCCTTTTATGAATGGCATTTTCTAATCACATCAACAGAAAGTGATACCGAAGACTACATTCTTTCACAGTGGCAGTTTGCTTAGTAGTTGGGAGAGCTAAGCCTCTTGTCAGATTGTGCCTAGTTTGAGTCCTATTCTATGCTCACCTCTGCCATTCTTTAAATGGGTAGCCTGAGGCTAGTTACTTCTAAGCATAAGTTTTCTCATCTGTCAAATAAGGAAGTAATAGTACCTACTTTGTAGGGTTGTTGTGAGAACTGATTGAGGTAACATATGAAAATCACTTAGCTCACTGGCTCATAGAAAGTACTCAACAAATCAGATCTTCTGTATCTATAGTCACATTTAGAAAAGGTTATATATAAAATAAGGTCAAAACATAATGGTAAAAATATATGTAGAGTGCTATCAAAATAATATTGGCCCACTGTCTTATGAGTGTGTAGATAATTTTTTAAAATGATGATTATAGTGCCTTAGCTACCCAAAGATATTTGTCTACTCTATCACATTTTGTAAGTTCCCAGGCATCCTCCCCCTTGATTTTGTGAATCCCCAGTCATCTAACCCTCCCTCGAGTGCCTCCTAAGAAACAGCCAGGCCAGGGCTAGTGATTCTTCAGTAGAAACTGGGGTCTTTGAAAGCTCTATGGGCACTGCAAAACCCACTTCATTGTCACTCCCTACCATCCCAATCCCTACATTTACTTGTTTGTTCATATATGTATTTGTTTGCATGTTCATTTATTTAGCTGGATAAGGCAAAACATTGATTTTTCTGGTATAATAAGAATTATTAAGTGCTTCATAGGTGCTTCATCAAAAGTAAAGCCACTCTCCCATGGGTGTAGTGATATGTGTTTATTGTTTATGGTAGCCGCTAGAAAGTGGGAGTGGATGGGATAAGTGATCTAAGGAATATTTTGCCACCAACAAATTAATAAAAAATATTTGAATTTTACTGGGCAAGAATTAGCAGAGATAAAAATAACTATGGTTTGTTTAACTTATGACTTTAATTAACGTCTAATTGGGTTAACAATTTTTTGTTGTTTTTCAGTTGGCCAACATTCTTAACTTCTCAAGTTTCTTTGTCTTTAACTATAAAACTGAAAAAACAACTTAGTCCAAGTATATATTTATTTATTTATTTATTTATTTATTTATTATTTTGTGTGTGTGTATGTGTGTGTGGTACGCAGGCCTCTCACTGTTGTGGCCTCTCCTGTTGCGGAGCACAGGCTCCGGACGCGCAGGCTCAGCGGCCATGGCTCACGGGCTTAGCCGCACCGTGGCATGTGGGATCTTCCTGGACCGGGGCACGAACCCGCGTCCCCTGAATCGGCAGGTGGACCCTCAACCACTGCGTCACCAGGGAAGCCCCCAAGTATATTTTGATGCACTGCATTTTACTGTATATTGTGAATAGTGAAACTGTTAAAACTGTAAAATAATTGTGAGAGTTGGAGATCACAATCTCTTAACTAGTAAAATGATCCTAGGTTTTGACATTGTAAGCTGGAAAAATTCTGTCTTCTATGTGTCTTGATGCCCCCTCCACACACACACACACACAGACACACACACACAAATCTCCTGTCTCCCTTACCACACACATGCCCAAAGCTATATATATTTTAAATCTTTATTTTAATAAAGATATATTAAGAAACATTAAAATATATACAGTATTGTATGAACCCTGATGAAAAATGATGAATGATATGATTCACCATCATAAAAATGCTGACATAAAGGTAATAGTAGTGATGATAAAAAAGATTAAGATGAAATTTCTTCTGTAGAATCCTTTTACATGTCTGATTTATTGAGAAAAGTTTGGAAATGAATTAGAATTAATCTGAGATTTAATTTATGCCAATTCAATATATTTTAATGTCTTTGAACTTTGATTTTTGTGAACAACGTTTTAATTACACTGTTTGATGCACTGGCATTTATTGAGCATCTACTATTTACCAAGTATTATGCCACACTCCCACAAAAAGCTTAAAAGAAAATGACCCCCCAAATCTTAACTCATATTAAAACGTCCCACGTGGTAATTAACAAAGGCATAGTATAGACAAAAGGTAGTTTTCTGCAATGGAATATTACTCAGCCATAGAAAGAATGAAATAATGCCATTTGCAGTAACAGGTTGGACCTAGAGATTATCATACCAAGTGAAGTAAGCCAGACAGAGAAAGACAAATATCATACGATATCACTTATATGCGGAATCTAAAAAAAAAGATACAAATGAACTTATTTACAAAGCAGAAATAGACCCGCAGACTTAGAAAATCAACTTATGGTTACCAAAGGGAAAAGGGGAGGGTGGATAAATTAGGAGTTCGGGATTAACGTATACACATGACAATGAAAAAAAACAAAGATAGTTTTCAGGTGTGGGAACAATGAGTGCCCAGAAATGAAATTTAAGAAGTAAAAAGGAGGGCTTCCCTGGTGGTGCAGTGGTCGAGAGTCCGCCTGCCAATGGGGAGACATGGGTTTGTGCCCGGGTCCGGGAAGATCCCACATGCCGCGGAGCAGCTGGGCCCGTGAGCCATAGCCGCTGAGCCTGCACGTCTGGAGCCTGTGCTATGCAACGGGAGAGGCCACAACAGTGAGAGGCCCGCGTACCGCAAAAAAAAAAAAAAAAAAAAAAAAGTAAAGAGGAAGAGAGATGTGAGAATCAGACTTACCTCCAACAGACATGTTGGAAGACATAAGAAAGGAAAGGACACAGAGGAGGATGGAAATAGGGCCGCCCTTCTGGGAGGAAGAAGACTTTCCATCAAGTTCTAATCTGAACGTTACAGAATGCCAATAATGGTGTTTCCCAACCATGAAAGGAAGAAAAGTCACCACAAGATACTGCTAAGATAATAACAATAGGATATAACACAAGAAAAATAAATATTTTTATATGGAAAGATTCAGAAAGGAACTTGCATCAGCACATAAACTCTACACAGGACTATATCTGTGCTCTCCTGGAACACATAATTTGGACAATGTGTGCAAATCCAGAGCTGGTAGTTTCAGGCAGAGAAGGAGCTTCCAAAGTGAGAATTAGTTAACTGAACTGAGCTTTACCACTTTGGCAGTCCCAGTGCTAAGGGTAATGCTGCCTGGGATGAAAGGAGTATGCTCACTGACCCTTCCGGGATACCCAGAATGCAATGGGGCTTTTCAAAAGAATGGTGCACAGTCCATCAGTTGCCATGAAAAGATAGATTTCCATATTGCATGCTTTACCTATTGGCCCTGACACCTTTATTGTTCATTTAAGCACTCGATATTTATGAATACAAATGGTTTACAGGTAGACTCTTGATTGGATAAAACAACATTTCCTATCTGGAAGAGTAAACACTACAAACAATCTGAAGCCTTAATTCAAAAGAGGAGACAAGCAGAGGATAATCCAGGAGCAGCTAGAATTCTGAGGAGAGGCTCCTGAGATGGGAGAAGGGCAAAAAGGAGGACATGAAGAAGGCAGGAAATAAAGGGAAGGTAAAGAAAAGGGATGTGGAGAGGTACGGAAATTTCTCCCATCCATGAAGCTGTACTGATACCTCTTCCTATTCCCCTGCTCTCTGACAAGGCATTGTGTGCGAATGCAAGGTCCAGGAGAGGCTCAGGGTTGCCAGGCTACTCTAGCTACTGTGGCCTCATCCTCTCTCCACCTCCACTGTGGCACCCCATCCAGATTCCTTTCTTGTCAAACTTGTTTCCAATCACCCAAGCCCTGTAGTCTGTGACCTCTTGGTCAAACTGTCTGTTACCCAGGACACAAATAGATTGAGGGTGTCAGATAACATGGTAATTTAGTGGGGGAGAAGACAGTTTGAGTGAGCACCACAAGACCCTCTATAATACCCCTTTCCCCGAACACACACACCTTTAAAAGTAGATGCCCTTTATCCACCTATGTTTCTCCGTGTGTCTAAGTCACTGGAGGGCAATTGACTGTGATTCATACCTTTTTAAATTTATTTGTTTTGATGTGTTCACTCTCTCTGGGGAGCTAAGTGGCAGAACATTTGAGTCAATCCTCCTTTTCTTGGGGAAGAGGGGTAACACAAAGCTGGGTGATGACAAAAGGGCTGTATTGCTCTATGGGAATCACATAGAATTTTGTGTGCACTGAAGTTAGAGCAGTGACACTACATGAAGCAATGCATATCCTGTGAACACATCTTAAATTCAAAGCCATTTCTTCTGGAACTGATTAATGTCCAACTAATACTCATACATGATACTCACCACGTGCTTGTTACCTTCTGATTCTCTGAAGAACCTTGTTCTCCAATGTCTCAGTTGCCACCCTCCCCCTGTCCCCTGAAACTCTCAGGATCGCTATGCACACACTGAAGGAGAAGCAGTGGCCTTTGAGGAAGCTAAGACATGACCATGAGGGTAATGGAATGATGCAGAGTTCACCCCAGACATCCACGCTACCACGGCCACTTTATTACACACCTAATACAAAGATTTGGGTGAATGCTCTCAGTAAAAATCATGCTGCTTCAATGAACAGATCAGAGGTAGGGTTGTAGGGTGAGGTGGAGGTTACCTGTTCAAAAATATTTACCCAGAGGTTATTATGGGTCAAGCACTCTAGTTTGAGTAAAGCAGCTATTTTGCATAGAATTAAACAAATCTTCTTAAGAGGTAGAAGAATTGTTCTGCGTGTTGGCTGGCAATTCCTGAAAGCTCTTGTAACATCACATCTTTCTTGGGTTTGCACCCACTTTATCTCTTTCCTTGAATGGGGGAGAGGGAAAGAGGGAGGAGAGAGAGAGAGGGAGAGGGAGAGAGGTAGGTAAAGGGAATCACCTTCCTATTCAGGAATATGCTAATGTTTCCAGGTGAGGCCACAAGAACTCAGGAGGTGCACTACTTCTCCAGCTCTGTTATCTTTTCGTAAGTTCTGTACAGTTGACTGGGCAGCTGGGTCTAGCACATGTCAGTGCTGAAGTACCACTGTAACTTTCTATTATTTATGTTTAAAGAAACAAATAGGTCTGAGTTAGGAAAGAAGCAGAGTCCGGGCAAGGGCGGGTCGGGGTGGGACCTGAACCTCGGCTTTCAGCCCGACCTCCGGCCAGGGCTTGCGCGCGGTCTCAGCCTCGGGACCAGGCCCGCGCCCCTTGCGCCGCCCACCGCTCGCCTCCACTCCCTGCCGGCACCCGCTCCACTTCCTACCCACCCAGACGTGCCTCCCAGGGTCTACCTGGAGCTTCAGGGCTGGCAACCGACCCGGGAGTCGACCGCTCAGCCTGGATTCTCGATCCTGTGGGCTGCGTCTCCTCCTGGAACTGCAGCTGCTCCCACTAACCTTTGGAAGAGAGAAAACGCTGTTCCAGACCTTTCTGTGCACCTCAAGTGTGAGAGGAAAGGGCGCTCGCTTGTGTTAGAAGACCTAAACTTCGGCTACTCAAATAGAAAGGCTGGTCCGAGAACCCCGAACCCTCCCGCCCCCACTGGACCTCAGCCGCCAGCAGCGGTCCTTGGGAAGTGGCCGCCAGAAGGGTCGGTGCATCGGGCCGGGGACATGGCTGGGGCAGCTCTAGGCGCCGAGCTCGCTATAGGTCCTCTCTCCCAGGATCGGATAGATGATTCATTTTTATATGTAACGTTTTACCCCACTCTATAGCTCTGGCTGGTTAATGTTCAACCCGGGGCTTCGAGAGGCAGCTCGAGGGAAGCAGACAGGGACGAACCGTGCAAGGTATATGGCCGCTCGGGAGTGAAGGCGCAGAAGCCCGAGAGAGGGTGAGGGCGATGTGGCGGCGGGCTCCTCCGGCCTGGGCCTCCCTAGGCCGACTCCGAGGGGGCAGATAAGCGGGCGGATCCGCGGCCCGGGCCCAGCGCGCGTCCCTGGAGGCGCAGCCGGGAGGCCGCGCCCTGGACAGGCCCCGACCGCCCACGACGCCGACGCCCAGGCCCGGAGCGGCGCGTGCAGGGGCATAGGGCGCGCGGGCGCGAGGACCGGCGCTTCGGCCCAGCGGGCTCGGAGGGCGGGCTGCGGCGCCCCGGCCGCCCGGATCCGACGCTCGCCTGGGTCGGCAGGCTGCGGACGCCGCGGGAGGAGGGAGGTGGGCGCGTGGAGGAAGCTGCAGATTCGATTCCTGTTTTGTTGTCCGGAGGGACGTGCAAACACCAGCCCGGGGACACGACAGGAGTCCCCGGAGTTCCGTAGGTTGCCCTCGGGGCCGCTGCTTCTCCGGGTGCCTCTGAAAATACCGTCAGGGTCATGCGAGGCAGCACGTCTTGCCACCGCCCTTCTCCCACGTCGCCGGCCAAAAATTGAACATTAAGATAAAGCAGCTGTTGTCAATAGAAAGCGGTAGGACACGGTCGTGCCCAAGCCACAGGCCGGGTGGCCAGTGAGGCCCAAGGCGATGCCGCCCTCGGGGGCACGTTCACTTGGAGCGGCGGCGCCGCGGGTCCTCCTAAGGGCTGGGCCGCGTGGCCCCGAGGAATCCAGGGGTCCAGGAGGCCCCGGTCCGCAGTCCAGGCTGCCATCCCCTGGCGCTGGGCAGTTGACAGGCTGGCGGGGCTGCACGGGGGAAGAAGGCTCCGGGCTGGGGAAGGGAGCTTCGTGCCGGGAGCTGCAGCCCAGAATTTGCAGGAGGCTCCCCCCCTCCCAACCCCCCGCCGTCAGAGAAACTGACAAACAAGACTCTGCCTCATCCGATAAGAATGGCTCCTACGATTTCACGGATTTTAGGCGGGGGTGGAGGCGTTGAGGTTAGGAGAGCCCTGTGAATGAACATCGCCGGAGGCCCAGGGTTCGCAGAAGAAGGGTTTTATTTGACTTTCTTTTATTTGATATTATCTTATTTTCTAACAAAGTGACCTGTCGTTTGTCGCCTTGGGCTCTGCAGGCAAATCCCCTTCTGTGGCGCTGGGGACAGCCTGCAGGGTCTCTGCCTCTGCCCACAACAGCGCTCCCGTCCTCCCGTGCCCACACACAGCGGGGTGAATCAGTCAGACTCGCGGTCCATTCAACACAGGCGGCCGCGTAAAGTGACACTAGAAAGGCCCTGCCAGTTCATCCGAGAGGACCAAGAAAGACGCCACCAAGCTTCAAATAGGTGCAGTAACCCCGCCCAGAGGAGCAGAGTTGAGGGGGCTGCTGACACTAGCAGAACGGGGGAAAGCACCCAAGAACTGGGTTGCCACCGGTCGGGGTTCCAAGTCACATTCCGTATGCTCCTCTACTGACTTCTCGGGGACAGCGGAAACGGCTCTAGGTCTCATCTCCCCGAAGGGACTAGGATAAAGGTTCCTGCCCAGGACTGCTTGCGGGGGCGGGGGGGAGGTGGGTCTGGGAATGGTGGGGGGCGGGGGGGAGTAGGGTGGTCCCGCGCTGATGTAAACTGGTGGCCGAGTCAGAAGATTTTACTGCTTCTGGACGGAGGAAGCACTGGGAGAGGGAGTCTCGGAGCTCTAAGAAAACCACACCATGCCTTGGTCCTGGTACAACAGGTCACAGCATCAGGGGATCATTTTCTAAGTTGATAGAAGACAAGCAAGCAAGTCAATAAACAAAAACCCCACTTTGGAGTGGATAAAGAAAACAGAAGAGAGAAAAGATAGGGGGAGAAAAAGACAGGGAAACAAGGGGTGGGGCGAACACCCTAAACATTTTTGCAGGAAAAACAGAATAGGAGAACTGGCTCTGGAAAGATCCATTAAAGTCAGGGGATGCAGACACACACCCTGCTCGGGGAGGGCCCAGTGAGTCCGAACTTCTCTTAGCCCTTTTGAGAGAATTAAAAAAATGCAGTCCTCCACACAACCCTTAAAAGTAAACACTTTTACCATATATTCATTAAATGTTAAAAAAAATTTTCTTTTAAAAGTAGATGGTTCTTTTAGTCATTCTTTGGCTGAGTAACTTTGGTTTCCAATATCTCCTGTTTTCTACAACTGCCATTGAACCATTAACAACTCATTGTTACAACAGGAGTAGCAATGATTTTTAAAGGTAATTAAGTAGAATTAAATACATCTTTAATGGGATATTTTATGTCTTGCAGGCCTTCTGTAATCTTCAAACAAAATCTAAAATCAACATTTACATAAAATGCATAAAATAGCACAGAAGTGAATGGAGTTATGCATCCTACACACAATAAATTCTGTTTTCTATCTTTTCAACAATGAGAAGGCCTCCTTTTGGGGGGTGGGGTGGGGCCGGTGATAAATAAACTTTTAAGATCAAAGTAAAAACCTGAAAAAGTAAATTAGTAATGTGTCTAAAATCGGGTTGCTATTTAACCCATTTAAAAAACATCTCGTCTTCAATGATCATTTTCTCAAGTTCAGTTAAAATGCAACTGTCAGATTAGGGAGGCTGGGAGAAGGACAGTTTTAAAAATTTCCTTCTGAAAATCTGCTGTAAGAAATTTCTCCCGTTTACTTCCCGACCTCTCTTTCCTCAGACAGCCACGTTTCTGGCTTCCCCGCGTGCTTAGATTAACTGCAGCTTGCAAAGGGGTTTTATAAGACAATCAATAGGGACTCTATATTCATAAAGGCCTCTGATCTGATTACACCTTTTATTTTTTTCATTCCTCTCTCAAAAATTTAAGTCGGCGAGCCTGGAAGTCCCAGCGTTGCAGCGCCTGTGAGAGGCTGGAGGCTGCGGAGCACTGGCGACGGCGGCGAGGGCGCCCGTGGATTAGGATGTGGATTGCAGGACAGACCTTTGTTTGGTCACATTCTCGACGGGGCTTGGGGGGAGGGTCGTCCTCCTTCGAGATCGCGCCAGATTTTTATAGACTCGCCTTAAAAGAACTCGCCGCTCTTCGTAGAGTTAATTTATGGGGCTTTCGAGGAATATTGGGACTTTTAAGACGCTCTTTATTTTTTTCCCATTAGTATTTTCTGGTTACACTCCTAAAGGGACTCCCGGGTTTCAGCACCTCGCAGGAAGAGGGTGGGAGTGAGAGAAAGAACGGGGCCAGGAGGAGAAGGGGAGGATTTGCCCCCTAATCAAACTGCCTACAGGGCCCAGGCTGCCCAACATATTTTTTAAAATTAAATTTCTAACCATGTTGTGGGCAGTAAAACTCAGATTTAGGAACTGGGAGGAAATTGAGACAAACGAGGGCTATATCTACCTTTCCCCAGGTTTCCACCCATTTGAATTCAGTATTAGGGGAAGGAAGAGTTCGGGGCCTTAAGAATTTTAAGTTTAAAAAACGAGGACAGACCGGAGAAAGGATCAGAGTAACAGGTGAGGGGGGCGGGGAGGAAAAGCCCTTGGACCGCGTATTGTCTGCGCGGGGTTCCAGCCCCCCACCCCCCCCCACCCCCCCAGTCTCTGGGGCACAGAGGTGGGCGGCGAGAGCTCAAGGCCTGAGATGCCTGGGCTCCCGGGGGCCCGACCTCCCGCTCGCCATCTTTGATCCCAAGCGGAGAAGGTTGCTGTTCATGCTATAGATTGCCTTAAAGGTTCCTTTAAGCACTTTAATACACAACTAGCTCACAAATCATTAAGAGACCTAGAGAAGGAGAAAAAAAATACCTCACACTCACCGGTAATAAGTGTTGACATGCAGCAAAAATCGATTGAGTGGAACCGAGGTGGTGGCAGTAGCGATGGCTGTAGGGGGACCAGCGTGGGAGCGGGAGGGGCGAGGGAACTAGGCTTTTCTCACTTGAAGGGAAAAGGAGGTGCGGAAAGGGGCCGAAGGGCCAGCGAGGATGGGTGTGGGAAGGGGAGGTGAGGAGGGTAATTCTCCCTTCTGGAAGTCCTGGGAAAGAGCTGAGGTGGGAGAAAGGGCCTCTCATCAGCCCCGAGTCTCCGCCCACAGCCCGCACCACTCAAGTCGGGGAAGTGACAACTCTTCCCAAACCTCGACTTCCATTTTTGTTTCCTGCAGATTTGATTGATTTCCTTGAAACTGAGTTCTGTTTCAGCAAGCAAACTAGGCCGAGATCCACGTCCTGCACCCAGCGCTCCCAAGTCGTTCTTGGGCCTGCAGACGCAAATCCTCCCAGCAGGTCTCGTTAGCGCTTCCAGGCCCCCATCCCCAAATCCCCTCTCCCATTCCCCTCCCTCGCCGCCCCTCCCCCAAGCCCGACGGAGGCTCTGGGAGGCCCGGACTGACGAGCCCCGCGGCTCCAGAAGCCAAAGTCCGCCCGTGGGGACCGTTTTCCTCTCCACTGCTCTCAAGTGAACAACAAGGACGGAGGTGACCCTCGTCCAAAGGGCTTTTATCTGCCCTCCACAGCCGCGTGATCCCACCGCAGGTCCGAGGCAGAGCTTAAAAAGGAAAGAAAGAAAGTTAATGTGCATTAAGCACTGATCTTAAATAGGGGACATTATCTGCGATCTCTTTAAGTGGCAGCAGCACTCCCATGCAGAACAAAGACTGAGTGTCTGAGCTCCAAAAGCTTATAGGTAAAGTTTCAGTCCGATAAAAGCAACTTAAGCGCAAAAACACAGGTTTTCTCGGCCCCAGAAAACTGGCGGTTACTTTTTGCTCCCGATTCCCCAGCCAGGGTGATGTTTGTCTTTGCCCACCGCGGGGGGGTGGGGGGGTGACCCGAAGAGCAAAAGACCTCAGAACTACCCCTCACCCTCACGCCTAACACACCGACCTCCCTTGCGCCACGGTGATGACTTCTTTAGGACTAAGTCGTATTTGCTACTATTTGTTACAAAAATAATTTCACATTAAAAAAAAAAAAAAGCTGAAAACCACCAACAAAGGAAGAATGGGTGCTTAACGTTCTTTTAAACCCTCACACCAAACTCATTCCCCGTTTAGATGTCAGAGGATGGGAGGCAGGACCAGGGCTGTAATTCATCTTGATTTGCTTCATTCTCCGGCAGTTTGCAAACTATAATCCTGCATAATTTCAGGAACAAGCAGCTTTAGAATTAATGGGTCAATATTATTTAAAACAAAACACGGGGAGCATGACCTTTGCCTCAACTACATATTGCTCGACAAGACTCAGGAAACTCCACTCTAACCTCTCAACCCCTGGGCTCTTTGAGAAACTAAAGGGCTGTGGTTATTAGAAATGGTCTTTGTTTCTTTTAATGTCTCGAAAGGATTTGGAAATAGTAATGTAATATAACATGAAGAATCTCTCTACTTAAGCCTGAGAGGTAAACGTGGAGGCCTAAATATTTTGAACTGAAGGTGTTTCCTTGTAAACTTATAGACGTATTCCTCTTGAGAGGAATGTATATAAATTGTACATGTATACATACACACATACTTCTCCAGAACAATTTAGTGGATGTGCAGGTTCCCCCCTCCCCAAAGGAGTAAACTTGAGAGTCATTCCAAGCTAATGTACTTTCTAAATTTCTTTCCCCTTTCTTCTTTCCCTCTTATATTGCTAGCAATAATGGAATCCTCTGGGTGCAAGCCAAAGAAAAATCTGGGAAACAAGACCAGACTTCGCAGCCACCCCCCCCCTTTTTTTTTCTGAGAGTACCTCTTTTTTCTTTTTAGTTTCTGATGAATGACTATAATTTATTTCTACCAAATTTAAATAAGTACTGCTGCCTTGTGTATTTAACTAGGCAGGCAGAGGGAACTGGTTTGTTTAGGAAGCAGTGACTGAGAAACCCTGGCCAGGCGACAGAGGAGGGCAGAAAGAATCCAGACCAATTTGTATGCAGTATATTTTACTCCCATGAAATAAAACACATTTTTTTCATATTTGCTGAAAAGTAAAACAATAATATTGTACGAAATGTTATACACAGGGTAGGTTGTACATAGCAGTTTCAGGAACATCATTGCATCCACCAGAGAGACTATTCTAAAACTGATATTCACACATTTTTTTATAATAATAATATGTTAGAAACATACAGTGTGGCATTTAGTATATACATTCCTTTGCTCGCAAGCAAAAAATCCTAATCGCTTCTGTATAACATGCTTTATTTTAAAGCCTAACCTTTAAAAACACTGTTGTGATATTACTAACAACTGCTTTTTATAAAATTAATTTGACATTTCGATATATATACATCCTTTCAGTCATTTTAATGTTAACAACGCTAAACTTAAAAAATAACAAGCTTATAGTAATGTTAAAATGTCATATCCAGTCAAACATTTGTGTGTGTCCTTGCAACTGTTGGAAATACTTTTTAGTGAAAGATGTCAGACATTGAGGAAATTCCTTTGAAATCAAAGGAGCTCTCTTTAATTCAGTGGTTTCCCTTTTTCTCTATATCTTCTCTCTCTCTCTCTCCCTTTCTTTAGTGCCCACGACCTTCTAGCGTAATTCCCAGTCTTTCAACAAGGGCAGAGCTGCCCTATCCGGCACGGTCCTAGAATCCCGGCGCAGTGCGCGGCTCACACGGGCCGGTCCACGGCGTACTGGCAAGCACTCAGGTTGGACGCCGGGTTCTGCACGCTGGCGTAGCCGAAGCTGGAGTGCTGCTTTGCTTTCAGTCTCAGGCTGGCCAGGCTCGAGTTACACGTGTCCCTATAAACGTACGGAGGAGTCGGCGGCGCGTAAGGACAGGCGGGCGTGGGCACCGCGGAATTCAGCGACGGGCTGCTCAGGTTGTTCAAGTTATTCAGGCTGTTGAGGCTGGAGCCCGGGACGCCGGTCACCGCTGAGGGTACCATGCTGGACGACATGCTCATGGACGAGATGGAGTTGGGTGGGGAGAACATGCTCTGGGATGACAGGGGGTTGACGTTCATAGAGTTGAAGAAAGGGAAGCTCTTGGTGGACAGGGAGGCCGACGTGAGGCCCTTGGCGGCCCAGTTGTTGTACGAATAGCCCGGGTACATGTCGTCGTAGGGCTGCATAAGCCCGTTGAACTGCGGCCCAAAGCCATTCTTGCACAGCTCGGCCTGCTGGTTGCGTTCCCGCTTTCTCCATTTGGCCCGGCGATTTTTGAACCAAACCTGGGGGTGGAGGGCAAGGGAGCAAACAGACGCCACAGATCGGATTAGTAAAACCTAGATCCAGGAAAGCACCAGCAACCACCCCCGCTCGAACACACACCCGCACACCCTCCCCGCCACAGTTCCCCACCCCCACCCCACTGCCCCGTGCCCCAAGCTGCCAGAGCCCCGTCCCAACGCAGGGGGCCAGGCCGGTTCAGGCCTGTGAGCCCGGGCTCTGAGTTGTGCCACAAACCCCAGCACACCGCCTGGCGGCCTGCGAGTGGCTTATTCACTAACCCACGTCCTCCTCAGGGTCCAAAAACACTTACTGCAAAATAAACTCAGAGCAGCGGGCTTTCCGCCCAACCCTTCCCCGGCCACCTTGCAAACTTGCTTGCATTCCAAAGCCACAGTGATGAGGGCAAGGGGCTGGGAGGCCACCTCTCTCTCCTACAACTCCTCCTCCCCTCTCGAATCTCCACCGCCACCCCCTACTCCACGGAACGTGCGCCCTCAACAGGCGCCAGGCCACGACCCCCTTCCTCGCCTAGCAAAATAACCAAATAAAAAGTAAAAGACCACCTCCCCGACAGCTAATTAAACTCCGCGAGCCTGGCGTGTAAATCTCCGGGAACCCGGGAAGAGCCGCTTTGCAGCCTTCCCCTCCCTTCGCTCCAGTCCTTCATACCCTCCGCCCACCCCAGGCCAGACCCGCGCGCCCGGCGCTGCTCCGGCCGGGCCCGGCCTAGTCGCTGGGCTTTGCGGGCGGCCGCCCAGCCCCGCCAGCCCCCACCCGTGTCCGGTGGCCCAGACGCAACCCCATTCTCAATCCACATCGGGCCCGCCCGTAGCCCCAGACGGCGGTTATTGTGTATTGGAGCGAGGCCTGACCCGAGATTTCCGAGCTGACACCGATGATGTTTCACATTACACATCTCAGCCAGGCCCAGCCACCTAATCCGCTTTTTCCCCCCCTTTTTCCCTTTCATTCTCGATTTCCTTTTTATCCCCCTTCCTCTTTGCACCCGACTGCTATAAAAAGGACGCCTCACTGCCCACTCGGCTGGACAAGCAGCGGGCCTGGAAGGAGGTAGTCCCAGGGAGCCTGAGCGCAGCGCTGCGGCGGCAGGAACTTGGAAGGGGCTGCTGAGAAGTCGGAGGGGGTGGGGGGAGGGTTTTCCGAAGGATTCCGGAGACCCCATAGATTGTGTTTTCATTTTAATTACTTGCCATTTCTACCCTGGGCCGTCTAAACTTTGCCCAGGCGAGAAGAGTACGTGTGAGGCCCGATCCCCAGATGCGCGTGAGAGCTACGAAAAACTGACCTTGTGCAAAAAAACACGCGGTCCGGGCCTGAGCCGTAGCTCTGCACTGTTAAACTAAAACCATTTCCAACTTCAACCTGGCTCATTTATCCACTAGCACAGCCTCATTCCCTGCACACATGCCACTCAGAGAGTGCCTTCGGTCTCTCGGCTTTGGGAGTGCATTTTGGTCTCATTTCATCATTATTGCTAGAGTGTTTTCTTCTGTTTTCTCAGCTCTAACTGGGGGCTCTTTTTCTATCCAGAGCATTTTTTTTTTTAACAGCAAAGCCTCTGGCTCCTGCTATGCGTGTTTTCTGCTTCCAGAATCCTAACAAATTTGGAGTTTTCCACCGACCAGCACAAACCAGGATATTGGGTAATTTAAGTTCATTTTTGCCAATCCATAAAGTACAGATTTGCTACAAAGGTAAGCCCTTTCTTTAATAAAACTATTATGATTGGGAGGAAGGGTGTGAGTAACAGTCTCCTGAGAAAAGATAAATAAACCAAACCGAAAAGTCTTTCTTCTTTTCTTCCTAAGAGGACCGGCAGGGTAGTTGTGTATTAAAACTGCTTCCGCAGATCACAAAACCAGGGGATAGGGTGTGGAAGAGATCTGAATGGCAGAAAAACCGCAAAGACTGTGTAAGGAGGGAGAGGAGAGGAGAGAAAGGGCCGGGCTAGGCCTGGCGCGGAAGTTTTCCAGGGAGGGCAAACCCCTGCGTGTCTCAGGCGGGTTTTCCTTGTTAAAGGCGCTCAGGTTGGAGCCTGTCCTCGGCTCCTGGCCTGGGACGGATCTTATTAGCGCTCGTCTGGCGAATACAAGCCGGGAACACAATGCCCTGTGTAGGGGAATGCACGCGGCCGCGTTTGGGAGCGCGCAGTGGGTCGGGGCGTGGAGCCGGAGCCGCTCCCGGCGCCTGCGCCAGGCCCGCGGCCAGTCTCGGAAGAGGGAGCTGTAACCTCGCAACTGGGGCCGCCGTGAGAGGCCATCTGCCTTTGCAAAGGCACCCACCCGAGCCCTCCCGGACAGCGCTGCCTTCCACACTCTCTCCCGGGCTACAGGGCCGGCATCCCCGCAACGCCCTCCCCGCTAGCCCTCCCAGCCTCCGTGCGGGCTCCTACCCGGACTCGGGCTTCCGTAAGGTTGGTCCACACGGCGATTTCTTCGCGCGTGGACATGTCCGGGTAGCGGTTCCTCTGGAAAGTGGCCTCCAGTTCCTGCAGCTGCTGGCTGGTGAAGTGAGTCCGCTGCCGCCGCTGCCTCTTCTTCTTGGACGGGTCTTCGGCGCCCACGTCCTCATTCTTTCCCTGCTGGCTCTTATCTTTCTCTGAAAACGAAACACACAGAGGTCCCCGTCAGCATGCCCACCTGCTACCCGCGAACGCCAACTGGACCAGGCGGCAGAGGCCGGGGAAGAGCTGGGCTGCCTGGTGGGGGAGGAGGGTGTGGAGCGGCCGCTCCGGGCCAGGGAAAGAGCTGCGTCTGCAGGGTGTGCAGACGTGAGTGTGGGTGTGCACGCCCCACCGCCTCTCTTCCCCCAGCGCCGCACGTTTTATTTACACGTTTATCTCACTGCGACGGCACACTCATTTTTATAGCCTGTGCTTTCAGGTATATTTATAAGCTTCTGCGTGGACACACCAAATCTCCCGGGACACCCACACGCGCGCGTTTTACAGAACCCCCTCGTAAAAAGCTCAGATTTCGATGCGGTTTCGGAAGGCTAGGAAAAGTAGGCTTCGGGATTCGGCGAGGCACCCAAGTTCCTCTGCCCTTTAGGAAAACCGCCTGTTCTTCTGAGGCGTAGTTTCACAAATATTTTTCTAACAAGCGGAGCTTCTTGGTAGCTGAAAGCCGAGAGCAGAACAGGGGACGCATGGGGGCTCGGGGAGCGGCCTCTGAAGGTCCTCGAATGGAGATACTGGGATTTTTGTGACCCAAAAAACTGAAAGGAGGCCAGGATCGGAATAGGGAGGGCGGCAGAACTGCCCGCGTGGATCGCGCCACCCCAGCCGGGCAGTCCAGGCAGAGCGAACGGGACGAGGGGTCAACACAACCCTGGCACCAGAAGTTCTGCGGGGGAGCGGGCTACAGGACCACTCCCACCACGCCTCCCCCAGGAGGGGCCGACTTCCTCGGGGGCGAGAAGGGCCGAGCGGCGCGGGGCCACGCGGCGCCTTACCTGCGGCCTCGGGGCTGGAGGTGTCAGAGATGGTGTGCACCTCCAGCCTGTGCTTGGAAGAGTCCAGGGAGCGGGTCTGACCGGGAGCCAGGACCGAAGCCATGGCCAGCGGCTGGGGATGGTGACAGGAGGAGGACGAGGAGGCGGCCAACAGCTTGGTCCCTGCTGCTCGGTGCTCCAAGTGCAGCGGGCCTTTCATGCAGTTCATGGACGAAGGAGCGCGCCGCCCTACGAGTCCTGGGCTGCCGCCCGGCCGAAGCCCCGCCGCCGCCGCCGCCGCCGCCGCCGCCGCCGCCGCCGCCGCCGCCGCCTGCTCCGCTTCCCGCTCTAGGCGCGGAGTTTCCTCGCGGTGGCCGCCGCGGGCAGAGCAGGGAACACAACCCCGGCAGAGTCCTCGAGCCGAGCCGCCCCAGTCCCCTTCGGAAGGCTCAAGCGAAAGGGTCCGGCGGCCGAAAGTCAGCGGGCCAAAGGAGACATGGGGATGTGGGTAGGAGAGCACGGTTCGGAGCGTCTTTGGGGAGCAGGCTTCCAAGCTCCAAAGCGAAACAAGAGTGGGCAAAGACCCCTTTCTTCCCTCCCTCCCTCCCTCCCTCCAGTACCCCTCCAATAAGGAAAGCTAACGCCGCCGTTTGCGCTCTGCCCGCCCCCCGCGCGGCAGCCCTGACAGCGAAGTGTCAAGAGTGACAGGGACAGGTAGCTGTTATTAGATCTCCTGCGGCGGCGGCGGCGGCAGCGGCGCGGGCCTCTGGGCGCACCCTCCGCGGTGCGCACACGCACACTCCCTCGGGCGGTCGAGCTCGAGCCCGGCCTCGCCGCAGCTCAGGTCCCAGCACCCAGGCGAGCGACGGACCAGCTCTGCGGCTCCAAGCTTCCCTGTTGGCCTAACATCTTAAAACCAGAGGCGGGCTTCCTGGTGCCGAGACGTCACTCGGCCGCTGCCCTCCCCAACCCTCCCCGCCTCCTCCCAGACCCTTCGCCGGCTGGAGTGACGTGACTCCGCACCAATCAGGAGCCCCCGAGCCGCGACCGAGGGACAGTCCTGTCTGCACCTATCAGCTGTGCGGGGCCGGGCTAATACCTCGCTGTGCCCGCAGAGTCTACACCCCGCGGCTCCCGGGAATTCTGCTCCGGCCCGGCCAAAGACGATCCGGCTTTTAGTTCTGGTGGGGAGGTGGAAATATGCGGCTGGGAGTAAAAGGCTCGTCAGAAAGAAGCGGAAAGATCGAAGGCTGAGAGGTATAAGGATCAACAAGACACCCAGCCACCCTCCCCTCCTTCCTTTTGTGTCTCACTACATTCATTTCCTACCGAGAGGTGTTTTTCTCCCCCGTATGGAGAGGAGACATGCTACTTTAAACCAGAAAAATTTCAGAACACCAACAAATCATCTCTCCGATCTTAAATTTTCCAAACAGTCTGTCAAGTGAATGCTGCGGAGCTAATCTGAAGAAGCTTTACTTTAATTGCAAAGAAGACAGAGCCAAGAGAGGCTAATAAATTAGAATTCGAGAAGCAAATGGATCCGTCAAAAGAAAATTACCTTGACTTTAAACGAACAACTGTTTGGTGGTTCACTCTGGATTTATACAAGAATAAAAAGTCGCCTCAGATCACGTTCTCTGTAATGCTTATTAGTCCCCAGACAGAAAACACACAATAGACTAGAAACTCTAACCCAGCATTTTCAAAATGCTGAAAGCTTATCCATTCTACTTAACATTGATTCAGACACATATCCGAGAGCTTTCAAATTCCTTATACACTGTATTAAGCTCATCCTAACCCGAGAGAGCCACGCTTTAAATTCAACTCTCTTGTTTACTTTGTTACCAGATTCAAACCCATAAAGCCTGTAGAATCAACAACCTTGAGCTAATTATATATAAAATATGCTTTAATGAATTTCCATACAATTAAGAATGTTGCCAAATAACCAATTTCAAGGATAATTTTTAAGTCATTTTCTATTCCTAGGAGCTCCAGGCTGTCTTGAATTGGTGGAGTCCATAGGCAGAGGCAGTAGGTTGTCGGCAAAAGCCTAGGAGAACATTCAGCAAGGAAAAGCAAAGCCTTGTTCATTTATTTAAAACAAAAGGAAAAAACACCTTTGGGGACATCTAAATCTTTACAGCTCTATTTCCAAAGAAATTAAAGAAAGAAACTCAAAGTTATCATTCAAAATAATTTGTGAAAGTCCTTTTGTCCTCCGGCTTAGGTCAGCTGGAGAGCACAAACTAATCTCCCCTGGGTTTCTGCATTGATGATTGCTTTATTGTGGAGTTAGTGTTATCATCCCTGAATGTGTATTTGTTTGACGTTACAGTCAATGATTTGCAACACCAGTATGAGGTATCTTCAGAAAACTCCCTCCTTGTCCTTGTTCCCAAGATTGGGAAACTTTTCAATCTGAGGCAGAGTGGACGAAGCAGACTACAAATACGTTTGTAACCTATGTGTCTCTCCTTTGCCCTGCTCCCGCTTCCCCCCCACCATATCTGCAACTCCTCCCCCATTTTAAACAAGCTTGAGAGCAGTCCAAGAACCAAATGAGAATTCTTCAGTCTCTCCCCAAAGTATCATGCCACTTTAAGAAGAATTTAGCTACAAGGAGGAACTTTCTTCATAGGAAGCTTTAAATCAGCATTTCTGGTTTTAACCTTTTATTCCAGTTAACCCCATTCCATGCATACACACACCTGCTTAGAGCAGAACACATCCTCATGTGACAGGTCTGCATTAGCTGAGGCTCATACGTCCAGCTATATTAGGTCCTGAAATCTTATCACTAAATTATACATGTTACATAAGCAGCCTGTTGGTAAAGAAGGTTAAATTAATTTACATTCTGCTCATTAACTGGTGCTTAAATGATGCATTTTATCCCTGAGATTTGGTGGAGAATCTCCTTCTCAGACCCCCCAGTGTTTCACCGAAGACAATGCTCTTACATTTGTAGTGGTTTTTAATCTGATAAGACACTAATTTGCTTAAGTCTTTTAAATAAGGGTTTTAAATGTTTCTCACCATTTTCTTATTGAATTTCCTCTAATTCCCCCAAGACCATAAAGTATATGTGTAAAGTAAATATTTCCTCCCATTGCACTGCCAACTGATGACCTATAAGTAAGTCAATATGAATCCAGCCCTTTTCTGCCCAATGTGTTTACTAATCATATTCTAGTATCTTCTCTTAAACCTCAGCATAGCTGCAATCCCCACAATACCATACGCTCAAGCCTTCATATCACAAAGAAACTCAATCACATCAAAGAATGAAAGATTCTCCTCCATAGTGAGCATACTTTTTTTCCTTGTCTCTTCAACATTCAAACCCTGGAGTTGCAATTTTTGGTGGAGGCTCTGAGTGGTTTTCAAAACTCCTTACTCAGGAGAGCTGAGAAGCTCCACAGAGCCATGTAGATTTCTAAGCCCATCTCTCATTAAACCCATGGAATTTTGATTTAAGCTCTTTGGCTCTGTTGACTAACAGAACTTTCCTCAAGGCAAATACAGTATGAAGGACCTAAACCAACCTCCAAAGTGGGTGAAAAATCTAAGGGCAAATGACAGCTCCCCGTAGTGCCAACGTGTGGAAATGCTGGTGATCAGCCTGAAAGCCTAAAAAGATAAGGTATCTTAAACTATATTGATCCATTGCAAAGTCAAGTGGAGAATAAAGAAAGACAAATTACTTGAAGAACTCTGGTTACGCAAAAATGAAATCATATATACATACGCATATATCTATCTATAGATAGAAATACACATACATAATATACCCCCCCCCCAAGAAAAACCCCAACTGAGGCAGGGAGGTATTTCTTTGCATTTTTCTAGCCAGAGTTTCAACTCTCTCCTAATCTTCTAATCACTTCACACACTCTGAGTTTGGGTGATACCCTTTCCAGCCCCAACAGCGTTCACTCCACCGGTGGTAGGAGTGCTCCAACATGAAAAGTCTAGATGAGGAAAAGCAAGTATGTAGTGGGGAATGAAGAAACATTTTTCAGTTAAAACTCTAGTGGTGGTGGGCAATTTTTAGATTTAATCTACAAAAAACCTGTGGGTGCAAATGTATAGGCAATACAGATGACAAAGGAGCTGGAAGTAAGGGAACCTTAGGTATTCTGTCAGTTCAGAGCTACTGTTACCCGCCTGTCCCCCACTCTTCTTTGACTGGTCCTAGAAATTACTATGACTTCAGCCTCCATCACAGAAATTGCCAATTCAGAAAAAACCCAGCATGGTCGGTTCGGGGAAGCTGGAGGTGCTGCACAGTTGCGGTGGGGAAAGGACAGGAAGCCCAGCGCGGCTTTGGGTTTTCCACTCAGAAGAAATCAGGGATCGTCTCAATCGGGTTTTCTTGCTTATTCTTTCAAAGAAAGACCCTTGAGGAGGGAAATGTGTGACACGGGGTCAGGCGTGTTTTGAGCTGGTATTTGCCACCGATTACCAGCCTTAAGGTCTTATTTAATTTCACACTCTTCAGGGTTAGTTGCACAAAGGCCCTCTGGCCATTGCGGCGAGAATGGGTTGGGTAGCGCCGCCAAACTCTCGGCTGTGGCGGCCGGGATATGAACTGGGACCCAACCAAGTGACCCTTGACTTCTGGGAAAAAAAAAAAAAAAATCTGTCCTCAAAGCTCACCTGGAAGATGGTTCAGTTAGATGTCTCCTTGCGCTGTCAGGCCGTAGAGGGGTGGTAGTCTCGCTCCCGTCCAGGCCAGCTCAAGGACGAGACCCGCCCGGACTCAGGTCGGAGGCACGTGACAGGCGTGAGTGTGTGTATGCGCGAGCGTGCGGTGTTAGGCGCAGAGGTCAGAGGGAGACCTTGCACCTTGCCCGGAGAAGTGGCTCTGCCTCCCCTCCTTCCGCTGCCTGGCTTTTCTCTGCCCGCAAATCAAGCTGGAAAGGGCCGCTTCACTGTCCTCCCCCCACCCCAGTCACGAAGCCGAAGCACCCAGAAATTAAAGGCTTTATTGTGGCTGATTCCGCCTCCCCCATTCCCTAAATGGAATAAAAAAGTGCAGGTTTGTAAAAAGTGGCGGATTCTTTTCGGAATCAGAAGTCTGTAGAGGTACTGAGCAACATCCGTCCTCTCTGGGTCCCTGCAAATGGTCCCCATATTTCCGTTCCCACACTGTGGCTTCAAGTTTGGGATAGCTGGCTGCTGGGCGGTTCTCTTCACCCCACACTGGCGGGTGGAGAGAAGAGCGAGAGATTCGAGGGGGCTCGGGGAGGTGGGAGAACTACTGCAATCACTAAACCCACGTGCTGTAATGCCTTTTCACATCAGCCTGTTAATGCTACAGGTTTATTAGGGGCTCATTTAATCGTCGAACTGCAACTAGTCGTGGAAAAGTAAAATAAAGAGAACGGTATATTTGTGTATAGAGGTAAGAGAGAGAGAGAGGAATGAGATAAACATCAACATCTAGGTCCAGACAGATAGAAATGACAAGGGACTAACTAAGTAACTAAGTAACTAAGTAACTAAGTAACTAAAGTTACTTTAAAAAAAAAAGTGGATTGAAATGCTCCTCTTTCTCTTTTCTCTATTTTCCCTCTTCAGCTCATGTCCCGTCTCCCTTTCTATTTCTCTTGTTCCCCTTCTTTCTGTCTTCCCTCTCCCAGACATGCTGGTAGCTAACATTCAGCATTAGTTGTCATGGTGACCATAAATCACATAAATCCAAAAATACCCACCTATAATCTGAGATGAAGCTTTTATTTCCCTAGTGAAATAATATTTTAAAAACTGTCAGCTGACAAAAAAAAAAGGAACCCACCTCATTGTCGTAACACAAGTAATATATTACTTCTAAAGGTTTAAATTAAAATGTCAGCCTGTTAAAAACATGCTGGGAGAATCTTGGGCACTCTTCATGTCACATCCTCACAATGAAGTTGACTGCATCACTCCCTATCGCTGTTTAACACATACACGTAATTTTGCCTGCTCTCTCTCCTTCTATTCATTTCTTCCCTCCCTTCCCAACTACCTTAGTCCTCACAGACTGTCTGCCTTAAGTTGTAAAAGAAAGGAGCGTCCTCAGGATCAGAAAGGAGCTCAGTCCTTTGCCTGAGTCTTCTGAGGACCTTGTATGTTGGTCCTCTGTTATCAATCACTTCCTTAAACGAAAGATGGGTGCCTTGGGGGAAAAGGTGCTGGTCAGGGCCACAATGGGGGAGACTTTCTAGAGGAATGGAGAAGAGAGAAAAGCGGAGGGAAGGACTGGTGGGGAAAAGACGGAGTAGTGGAGAACTGAGCGGGGCGGCCAGCTTCTGTGATTACATCTAGCCCAGGAAAGGTATGTATATTCTCCCACTCTTGCCTTTTTCTCCTGAGAGGAAACTTTCCCATTTGAAGACGCTGAGCGGGGGGTGGGAGGAAGGAGGGTGGCGGCCGCAGTTGGGCCTTTTGTCTTCTACCTTGGGCTTGTTGTCTTTTGCCTATCTTTGGATTACAGGGTATTCGCCTAGATGAAGAGCCATTAATTACCCATTCAGTCAATATTAGGAAGACGACAAAGCTTTTTACATAGGATTAAGAAGACATCAGATTGTTCCATTAGTATATTCCTGCTCACGAATAAGCTTTCGTTATACATTTCCTTCTCCCCCGAGTCGCTCTAACAACTGCTGCATATATTAACAGCGGGCGGTGCGGGATGACAGTCGAGCCAGCCTCGCGAAACTTTGAGCGCGCACCGCGTCAGTACCGAGGAACGCGACCTGTAAAGACTACTGTGCGGGCGGAAATGCGCTGGGACTGACTACTTTTGGACAATTTCCCCTCTTGGGAGGAAAAAAAACCCACACAGAAAGGAGAGGCAGCTTCTACCGATAAGCTGCAGATTTGGCGTGGGGTGGGGTGTGGGTAGAAAAAAAATGGAATTCTCCCCTTCCCCAGCTCCGCGCTTCCGGAGACCTCACGCCTCTGCAGCACGCCCCGGTCCCCTGACCCCTCTTCGCACTAAGAGCCCTCCACCTTTCTAAACACCCCCCTTCTTTCTGACCACGCTCAAGCCGGAGCGCCGCCCCACGCAGCACCATTTTGCCTTTTGCTGGAGGTGGTCTGGGCTGCTTTCGCGGTGCTCCTTGTGAGCATTAAAATAGCTCTGTAACGGCGAAGGGAAACCAGGCGATTTGTTTTGGGGGGCGCGGGGGGGATACATTAGGAATCCACGGTGTATGTGCTCCGCAAGCATTTGGTGATTGAGTGAATAGGGCTCTGCGGTCGCCAAGGCGGCGGGGGTTACCGCGGGTGCTCTGAAGAAGACGGGCACCCGGCTGCTGCCGCAGGAGACGGTGTGTGTCGCGGCGGGGCCTTGGAGTCCCTGTCCCTAGGGAAGGAAGTCTGCGCGCACCAGAGGCCCGGGTCGAACACTTTCAGCCCAACTGCTCTGCCAAAACGATTTAAAAATTAATGGCATCGCTGGGGGAGGCCCGGCGAAGGTACCCGCCCCCGGTCCGGTCGCGAAGCCAGGCGCGGGGACCGAAAGGCGGCAGCTCGGTCGATTCCAGCTGCGAATCCAGAGCCACGGCCCCTAAACTTTAAAGGTATTGACAGGGGAGGATCATTCCGTCCTCTTCCCGAAGGCGAAGACAACTTTTTGAGTTCCTCCAAACGGAGCTCCTTTCGGGACACCCAAAGCGGGGAAAAGCCAAAGACCTCTGTTCCAGGGGGATGTTCTAAGCGGGCCTCTGCCCCTTCGGTGTGGGGGATGCTGTTTAACTTGTCAACTCTTCCTGTCTTCACCTGCCATACCTAGCCACCCCTCTCTTCACCCTCTCTCAAACCCCTGGCTTTAGGGGATCTTCAGCCTACTCCCTGCCCCCTCCCGTTTCGGGGTTCTAGCCAGGCTGTGGGTATCAAGGGGATGGGGACTCGCTTGCGATGGGACGCAGAGGTCGGGCCTCCCAGAGGTCGACACTGTCAACTCCGAAAACGTTTTCAGTCTTCAATGAGGACACCGTGTTTTGGGGGGATGAGGGAGAATAGTGCCAATAATAGAATAGCTTGGCCCTTTTCGAAAATCGCCTGTCATTGTAAACACTTTTCTTTTTAAAAGCCAAAAAAAAAAAAAAGCAAATAAAAACTATAAAAAATAAGGAGAAAAAATCATTTTTCTCTTTCTTTCCTTCTTTCTTTCCTTCTTTCTTTCTTTTCTTTTCTTTCTTTCTCTCTTTCTTTCGCAGGCTGTCGAAAGGAGTTTGCATATTCCATAAGTTAAATTTACTTCTACTCAGTAAAGGGGACTGTGGCAACCTTCCTTCTATGGCTTTGCCCACTCGTGTGTGACATTTTTGGTCTAATCCCATTCCCTAAACGCCAATAAAATCAAGAATTTCAGCATTTTTCCTATCACGTGTCTCTTCTTAATTAATGGCATTAAACATGTTTGGGCAGCAATTTTCCTCTTCGGTCCAAAAAGTAGAAAACAGACTTAGCTGTGTGGGGAAGAGCCTATCACTGCACTAAAATAATCCGGGCCTGAACATAATGGTTAAGAAAACAATCGTTTGTTATTTCTAGCTCTTTATTTGTTTGCTAATTACCAAAAGCGAACGCCCAGGAGCGCCTGCCTGAACGGTGACAGGAGCAGACAGGACTCACCGGCTCTCCGCCGCCTCTTGCCCACCTAGGAAGCCCCCATCCCACCTCAGGCTTCCCCTCCAAGGGGTCCTAAGCTCTCGTGGAAGCCACCTGTCCTCAGAAACCATTCCTGGGGTCAAGAAAACACTGGATTGCGGTGGGGGTGGGAGGAGACATTTTGCATCTCTCGGCTCCCAGCGCTGCGAGAAATGTTAACCTCGGCTGGGCCGCGGCCGGCCCGCGCTGTGCGAAGCGAGACTGGGGAGCTCCCCTAGCCTGGCCGGAGCCGGCGCTGAACACGCACAAAGCATTTTCCCCGGGAGTCATCGCTGCTCTTGATTTTTAACCATATCCCTAACATACTCTGGTGTAATAATTTATTTTTACGACCGATTATCAAACAGAAGAAGAATTTAACACAATCTTAATGACAGAAATCACCCGACGTTATCTCTACATGGCCCCATTTAACCCCATGGGGTTAATCCCGGACAAGTGAGCGTTTAACTGGCCCAGCAGGAGGACTTAGCGATATTGCGCAGTGTCGAGGCCGTTGTGCTCCACACCACTTTAGACGTTTTATTCCAACAAATGATGCTTTTCTCTCCGATTCACTGGGAAGCCCAGTGCGGGGCTTTTGTTTTCTTCTCGGTAATACGGTTTGTTTACTTGGCGGGGAGTCCCAATTCGCTCCCCTCTAGCACACATTACATTTGTATCCTTACACTTTAATCCGGAAAGAGGGGGTTAGGGGCCGAGGACTGTGAGGGCTTTATCTCCTCACGTTATCAAAGGTCAACAACCTCCTAAGGATAGGCACTTATTTATTAAGGGGCCTGGAAAACACGGAGAATAGACGAACGGTAAATTTGAGTTTTTCATGTATTCCAAAGGAAAGGTTGTCCTCTCATCCCCTCTCTGTCTCTCTGTCTCTCTCTGTCTCTGTCTCTCTCTCTCTCTCACACACACACACACCTAAAAGACACGTTTCAATTCAACAAGATCTGTGCGTAGGAGACGTTTTAAGTTTGACACACGCCTGCACACTTTGAGCAGCAATATCCCTTGCCTTGTCCAGAGTGAAACCGATCAACAACACTACCAAAACCCGAGATCCCGCAACCAGCACAACAGGTAGGTTCGTGTCGACAGGGGCACACACTCCATTCCACCCTCGGCTGCTGCGCGCAGTTGCTGCCCTCAGGCTCTGCAGGGCTGTTGTCAGCTCGCCGGCGGGGCGAACCTACCCCAGCCCGAGCCTCGCGTGCTGGCCTTCCGCGGTAAACCCCGCGCCCACAAGCCTGGGAGGGGCGCGGCCGAGGGCCGTCGGTACGGGGTGGGCCCTGCCGCTGCTGCATGCAGTGGGACGTGGTGAGCGACAGAGGTCGCTGTTGGACCACTTTTCCACGCCAGCTAGCGGCACAGAGGTAGGTTGGGGGTGTGCACAGATCAGGCCACACATCAGGAGACGATCAGGAGAGAGCGAGAGGGAGACGGAGAGGTGATGGGTCTCAGGAGTGCAGTATAATTTGGGGAAGGGAATTAACGTTCCTTGGACGGCTGCTTCCCATCCCAACCAGAGGCCAAGTTCCGAGCAGGCGCGCCCCGTCTGGCGGCCTCGCCTGCGTGCGTCTCACCCGAGCCCCAGAGGACCGGAGGCTGGTGCCCAGCGCGCGGCCTGCGCCTCGTTCTCGGCCTTACCATTGGCGCCGGGATGCTGCCTCGGGAAGAGCTTGCTGCTGGCCGCCTCTTTCCGGCTCTCGGGGGAGTCCGTGAACTCGACCTTTTTGATTTCGGAGTCTTTGGGGAAGAGGCATTCAACGGCCGCCGGCTGCACGCCTGGGCCACGCGCGCCCGCCCCACGTGCCGGGAGAGAGACGCCCCGGATGGCGGCGGAAAGTAGCGGGGGTCGAGGAGGGTGGGAGAGGGAGGCAGGACGGAGGAGAAAGAGGGACAAAGAGCAAAGACCCAGTTAGAGGAAAGAGCGGAGGACACTCCCGTCTCCCGGACCCTCTGGCAACCCGGCGCAGGGCGGCGTTCTCTCTCCGCGCCTCCCCGGCTGCCAGCAGCTCCCGTCGGGAGGCGGAGGCCCGGGGCTTCGACACGCGGCGACAGGCTCCCTCTCTATCCACAACCCCCCCACTGGGAGAGGCCACCGGCGTCCTGGTTCTGATTTCCTTCCTGCTCTGGCCGGCCCCTCCGGGAAGCGCCCCTCGCGCGGCCTCGCCACGGGACCAGTGCCCTCTCGCCGCCCTCGCGTGTCGCGGTCTCCCGTCGGGTGACCCTGGCGGAAGAAACGACTCTTACCTAATTGCACACACGCCGACACTAGTTTGCGGCAGTTGGTCTCCATTCCCCGTTATCTGCAAAACGGAAGAGAAGGAGGGCTGTGAGAAGCGGCGGCGGGCGAGCGCGCAGGGCTCAAAGCAGGCTACCTGTGGGGCAGACGACTTCGACACTAGCTATTAGGCGCCTAGTCTGTGCTAGGTTTCAGGCGTGTTTCTGGAACCTGACAGTCTCTGGCAGCCCAGCCTCATTCCCACCCTTGCCCCCGGTCCAGGACATCTGAATGTTTACCAAAGAGGGGCGGGGGAATGTGCCTCCAGAGTTGCAGCAAATGGGTCCAGGAGCTCTTGGCCGATCAAGTCACAGTGTTCTGGGAACTTAGGCTGTGGAACTACTCACAGGGGAGTCTGTGTCAGGGGTTAAAAGCCCATCTGAACACGAGGACAACCTTAGCAGATACAAAATTTGGGGATGAGTGAAGAGGACTTTCTCCTTGGAGAGTTGCACGTGAAGGCCAGCACAGTGGCTGTCCGTTAGCTGAAGCCTAGTAAACATTTATAGAGTGCCAGAGTCAACTTGTTTCTGTCCTAGATAACAGTTCCCCTCGATTTTCTGTAATTCTGAAACGAACAGGACTCCCTAGGCCTAGGGTGCTCCAGGAGCGAGCTGGCTTCGGGCCTCTCATCCATCAGGAGCCACTTTTCCATATTTAGCCACACTTTGCCCTGGAGATACTCACCCGGCCATTTATTTACCCTAAAGTATGATTTAAGATCGCAGAGCAGGGGAACGGGGTGAAGTGACTGAGATTGAGGAGAGCGTGGCAAACGTCCCCCGGAGGGTTTACTGCCCGCCGAGGACAGAGAAATAGCTCTGAGAGACCGGCTCCTCCAGTTCTCCCCCTTCTCCTCCCCGGCAAACCAGATCTTCTCCAAATTTCCAACCACAACGCAGCGAGCCAAGCGTTTAACGTGAGCCCCCTTCTCCGCCACGAGCAACCGGGAGAGGTGGGTGGCGAGGGGCTCTGTCGGGGTGGGTAGAAGAGCCGCGGCTGCTTTAAAGACGGAAGAAAAGAAAGGTGCCCGCTCCTCAGGCCCCTTGGATCTCGGCGCCTGCCTCGCTCCACGCTACCCAGGGTACGCCGGCGGCGGAAGGGCCCACCTCACTCAGGTCCGGGGCTGGGGCTGGGGGGCGGGCGATACCCGGCTGCGCAAGGGGCGGAGGCTGGGCAGGGATCTGGGGGGTCTGGCTCTGGCGGAGTCGCATTTCCCGGCTCCTCGGCCTCTCCTGGAAGGAGCCGGGGCCCAGGGGCCTCTGGCCAAGGTCGCTGCCTAGAGGAGGGGCTGCCCCGCGCGGCGGCGTGGGGCTCCAGGGATGGGGACCGCCAGGCGGTTCCCCCACCCGCTAGCGTGGACGCGGGCGGGGGCTCTGCCGATGCTTGCGGGCCCGGGGGCCCAGAAGTAGCAGTTTGGCGGCTCCAGATTTAGTGATTCTGCAGTAAAATCACAGGATTAGTCCCTGATTGAGATGTCTGTTCATGAGATATTACAAAATTCATTATCACAGCTTTCTACTAACTCGATATGAAGTAACACAGATGGGATTTTATTAGTCCAGACTTCAAATGTTTACTTATGATAATTTCAGGGGAAATTTGCATGTCATCATCATTTCGATAATCTTTTTTTTTTTTTTTTAACTTCTGAATTGGCTGCATTATTAGCCGGTAGCCAGAGCTTTGCAGATGGTAACTGCAAATAGTTTTTATTTTTTTTAATAGTAAAATATACAAGAGCAAAAGATCGGGTAGCTCAGTGTAAAGTCAGTCAATTATTACACATTCTCCCCCCACTCCCAAGCTTCAGTGCTGAAGACCAAACAAAGCAATACAAAACAAATCTTCAAGAACTCCTCTCTAAAGACTGAAAAGAAGGTCAAGGCGTGTTTCTTAGCTCACTCCTACATGTCCTTATGACTTGGGGATTTATTTTGCAGTCAGAATGAGTCCTGAAACCTGCTTTTTTTTTCTCCTTCATATAATGACCAGGCTTACTAGATGAATTGAGTCTAAATATCTGGGGAAGGTAATTTTTAGAAAGAGACCTCCAATTCCTGCCTGCTGATCCTTAAACTTGCCCTGTCAAGGCAAGTCTTACAAGACAAATTTGGCTGCCGGATTTAGAGACTGGCTTCAATGGCTAATCTCACAAATTAAGATGAGCAACTTTTCCCGTTGGGAAGTTGTTCTCACCCCAAAAGTTCATGTCCTGCTTGGAATGTATACGCCAGGCAATCTTGTTTTGGCCAACGTGAGTTTTCTATTGTGAGCTTACTAAAAAGCACGACACAGCTAATGGGAGCACCCTGAGCCACACTGGCTAAGGCAGGCAGGCAAGCCCTAAGGAATAAAACAATTTACTTAAAAATTATTTCTGCTGACTGCCAAAAGATGAAATTACAGGAATGAAATATAGTCCTAATAATTCCACATCCTTTCACATTTCCCTCCTTTCCATTCAAGTTGTTACCCTATAACAAAATCTTTAATGGAAAGTTTAAAAATAAACATGGCAAGAACATATGTTTTCAATGAACTAAATTAGTGAGATTAGTCAGTAAATTAATTTGCAGTGGGTAATCATTTAAGGAAATTAAAATACTGCTTAACATAGTTCTGTATTTTAGCAGTTTAAGCCTTCTTTTAAACCAATTAATATCGATGCTTCAGGAACACTTGAGGACAAACATGCTCAACTTGAGGAACAAAGCACCTGAATAATTTAAGTGTAGTTTTTCTGAGGTAGAGCAAAACATTCTATAAATGAAGTAGCTATTTCATTTTTAGGGAAGGTTTGATTGTTGAAACCTTGTATGCTTATTTTGTTACATCAATAAAAATCCTCAATCTATATTGCTTAAGTGCTTTGTTTCCTTGACATAACTGGTATTTGAATTTTTAGATGGATTTCCTCCAAAACGATATTAAAAGCATCTTTAATTCTTATTAATGGCCTAAAAAGAATGCAAGAAAATCTCTCAAAATCAAATTTTTCATAAAATATTTTAGAATGTATGAATTCCTATATTATTTTAATTCATGATAGTAAATTTCTTTAAAAATTTAGTTTAGTAAGACATGCTACTTGCACAAATAGAAAAAAAGAGTAAAATAAAAATCACACTACCCTGTGATGGTTTGATTTCTAAACTGCTTAGGAAAGTAAAATCATTAAATTGTAATAAAAAGAGAAACATACTTCTCAGATTTAGAATCATAATTTTTTTCTTGCTGGACGGTTGGAAAACAGTCCTGTCCCCTGCACCCATTTAAAATGTATCTCCCGAAGTGCAAGATTGGAATTGACTGGTAATCAATTTAAAGGATTTATAATCCGAAGTAATTGTGTGAGCTTGGCATTCAGGCCTGGCTCCCAGGTAATTCGCTTGGGCCTGAGAGGTCACTCACTGCCAGTTAAGATGGAATCTTTTTCCAATTGGTAACAATGGGAAGGGGGCTAATCTTCCAATAGCTGAAACTTTGTACAGAGCCCTTTATCTTGAGAATGCTAATCCTCAGTTTGAGGATTTGTCCCTGTAGTGTTGGCACCAAGATTTAAGGGAAGATACCTCCTTTTAAATGCCAGCCATGGTCTCGCTTCCCACTCGACTTCAGCACCCCGTAGATTGTTAGCGTCTGTGACTGGGGACGAAAGGAACAGGGCTTTGCGAGGTCTGTTTGCCAACTGCGTTACCTCGGGGGAAAGGCAGCCCCAAGAGCCACAAATCACCTACAGTGAAGATTCTCCAAAGTGGAACAAATTTCCAAACTCGCATTATCTCACATCCCTGCGGGAGAGACGGCCTCCACTTACCGGCTACCGGGAGAGAGCTGCTGTCTCCGCGTCCCGCCGCGTCCCGGAGAGATTTCCAGCGAACCGAGGCACGGGCTGCACCGCAAACGCCCGAAAGCCGGGCCGAGAGGGCGGCGAGGCTCCGGAGGGCGCCGAGTTCCGAGGGGGTCCAAGGGCGCGCAGTGGCCTCCGGAATCTAGCCGTCACTGGCCGTTTCTTTCTGCTCTTCTCCAGCTTTCTCGCTCGCTCTCGCACTCTCTCTCCCCTCCCTCGCTCTCATCCCTCTCTCTTCCCTCAGCTCCGACTCCGTGTGGGGAGTGACGTGACGTCAGCAGAGATTCCACCAAACTCCACTGCACAGTGGCGGGCTGGCGGGCGGGCGGGCAGCCGAGCCGGCAGCGCGGCGGGCGATCAAGGGGCGAGCGCAGCGCTTGGGCGAGCGCGGGGGGAGCCCGCAGGGGCGACGGGAAACGGGGCAGGGGAGAGAGGTGGAGGCCGGCGGGCCGCGGAGTCGGGAGCTGGAGAAGGAGCCGGGAGAGCGAAACAGGAGAGGGAGCCGGGCAGGGCGCTTAGACAGGAGCCGACTGAGCCGCAGGCGCAAGCACTCCCACTGTGGAAAGGAGCACAAGAAGGGAGGATGGGAAGGAGGAGAAGAAAAAGGAATCTGCGCCAAACCGGGAGCTCTAATAAATCAGAGGGGGAGCGCAAGGGCGTCGGGGAGACGGAAACGTACTCCTGGGGGGTGGGGTGGCAAACCCAGACGGGTAGGGAGGAAGGGATGGAGAAAGTGGCCCAAGAAATGGAACAAAGGACAGTGTACATGGGTTTATCTGGGGGCAAGGCTTGTGGGGTGTGAGTTTGAATGTGCCTCTGTGTGACCTTCTTTCAGGCCTGCAGGGTTGACGAAAGAGGTCATAGAAACCAGGGATTGCGGGGGACACTGGAGGCTGGAGAGAAGGCAGGCGGGGTGGGGTGAGAGAGGATGACTGAGGAGATATCCGGAAAAGTGGGGATGAGCGGGGGGTCGGTGGGGTGACTGGGTTTGGGAAGAGGGTGGGAGAGAGACAGCGAGAAGGGAGCGAGCAAGGCTAGTCAGCCGGGGAAGGCCGGGATGCCTGGCCCAGCACCACCAGCCGGGACACCGGGCCCGAGGTCAAGGCGGGTGGACCAGACGCGCAGCACCCGGTGTCTGCGCGCAGGTGGGCATGGCCGCGCACTGACCAGTGTGCACGAAGGGATTGCGCTGGACGAGGCTCGGGTGTTCACTGAGTCTAGAATTTCCTCTCCTGTACCTACACTCAACAAGTTCACTCCGGGTCACGGCTATCTCATTTTTTAAAATGACGAGGTTAAGGTTCCTGGCGAGCATGGTATTAAATTGCAAGGGATGATGGGGTGGGGGGGAAGGAAGCTCCCCTCAAATCAACATTTGCTGCTAAAAATCGAAGAACGTGTGAAGTTAGAGGGGTCACCCTCCCGCCCAACCCCGAAAAGTGTGCCCTACTTTTAAACCCTGATTTTCCGATTTCCAGCAAGAGCTTGTGTTTTGGTAGTGAGAGGATATTTTTGCCCTGTCCTGCCTTTGCGTGGAAGGACTTTTAAACACGATTCGCCTGGAAGACCAGGTGCGAAGGCTTCTGCCAGGCATATTAGACAAAGTACTTTTAATCTCAAGGGCGTCCTGTTAATGTATGTTTTTGGAAAGTGTTGGCAAACAGCCATAGCTCCCAGTTCCGTATTCCCACCCATATTATTTCCTGCATAGGAGCAAAACTCAGCCAGGCCTGCCATGGGAGAGTCCCCCCTTTTGGTCCTCAAGAGAGGATAAAATGCCCTGTAAAAGTTGTATTACTCTTCCTAAATCAGTATACCAAATCTCATAATTTTAAGAAAATATAATGACATTGAGGGAACGTGTGTGAAATGTATACATTTTTGAAAGCCTGGCATTTAAAATAACCCAGGTCACCATATAGGTGCTGGGCTTTTCCTACATTTGGGGGCTGTCTGGAACATGTTATGTGTTTTCTTGAATTACTCCATGTTTTGAATTCATTTGAGTTAGCAGTAAAAACAGGCAAACAAACTCGCTCAATTTGTTTTGAGTGCTAAATCCCTTCACTTTGAAATAGCTAACAGTCGACAGATGGACTCATTTTATGGAACGGGTTAGCCTCTTCAGCCACGAAGAAAACTGACGAGAGGGCTACATTTTTAAGCCATTTCTAACCTCCACGTAACATCCGTGAAAACTCAAACTTTCTCTCTTTACCGGTGGAAATTCAAGACAGTTTTATTTAAGGGGAGAGAAATGAGGGGGGAATGCCCACGTGCTGTTTTTACTTTTATTTCTCCTCTGTCTCTGAGAATTTCTATTTCTGGTTTCTGAAATCCTGCTGAGGCAAGAAAATCAAATTTCTTCAAGTCCCACGACTGAAATCTAAGGTCACAGCATACCACATAATGTAGTCCAAGAAAAACATTTTCGTCTCTGCCCATCAAAGACTTTTGCTGCCTCCTCAGCCCCCTGAGTTATGGGTTAAATGTCTCCCTCCTTCTTTTCTTTTCATTTTATAGAGATTAAGAGATGCTCGGAGCAGAACAGCCTCGCCTGCATCTGGAGGCGAGGATGAGGCATCTCACGGAAAAGTGGGAAAAGAGTGAGAAAACCGGAGACGGGAAGATTCAGAGACGCGCAGAGAGACAAGGGAAAGAGAAAGGGACTGCGCTGCAGAGACGCGCAGATAAGCGCGTGCCCCCTCCTCCCCCCTTTCAGGATTCAGAGGTTTGCAAACCAGGGCTGGGATGGAGGGGCTCCGGGAAGCTCACATTCCCCTCGTCCCCCTTCTGTCTGGAGTCTCGCCCGCCAGGGGCTGGCTAACCCCAGTCCCGGCCGCCGCAGACACCGCGCGGAGCTTTTGGGTCCTCGCCTCGCCCAGCGCCAGTGCAGCTGAAGTGAGCAGCTGGTGGGAAATGCAAATGGCTCCTGGAGAAATAGAAGATACAGAATGATTCTCATTCCCTCCTCGAGTGTGTGGAAGGAGCTGGACATACGTTTCACGCTCCTAATCCTTCTTTTACATTTTTAGTCATACTCCTATTAAACAACTAATTAATGCCCAGAACCACCAGGGAATACATTAGGCATGCAGCGGAGAGGCAGGGTGCTGGGGGGCTACAGACCACCAAGCTGATTTAAGACGTGGATTTCAGGTTTTTCCCTCTTCAGAGCAGAAATGGAAGAGTGGGCCGTGGCGATTGTATTTAGATTCCGATTACTTCAAATTAGAAGGGGGTGGAGGGAGCGTCCAACCAAAGCAAGCAATTCCCTGCCTTGCAGATGTAAACAAGATTGTAGCATCAAAGGTACCAGCTCCTTAAGGGCCAGATCGCCTGGCTGGGAGCCGGGTGTGGGGAGACACTGGCCTTATGTATCAGTGAATTTCAAGGATGTTACACTTTTACATAAACAACTCCGGAGCCGATCGCCTGGTGAGACTCACTGTTCTAGAATATCTTAAAAAAAAAAAAATTTCCCGGAAGTATATATTCTTTTTACTTTTCCAAAATTTTGAATTATGTCTAAAGATAATAACCTTCCGGTAAACCAGTGCACTGGCCCATTTCCCCCAGCCATTCCTTCTGTCTTTTTGATGATTGGATTTAATGTGTGTGGGACACAGAGGATTAAACATAGCACACCGCCCCTCCAAATAAATTAGCATAGGAAGAGTGGTGCTGGCTACATGGGGTTCCGAAAATTTTTGTGAGATTCTGAATTATGCCCCTCCCTCTAATGTTTTGAAGCCAGTGACAGAACTGTTAGAATAGAATCGAATTGTGAAGCTCAGAGAGGACATAGCAGTTTGTGATCAAAACTCGGCAAAACCGAGGACAAGTGTGAGGCGGCGACATCCGCCACCTCACTCTCACCCAAGAGTTAGGATTTGGGAAAGGTACAGTATTATTTTCAAGTCCGCCTGTGACTGCCTGCGTGCTACCATTTACTTTCTTCATTCTGGATTATGATTTCAACCCTGGCAAGCAATTTCCCCAGCTCCTTATCTGACAACAAGAGAGTATGTAAATACCAATGGCTAGAGATGTTTAACTGCCTCAGACATTATTGATTTGTTGGCTGTTCTAAATTTTCTTCCCAGTCCAGGTCTTGTTTCCAAATTGTCTATTCAGGCGGCTTGAGGCGTCCCTCCGATGCTACAATACAATAATTTTTTAAAAAGGCATTTAAGATGAACCAATTGATTTGCATATAAATTAAAATTACTATGCGTTGCCTATTCTGGTGTTTTATAATCATTTCGAAATTAGTACTTAACCACTTGAGCTAAAAGAATATATAAATGTCTGTATTGACTCACTAATGAATTACCTAATTAAAACGTCTCCTCCTGATGTTGGGCTCTGGAAAGCTTGTTAAATCAAGACATATTAGGGAGAGATGAATATTGCAAGGGTAACAGACCAAGGTCTGGAACTCAGAACGGAGTTTCCGGTGACCGCAAGCTTTAATTTTGGAGCGCTGGCCCTTTTCTGTTGTTAATGATTTTGTGCTTGTTTGTAAATAAACGAAGTGGAAGAAGCGCTCCGGAGGCCGCGATCGCTCTGGCCCTTTGCTCTGGCAGGACCTTCCAGCTCTGACTTAGAAGCGCTCAATCCTGGGAGAAGCTGGGCCAGCCCGGGAGGTATGTGGCCCCGCGGGCGGCCTGGCCAGCCTGCTCTTCTCCTCCCGACTCTCCGGCTGGCTGGTGAACCGAAGCAGCGCTCTCTCCGCTTGATCCGAGAGCTGGAAGTAGAGCCGACATTTAATAGATATGCTAACTGAGCACTTACCTTCGTCCTGAGAATAGGAATAAAAGGTAGCTCTTCTTAAGAGAGGCGGTGCAAAGGCACGCTAGGAGTTCAGAAAAGGCTAGCAGCGGGAAATCTGTAGCCTGGGGGCTCGCCAACATCCCCCTTTCATTTCAAGCACTTATTGATTTGCTGTTGTCATCTTTGGCGACGCAGAAGGACACTTGAAAGAATTTCTGATGGGGCTCTGATCTGAGAAAGGAGGTGACC
The DNA here is from genome assembly GCF_951394435.1 of Stenella coeruleoalba. Taxonomy (NCBI): domain Eukaryota; kingdom Metazoa; phylum Chordata; class Mammalia; order Artiodactyla; family Delphinidae; genus Stenella; species Stenella coeruleoalba. Next base: position 29,228,732 of record NC_137149.1, on the reverse strand, counting down.
TGCCCAGGCTCTCACCAAATTCTTAATTACCACATCAACTGCTTTTTTTTTTTTTTAATCCCCCATCCTCCTTCCCCCGTGGCAACTGAGTTTGCTTATCCTGAACTTTTTAATTATTCAGGAATTTCCTTACCTCTCATTGGCTTCCCTTCTGCAGCAGTTTTCTATTCGAATCTCCCCCCCCCCACACCGCCCCCCATGGTAGGGTCTATATATTGATCCTTCTGACCTTTGGCACATCTGGGCCTTCCACAATCTCTCAATCTTTTTAGATTTGAGGTTGGAAGGCTCCACCCTCTCCACTATGTGCACATACTCAGAGATACGAAAACTTACACAGACTGTCCTCAAACCCAGGGGATCTAACAGATGTTCCCTTTTCAGTTGTCTCTTGAAATCTGAAATGCCTGCCTGATTTGAACTTGGATACCACTCTCTCTCTCTCTCTCTCTTACTCATTCCTCTTTCAAAGCTGTTTGAACAATTGTGCACATGTGCTGGCAACATCTCCACCTACAATCTTTACCAAGCTGTAAATAAAGAGGAACTCATGCAGTAGATTGGTATACGGATTGCTTTAGTAATCAGAATCCCCAACTTCAGGATTCCTCAATCAACTCTGGTTATCATCCACATTGAATCATTCCAAGCAGGAGACCCACAGGAACCTGCACTGTGGAGCAGTGGGTAAAACCACAGTAAAAAGAATAATTTTAGGATCATTTCATTAGAATGCAAATTAGGTTTCTGGGTTCTGTTTGTAACCACTTAGTTTCAGTATATGCAGAATTAGGAAAAATATGTCAACATGGTTATTGGCAATAAAGAGGAGGAATACCTTGGTCTCATCAGTGAAAAGAAGACCCACAAAGTCTACAATTTTCAGTCATTCATTTCATTTATAGTAATGGGAATAAATAAGGCATAAACTCCCTTGTATATTTTATGTACATCAATCAATCTGAGTTCCCATTAAAAGTAGCTATACAAAATTTCTTTTAATTTCTGATAGCAACTTTAGAAGGTAAAGCCACAGCAGCATGGTGAACTGGGAGTAAATCCCTTGGGTTGACTGTTTCTGTAAGCTCAGAGGTATAATATTGTTTGCGTGTGGCCTTTCTAGACTATCTTCTAGGGTTTATTAGTTCTTACCAGACTTCACATCATTGTTTGAATCCACCTTCATTATAGGGCAAGTTCAGTTACTATGCTGATTTTGAAAAAGACTTTTCTGCCAGTATAATCTTGATTTTCAAATAACAGAAATCTTTAGTTTAATATACAGAGCTCTCAGTTTTCACTTCCTTCAGAACTTCCAGTTTGATTGTTGCAAGTAATAATAATTTGTATGACTATATGTACTCCTTTTACTTTTTTGTGGAGTGGGTTGTGTCCACTAACACCACCACCACCACAGACAACAAAATATAAAAAGTAAGATCATTTTTGTATAATAAATCATACCTGAAATGCATCTGACTTAATATCGTCCTACAAATGTACCTTGTAAACTTTCTTGGACTTTCTAGCCACTGTTTGCAGCAATAGGAACAGCTTTTCTCACAGACGATATTCTCTTTGCTGGGTTCTCATTTCTGGAGGAGCGGCCTTTAGAGCAATGAAGGAGGAAGAGGACATTGGAAGTTGTCAGCCATTTCAGCAGAAACAATCCTGAGTTCAGTGAAGTGACTGGTGCAGTGGTCAGATCTCCCACCCTGACTCTCTCTTAAATCGGAACACTGAGTTCCTCACTGTGGGCTCCTGAAGCACTTGGTGTATGTGCAGATTCCTACCCCTCATCGCGGTCTTCACCATGTTGCTCTATAGGTCTCTGGTTCAATGATGTTTTGTGGTTGTAGCTCTCGTACTTATTATCACAATCTCAACATTTAGGTTCTGATGCATTTATGTGAAAGTTGCTCTGTTAGTAAGCTCTAGCATACAGAAGAGATGGGACAAGTGAGGACTCACCAGAACTCTAATTCAGATATGTTTAAATAGCATTGACTGTAAAAAGTCTGGCAATGCTTCTGGCTCCCCAGATCTCTGCTCTAAACTTCACATGGACCCTGAGAAAAAGCCTCTGGCTAATGAGGCCTGATAAATTCTGAGTTTAAGAAGTAATAGCATTTGTATTGAGAACAAAGTGAAGTCAGGAAACCTGTTACATACCAAATGGGCCTGATCATTTGAATTGGTAATAATGGTAATAGCTAATATTTATAGAGTGATTAGTTTATTTTGCCATTGTATTGATCATCACATTTATTTTTCATACTAATATTGTAAGATAGGTACTGTCATTTTGCAGATGAGGACAGTGAGGTTTGGAGTGTGTTATTGGCCGAAGGTCACCCACCTGGTAAGAGCGAGAGCTTCTAAGCACTGGAGTGCAGAATGAGTAGGAAACTACTTCAGATCGCGTAGGCAGTAAGTGGCACAGTGGGAATTTGAATCTAGATTTTGTCTATCTCCAGAGTCCCAAATATTAACTAGTACACTGAACTGGTGGTAACCATACTGGAGGGTCAGAAGCCTCTGAGGGAAAGAAATATAGAACTTCCATGTAGAACATGTCAAAAAACAAAAGGAAACTGCAGAGACAAGAAAAGCAAATATATCACCCGGGGGATGGAGAAAGTCAGAAATGTCTAAAGTTCTAGAGAGAAGGAAAAGAGAATTGACTGAATAAGAGACAGTAGGAAAGCCAAGCTCCAGTATTTGTCCTGGGCAGGTCATTCCAGGAAAGAGAAAGAGAAGTTCATGGATGTCTGTGAACAATAGGAAAATTAATACTCAGATGGTCAGGTTGGCTTGAGCCTAATAAGATCTAGAAATCTAGTTTATAAGAACTCTTTCCCAGAGATTCCAAGGGAGGATAAAGTAACTGAATTGAGGTTTGAGTAGCTTTATCCTAGAACCAAAGAGAGATGCAAGTAAGGACTGAGTAATAAGAACATCCATGTTGTAGGAACATGCAAGTTGAGTGGGGAGTGAAATCTAGAAAAATCTGTTAGGAATCTGGTTATTGGTCTAAACCTTGCCAGACTCAAAGGAGAAATGAGATTTTTACCTATCATCACCTACCTCTGTCTAGCTTGCACCCTAGTATCTCCATTACTAGAGTGAAGTCATTTGAAATTTTAAGTGAGATGACTTCCTGTGCTGAAGAAGAAACCTTGTGTGGAGGGGTGTCAGGAGACAAATGAGGGGGAGAGATAATGATCCCAAAGACACAGTTTGTGAGAGCAATGCTGGACCAGTTGTTGGTAGAATGTTAGCCAGGAGAAAAAGCCAGGGAGCCTTCTACCAGGTCCATTTCAACACCTCAGGCCAGTTACTAATCCCAAAGGTTATTCCCAATTCAAGCTTGTCCTTTTGTCAAAAATGAGCCAACATTGGTTCCATTTGGGCCTTTTCCAGATGGGGTAGATAAATATATGTGTATGTATGAATTCCCAATGTTATGAAGCACAGGAGAAAAAAAATAGAAGAATCAACCCAGTTCCTTGTTTTCTGGCAAAAATTCTCTTATTCCTTTGTGATACGTGTAGAATAAGGAAACATGAAAAGAATGTTCATACAAAGAAAAGTGGTATGAGTTCATTTCAAGGGGGATCTCAACTTGTGCTGTTACAGGAATCCAGACTATCTCCTGTAAATACCATGGTATTTTTGAAAAAAATTTGAGGACACACAGTCTTATTTTCTATCTCTGTCCTCTGGGTTCCATAGTATTATTTTTTTCCTAAACCGGGAAGAGAAATTAGGATCCAAAGAAAGTAAGAACTAGAAAGAATCTAGAGGATGCCCTCCTCCCTCAGCCTATGTTTAAATTAATCCCAGAAAGATAGCCAGCTACCCTTTTCAGCAAAGAGCCCCTTAAGGTCCTTTGGTAATGCATTTGGATGCTTCATAATTTCACATATACACTGTATATCTGTCGGAAGGAATGATGTCATGTCAAATAGCTCCAATGAATAGAGGGCATTTTTCCCAGGCTCTTCCAAATTTTCCTATGTCTTTTACCCTCAAAAAACTATATGAAAATATTATTAGCTTCATTTAACAGATGGATAACTGTGTTATAGGGACTTTTAGAGAGGTGCCCCTGGTTATGCAGCATGGTGTTGGAAGAACTAAATTAAAGTCAGAAAATTCAACGTTCAAGACTTTCCTAGCAGACACGTCACTTCTTGGGGCTAGTTATGATTTTTCTCTCTTAGTAACGTACACGTTTGATTGTAACTCTATCTGTCCCTTCTGTTTGTCTGCCTGTGAGTAGTTTATCTTTTAATCCATCAATTTATCTATCTCCTTGCTGTTTTATTAATTCACCATAAGTTAACCAATGTTGATAAAATTTCACCCTTACCATGCGTGCTACTTGAGCGGATTGAGATGGTAGTCATATTTTTCAAATATCACATGTAATTAACAGCGCTGCCACTGTTTAAGTGCCATGATGTTGTTCTTATCTGAGAATTGTACACATATCACACCTTCTGTCATGAGGGGGCCCGCCTACACTTATTAGCACGTTTGATATTTATGCTGTCTCTTGGGAGGATGTTGATCATTTTGTTCATGTCACTCGTGACATTATAACAACTGCCTTTTTGTTTAGATGTGTGTTTTCTCACAACTATATTTAGTTTTCTTTCCCAAGCCTGACTTCAAGATACTGAAGTCACTGATTCACTTTAAAATGTTTAAATTTCCTGAAAGAAAGTGTTGGAGTAATCCTGGGATGAGTATGATTTTGGATGCATTCTCCTTATCTGGATATAAATGTTCTTTCTTTTTTTAAGTCCACATATTCCAAAATTTGGGGAGAAGTTCTTTTTCCTGAATGTAATTTATAAACCCAAAGCAATAAGATTCTTATTCATTTTCTTTTTTGATATTTGCTCTCCTTATTCTCCCCTGAATTATTTCTTCTTTCCTCTCAGATCTGCATTCACTGAAAGCATTTTGTATTATCTTCCTCTCACAGGAGAGCAGCTGTGAATTGTACAGGTTAAAGCTGCATCCTCTCAGTTCTTTATTCTTTTTTGAATAAATATGTAAATCATATACCCTTTCCTCATCCTCCATCATTTCCAAATCCACAAGAATATGTGGAATGGAGAGAAGAGAATCAAGAAAGGAAAAGGAATGACTTGACTCAACTAAAATGAGAAGAAAGCAGAGGCAGAATCTAGGATTGTGGTTCAACAAGATGATTCAGTTAATTTGGTAGGTTCATTTTGTGGTAATTTGTTAAACTGAGTTCTAGATGATGGAAATGTGTTTCTCGATCTCTAATGGGCATAAACTGAGTTTTAAAAGGCTAACCAAATCTTTTAATTATATGCAAATAATCACAGAAAAAGGAAAGAAAGGAGAGATGGCTAAACAGATGTGGTAGGGGGCCGGGTTGGGGGACAATGAGAGAATTTTAGAGCCTACTGGTTTGCAGATTGACTTTAGGAGACTGTTTTTTGAGTATTTTGTTTCCCATATTAAATTTAAATAGGATTGCATTTTTTAATTGAAAATTTACTTCTAATTTCAGATGAAGTTAACTTCTCACTTCCTTAACCATTTTGTTGCCCATTATCTGTGTTGTAAGGAATATTATGATTTAGTTTAAATGTTGCTATCTTAGTTCTTTTCCTTTAAACATATGTTTTGGAGGTTTGAAAAAAGTAGGAAAGTACATTATTTCCAGGCCCTTCCAAAGATTATTTCACTGAAAAGCTATAGTCCAATCGCTGAGCTAGTCCCAACCTCAGAGGGTTTGCAGGGTTTGAAAAAAGGCAAGGATGGGAATTGGACCAGCTTCAAGGCTGCTCTCACTTTGCTTTACTACCGAACCAGCAAACCTGAATCTTACACAGGTAGGGATATCTAGGAGAGTTCTTCAAAGGAGCATATGTCCCAGAAGTTCCAAGTTTGAAGGTCACATAGCCCATGTAGAATGAAGAGTCTTCCAGGACAGAGGAGCTTGAGGAGGGATGCTGGGATAGAAGCAGTGGAGCCCTTTAAGGTTCCTTCTCCTCTGTTACCATGTGCGGGAATCTTTGCTGCCCCCCTAGGAAATCTGCTTCTGTATTCTGTTTATTACTGATTGGATCATTGGCCTATGTGGGCCTGGCTATGGCCCATAGATAGTGAAAGGCAAAGACATGATATGTGGAGTCAAAGATTTGGCAGAAAACAACCAAAACCAACATTTCTTTGTAAAATTTTTTTTTTTTTTTTTTTTTTTGGCAGTACGTGGGCCTCTCACTGTTGTGGCCTCTCCCGTTGCGGAGCACAGGCTCCGGACGCACAGGCTCAGCGGCCATGGCTCACAGGCCCAGCCGCTCCACGGCATGTGGGATCTTCCCGGACCGGGGCACGAACCCATGTCCCCTGCATCGGCAGGCGGACTCTCAACCACTGCGCCACCAGGGAAGCCCTCTTTGTAAAATTTAAAAATATATATTAATTATGTCTAAAATAGGATGAATTACTGATCTGGATAAAATTCTTGGATTTTAATTGATTCATGATGTCTGATTTCCTACCTCAGGTGATAAGCAGATATCTGAAAACTGTGAAACTGACGTTATTCTGGATCTTCAAAACAACTGATAACCAAGGTGACTGTGCTATAATAGCCACATTATTATTATTTTCTTTTTTTACTACTATTAGGTTTTAGTTGATAAGCATTACTCTTGAGCTGAACAATATCTCACTGTTTTGGAAGTCATCGACTGTGGTTTTCATTACTATTCTGAACTATGCATTTTTTTGAGTTTTCTTATTCTTGCCAGAATTTTTTCCCTTTATGTTTGAGTTCATACCTATGTTAAAAAACACTAATGACAAATAAGCTGCCATAAAACACTTAAGAAAGCTAAATCAGATCTCTCTATCCTACTTAGAAGTAAAACAATTAAATTTTATGATAGAGTTTTGTTTCATTTAATTTTTAACCCTTTTAAATTAAAAAACAGTTTAAAATAGTCACATAATTATGAACATATTCTCCCTGTCTGTACTCTGTATTCTATAGAGAGAGAAATGAATATGTGTTTAAATATTCCCAATAGGAGGTCCATGTAAAGCATTATGATTTTAAATAGGCCACCGTGTATAAAAGTGTGTATAAATATTTATGCACATATATACATACATTATATATCAACATTTCCTGTAAGTCCTATCTGCTTATAATTTTGACAACAATGACAAAGAATAAGATGAATAATAATCAAAACGAGAAAATGCTTTGACTCAGTTAAAGAACTCTATAAATACTTTTAAATCACTTAAAATTTATTTATAAAAGATGTTGCCTCATTCCCTAATGAGCTCATGTAGTCCTTGTTTAATATCTAGCACAAAATTTAACTGCATACTCATTCAGTATAGGATAATGCTTAAATGTAAAATCAATGCTTTATATTTTAGCAAAACATTGTGACGTATTGATGAATTGTAAAAGAACAAGCAATCCAGTTTAGACTCTCTCTGCCTCTCCTACCCCTAATCTCTTCATTCATAGAGGTAATTTTCCAATAATAATAAAAGCTATTTAGAATATATTTAATAAAGGATTGACTCTTAGTTTAAATAAGAGTAAAGTCCCTATGGTAAGATTCTTAGTAAGGGTTATAAGGGAGCTTTTTATTTTTCTTCCCCAAGAACACCTTGGCACAGTTACACATAATTAAAAAAGTATATGGCTTTAATCTGAAGCTGACTTTTCTTTGGAATAATGTTGGTGAGAGTTAATGAAAAACTCCTTTTCTCAGGCCAATTAAAAAAAGTAAGTGACATGGTCTTAGTAGCATAAAATGATATGTTGAAATATTTTTAGATCATGTATCATGTGCCAGGTTCAATCACTAGAATGTTTTGGCCCTGGGAAGGTAAAAATAATGCCCTTTCATTCATCCTAATACTCAGTGTCAAAAGAGCTGGCTAATTATTGTATTGTATTGAAACTGTTTTGAAAGTACAAGAAATTTGGAATTTATGAAAAATTTTATTTCTCCCTAAGAACATTAACTGTTCTGGATTATAGTCAGTATATTTTGCTACTTGCTTTTAAAATTTATTTATATGAAAAAAAATTGGAAATCAGATTTGTTGTCCTGTGTCATAATGAAGAGAAGATTCCCAAGTGATTTGGCTACAGCTTGCTAAGCAGGTTATCTTGTAAAAACCAGAATGACAACAACAAAAAACACCAGGTAGAATGACGGGGCCCATTAGTGAAAGTCAAAATTAAAGAATATTTTAAAAGAAAAGCTGTTTTATTTTTTTTCAAGTATACATGTAGTAACCTGGGTCAGGCGCCTAAGTGCTGTCTACTTGAGCTAGTCGTGCTGCTTCAGCTTAATTTTTGCAATAGGGAAGAAATAAATAAGTAGATAAGCAGGTAGAGACAAATGAGTGAATCCAATTGATAGCTCTGAGAGCTCACTCAAATTAGTCAAAATTTCTATATTCCTATCAATTGTCTTTATTTTTATTGTCTTCAAAATAGCTTCAATATTAATGCAGTGTCGAGGGAGGAGACCTTCAAGATGGCGATGGAGTAAGACGTAGATATCACCTTCCTCCCCACAAATACAACAGAAATGCATCTACATGTGGAACAACTCCTACAGAACACCTACTGAAAGCTGGCAGAAGACCTCAGACTTTCCAAAAGGCAAGAAACTCCGCACGTACCTGGCCGTGTGGCTGACAGGGTATTGGTGTCAGGCTTGTGCCTCTGAGGTGGGAGAGTCGGGTTCAGGACATTCGTCCACTAGAGACCTCCTGGGTCTACGTAATATCAAACCTCTAAACCTCTCCCAGAGATCTCCATTTCAACGATAAGACCCAGCTCCACTCAACGACCAGCAAGCTACAGTGCTGGATACCCTATGCCAAACAGCTAGCAAGACAGGAACACAAACCCACCCATTAGCAGAGAGGCTGCCTAAAATAATAATAAGGTCACAGACACCCCAAAACACACCACCAGACGTGGACCTGCCCACCAGAAAGACAAGATCCAGCCTCATCCACCAGAGCACAGGCACCAGTCCCCTCCACCAAGAAGCCTACACAACACACTGAACCAACCTTAGCCACTGAGGGCAGACACCAAAAACAATGGGAACTACAAACCTGCAGCCTGTGAAAAGGAGACCCCAAACACAGTAAGTTAAGCAAACTGAGAAGACAGAGAAAAACACAGCAGATGAAGGAACAAGGTAAAAATCCACCAGACCAAACAAATGAAGGGGAAATAGGCAGTCTACCTGAAAAAGAATTCAGAGTAATGATAGTAAAGATGATCCAAAATCTTGGAAACAGAATGGAGAAAATACAAGAAATGTTTAACAAGGAACTAGAAGACATAAAGAGCAAACAAAGAGTGATGAACAACACAATAACTGAAATTAAAAATTCTCTAGAAGGAATCAATAGCAGAATAACTGAGGCAGAAGAACGGAAAAGTGACCTGGAAGATAAAAGAGTGGAAATAACTACTGCAGAGCAGAATAAAGAAAAAATAATGAACTAACACATCATTGTAAAGCAATTATACTCCAATAAAGATGTTAAAAAAGAAAAAAGAATGAAAAGAATTGAGGACAGTCTCAGAGACTTCTGGGACAACATTAAATGCACCAACATTTAAATTATAGGGGTCCCAGCAGAAGAAAAGACAAAGAAAGGGACTGAGAACATATTTGAAGAGATTATAGTTGAAAACTTCCCTAATATGGGAAAGGAAATAGTCAGTCAAGTCCAGGAATCACAGAGAGTCCCATATAGGATAAGTCCAAGGAGAAACATGTCAAGACACATATTAATCAAACTATCAAAAATTAAATACAAAGAAAAAATATTAAAAGCAGCAAGGGAAAAACAACAAATAATGTACAAGGGAATCTCCCTAAGGTTAACAGCTGATCTTTCAGCAGAAACTCTGCAAGCCAGAATGGAGTGGCATGACATTTTTATGTGATGAAAGGGAAAAACCTACAACCAAGGTTACTCTACCCAGCAAGGATCTCATTCAGATTCGATGGAGAAACTAAAAACTTTACAGGCAAGCAAAAACTAAGAGAATTCAACACCACCAAACCAGCTTTACAACAAATGCTAAAGGAACTTCTCTAGGCAGGAAACACAAGAGAAGGAAAAGACCTACAATAACAAACCCAAAACATTAAGAAAATGGTAATAGGAACATACATATCGATAACTACTTAAAATGTAAATGGATCAAATGCTCCAGCCAAAAGACATAGACCGGTTGAATGGATACAGAAATAAGACCTGTATATATGCTGTCTACAAGAGACCCACTTCAGACCTAGAGACACATACAGACTGAAAGTAAGGGGATGGAAAAAGATATTCTATGCAAATGGAAACCAAAAGAAAGTTGTAATAGCAATTCTCATATCAGACAAAATGGACTTCAAAATAAAGACTATTACAAGAGACAAAGAAGGACACTACATAATGATCAAGGGATCGATCCAAGAAGAAGATATAACAGTTGTAAATATTTATGCACCCAACATAGGAGCACCTCAATAAGGCAAATGCTAACAGCCATAAAAGGGGAAATCGACAGTAACACAATCATAGTAGGAAACTTTAACACCCCACTTCACCAATGGACAGATCATCCAAAATGAAAATAAATAAGGAAACACAAGCTTTAAATGACATATTAAACAAGGTGGACTTAATTGATATTTATAGGACATTCCATCCCAAAACAACAGAATACACTTTCTTCTCAAGTGCTCATGGAACTTTCTCCAGGATAGATCATATTTTGGGTCAGATATCAAGCCTCGGTAAATTTAAGAATATTGAAATCATATCAAGTATCTTTTCCAATCACAATGCTATGAGACTAGATATCAACACAGGAAAAATCTGTAAAAAATACAAACACATGGAGACTAAACAATACACTACTAAATAACCAAGTGATCACTGAAGAAATCAAAGAGGAAATAAAAAAATACCTAGAAACAAATGACAATGAAAACACGATGACCCAAAACCTATGGGATGCAGCAAAAGCAGTTCTAAGAGGGAAGTTTATAGCAATACAATCCTACCTCAAGAAACAAGAAAAATCTCAAATAAATAACCTAACCTTATACCTAAAGCAATTAGAGAAAGAAGAACAAAAA